>NC_090374.1:73091972-73406730 GCF_036365525.1 Heterodontus francisci
ATAGGAATGTATCTATTCTGTGTATTCTGAAATATCCCCTTAAATGTCTGCCACTGCAACTCTATTGACCTATCCCTTAACCTACTTTGCCAGTTCACTTTTTCTAACTCTGCTTTCATGCCCTCATAATTGCCCTTATTTAAGGTTAAAATACTAGTTTTAGACCCACTCTTCTCTCCCTCAAACTGAATGTAAAATTTAATCATATTATGATCACTGCTCCCTAGGGGGGTGCCTTCATTATGAGGTCATGAATTAATCCTATTTCATTGCACAGTACCAGTGCTAGTACAGCCTGTTCTCTGGTTGGCTCCAGAACATGCTGTTCGAAGAAACTATCTCGTAAACATTCTATGGGCTACCTTTTCCCATCTGATTTTTCCAGTCTATATGTGGATTAAAATCCCCCATGATTGTCGCTGTACCTTTCTGACAAGCACCCATTATTTCTTCCTTTATACCCCATCCAACAATGTGGTTACTATTAAGGGGCCTGTACACCACTCCCACAAGTGACTTCTTGCCTTTATGATTTCTCATCTCTACCCAAACTGCTTCTACATCCTGGTGTCCTGAACTTAGGTCATCCCTCTCTATTGTGCAAATACCATCACTAATTAACAGAGCCACCCCTCCACTTTTTCCTAGCTTCCTGTGCTTCCTAAATGTCATGTACCCTTCAGTATTCAGGTCCCAATTTATGTCATCCTGCAGCCATGTCTCTGAAATGGCTATCAGTTTGTACTTATTTGTTTCTATTTGCGCTTTCAGTTCATCAGATTTATTTCGAATGCTACGTGCATTCAGATACAAAACCTTTAGTTTTGTCCTTTTATTATTTTTGTAACCTCTAGCCTTGTCTGCTAATTTACTGTTAGATTTATAATCACTGTCCCTTCCATTTCACGGTCTGTTTATCATTTCCCATATTCATAGCTTTCTTTCTCGCCTTGTCTCTACTTTTTGATTTCCCACATCTTCCCAAATTTTATCCTTGCCCCCACAATTTAGTTTTTAACCCTCTGAACTCCCTAGTTATTCGGCTTGCTAGAAAACTAGTCCCAGCACGGTTCAGGTGTAGATCGTCCCAATGGTACAGCCCCCAACTTCCCCAGTACTGCTGCCAGTGCCCCACGAACTGTAACCCACCTCTACCACACCAGTCTTTGAGCCACGCATTCATTTCTCTAATCTTATTTGCCCTACTCCAGTTTGCACGTGACTCAGGTAATAATCCAGAGATTATTACCTTTTAGGTTCTGCTTCTTAATTTGGTGCCTATCTCCTCATACTGACTATGCAGAACCTCTTTCTTATCCTGCCTATGCCGTTGGTACCTACATGGACCAAGACAACCGGATCCTCCCCCTTCCCCTATAAGTTCCTCTCCAGCTCTGAGCATATGTCTTGCACCCTGGCAGGCAGCACAGCCTTCTGGACTCTCACTCTTTGCTGCAGAGAACAGTGTCAATCCGCCTCACTATACTGTCCCCTACTACCATTACTTTCCTTTTTGCTCCCCTCACTTGAACGGCTTCCGGTACCATGGTGCCATGGTCAGTCTGCTCATTCACACTACAGTCCTCGCTCTTGTCCATACAAGCTGCAAGAACCTTAAACTTGTTGCTCAACTGCAAGGGCTGAGGTTCCTCCACTCCCACCTTCTCGATGCCCTGACTTGTCTGACTCGCAGTCATACCCTCCTGTGCCTGACCACTGACCAGAACAGACGACTCTATCCTAAGGGGTTACTGGCTTCTGGAACAAGCGTCCAGGTAACTTTCCCCCTCCCTGATGCATTGCAATATCTGCAGCTCGGCCTCCAGCTCAATGACTCTGAGCTGAAACTCCTCAAGCCGCAGACATACTACAGACGTGGTTGCATGGATTGCCGTGGCATCCAGGAGCTCCCAAATACTGCAGCCGCGACATATCACCACTAGTCCTGCCATCTTTATCGCATTAATTTAATTAAATTTATTTTTTCTTAATTACTTGATAGTTCCCCTCCTTACTGAACTCCTTTCTTCATACTCTGTGCCCTCCAGCAGCACCCAGTGCAGACAAGCAGTACTGAGAGACCGCTGAATTAATACTCTCTGAAAACAATGATGTGTCTGCTTTGCTAGAACTCTGCTTGAGCTCAGAAACCAGTTTAAGCTAGCTACCCAATTAACTAGCTACAGCTACACTCAGAGAGCTTGTCTACCCCTGTTTAAAACTGTAAGACACTTAACTTGCCTCTTAACTTAAACATTAATTTCAGTTAACTGCTAAATGTAAACAAAACAAAAACTAGACTTCAGAGAGATTAACCCTTAAAATCCACTCACTTACCAAACTCCCTTCTTCACACTCTGTGCCTTCCAGCAGCACTCAGTGCAGACAGCACCGTCTACAGAGGACAAATGCTCTGGAGATGGATGCTGTATCAGATTTTTTAAAAATGAGATTACAGTTGTAAATTGCAACAACATGCAATACCCTCATTCCTGGTGATCATTGTTAAATATTACTCAACAAACTTCCTTCATGAGAAACCCAGGTGAAGGACCAAGATCTATACTGCATAACAAGCAGAGTTGACGAGACAACAAAATAAATCAAGTATTGATTAGGTAATACTAAGCTTGAATTTTCAAAAGCCTGGAGATTGTAGAGAATGGGGTTAGGTACAGAGATCCACAGTTTTGGGGAGGCGGTGGCATAGTGGTACTGTCACTGGACTAGTAACCCAGAGACCCAGGGTATTGCTTTGGGGACATGGGTTCAAATCCCACCACAGCAGAAGGTGGAATTTGAATTCAATTAATAAATCTGGAATTAAAAGCTCGTCTAATGATGGCCATGAAACCATTGTCGATTGTTGTAAAAACCCATCTGGTTCACTAATGTCCTGGAGGGAAGGAAATCTGTTGTCCTTACCTGGTCTGGCCTACATGTGACTCCAGACCCACAGCAATGTGGTTGGCTCTGACATGTCCTCTGAAATGGCCCAGCAAGCCACTCAGTTGTATCTAACCACGACAAAGTCAATAAAAAGGAATGAAACCGGACGGACCACCCGGCATCGACCTAGGCACCGGAAACGACAACGGCAAACCCAGCCCTGTCGACCCTGCAAAGTCCTCCTTACTAACATCTGGGGGCTTGTGCCAAAGTTGGGAGAGCTGTCCCACAGACTAGTCAAGCAACAGCCTGACATAGTCATACTCACGGAATCATACCTTACAATGTGTTAGACACTGCCATCACCATCCCCGGGTATGTCCTGTCCCACCAGCAGGACAGACCCACCAGAGTTGGTGGCACAGTGGTATGCAGTAGGAGGATACAGGGAGGGAATAGCCCTGGGAGTCCTCAACATCGACTCTGGACCCCATGAAGTCTCATGGCATCAGATCAAACATGGACAAGGAAACCTCCTGCTGATTATCACCTACCGCCCTCCCTCAGCTGATGAGTCAGTACTCCACTTAGAGGAAGTACTGAGGGTGGCGAGGGCACAAAATGTACTCTGGGTGGGGGACTTCACCATCACCAGGAGTGGCTCGGTACCACCACTACTGACCGAGCTAGCCGAGTCCTAAAGGACATATCTGCTAGACTGGGTATGCGGCTGGTGGTGAGGGAACCAACAAGAGGGGAAAACATACTTGACCTCGTCCTCACCAATCTGCCTGCCACAGATGCATCGGTCCATGATAGTATTGGTAGGAGTGACCACCGCACAGTCCTTGTGGAGAGGCAGTCCCGCCTTCACATTGAGGATACCCTCCATCGTGTTGTGTGGCACTACCATCATGCTAACTGGGATAGATTTCAAACAGATCTAGCAATGCAAAACTGGGCATCCATGAGGCGCTGTGGACCATCAGCAGCAGCAGAACTGTACTCAACCACAATCTGTAACCTCATGGCCCGGCATATCCCCCCTCTCCATTACCATCAAGCCAGGAGACCAACCCTGGTTCAATGAAGAGTGCAGGAGGGCATGCCAGGAGCAGCACCAGGCTTACCTCAAAATGAGGTGTCAACCTGGTGAAGCTACAACACAGGACTATATGCGTGCCAAACTGCGTAAGCAGCGTGCGATAGACAGAGCTAAGCGATCCGATAACCAACAGATCAGATCTAAGCTCTGCAGTCCTGCCACATCCAGCCATGAATGGTGGTGGGCAATTAAACAACTAACTGGAGGAGGTGGCTCCTCAAATATCCCCATCCTCAATGATGGGGGAGCCCAGCACATCAGCGCGAAAGGTAAGGCTGAAGCATTTGCAACAATCTTCAGCCAGAAGTGCCGAGTTGATGATCCATCTCGGCCTCCTCCTGAAGTCCCCAGCATCACAGATGCCAGATTTCAGCCAATTCGATTCACTCCGCGTGATATCAAGAAACGACTGAAGGCACTGGATACTTCAAAAGCTATGGGCCCTGACAATATTCCGGCAATCGACCTGTGCTCGAGAACTTGCCGCGCCCCTAGCCAAGCTGTTCCAGTACAGCTCCAACACTGGCATCTACACTGCAATGTGGAAAATTGCCCAGGTATGTCCTGTACACAAAAAGCAGGACAAGTCTAACCCGGCCAATTACCGCCCCATCAGCTTACTCTCAATCATCAGTAAAGTGATGGAAGGTGTCATCAACAGTGCCATTAAGCGGCACGTGCTTAGCAATAACCAGCTCAGTGGCGCTCAGTTTTGGTTCCGCCAGGGCCACTCAGCTCCTGACCTCATTACAGCCTTGGTTCAAACATGGACAAAAGAGCTGAACTCAAGAGGTGATATGAGAGTGACTGCCCTTGACATCAAGGCAGCATTTGACCGAGTATGGCATCAAGGAGCCCTAGCAAAACTGAGGTAAATGGGAATCAGGGGGAAAACTCTCCGCTGGCCGGAGTCACACTTAGCGCAAAGGAAGATGGTTGTGGTTGTTGGAGGTCAATCATCTCAGCTCCAAGACATCACTGCAGGAGTTCATCAGGGTAGTGTCTTATGCCCAACCATCTTCAGCTGCTTCATCAATGACCTTCCCTCAATCATAAGGACAGAAGTTGGGATGTTCACTGATAATTGCACAATGTTCAGCACCATTCGTGGCTCCTCAGATACTGAAGCAATCTGTGTAGAAATGCAGCAAGACCTGGACAATATCCAGGCTTGGGCTGATAAGTGGCAATTTGCGCCACACAAGTGCCAGGCAATGACCATCTCCAACAAGAGAGAAACTAACCATCTCCCCTTGACATTCAATGGCATTAACATCGCTGAATCCCCCACTATCAACAGCCTAGGGGCTCCCATTGACCAGAAACTGAACTGGGATAGCCATATAAATACCGTGACTATAAGAGCAGGTCAGAGGCTAGGAATCCTGCAGCGAGTAACTCACATCCTGACTCAAAGAACAAAGAACAGTACAGCACAGGAACAGGCCATTCGGTCCTCCAAGCCTGCGCCGATCTTGATGCCTGCCTAAACTAAAACCTTCTGCACTTCCGAGGACCGTATCCCTCTATTCCCATCCTATTCATGTATTTGTCAAGATGCCCCTTAAACGTCGCTATCGTACCTGCTTCCACCACCTCCCCCGGCAGCAAGTTCCAGGCACTCACCACCCTCTTCAGCTGCTTCAGGGGCGGCACAGTGGCGCAGTGGTTAGCACTGCAGCCTCACAGCTGCAGGGACCCGGGTTCGATTCTGGGTACTGCCTGTGTGGAGTTTGCAAGTTCTCCCTGTGTCTGCGTGGGTTTTCTCCAGGTGCTCCGGTTTCCTCCCACAAGCCAAAGACTTGCAGGTTGATAGGTAAATTGGCCATTATAAATTGTCACTAGTATAGGTAGGTGGTAGGGAAATATAGGGACATGTGGGGATGTTTGGTAGGAATATGGGATTAGTGTAGGATTAGTATAAATGGGTGGTTGATGGTCAGCACAGACTCGGTGGGCCGCAGGGCCTGTTTCAGTGCTGTATCTCTAATCTAATCTAATCTCTGTGTAAAGAACTTGCCCTGCACATCCCCTCTAAACTTTGCCCCTCGCACCTTAAACCTATGCCCCCTAGTAACTGACTCTTCCACCCTGGGAAAAAGCTTCTGACTATCCACTCTGTCCATGCCGCTCATAACTTTGTAAACCTCTATCATGTCACCCCTCCACCTCCGTCGTTCCAATGAAAACAATCCGAGTTTATCCAACCTCTCCTCATAGCTAATGCCCTCCAGACCAGGCAACATCCTGATAAACCTCTTCTGTACCCTCTCCAAAGCCTCCACGTCCTTCTGGTAGTGTGGCGACAAGAATTGCACGCAATATACTAAGTGTGGCCTAACTAAAGTTCTGTACAGCTGCAGCATGACTTGCCAATTTTTATACTCTATGCCCCGACCGATGAAGGCAAGCATGCCGTCTGCCTTCTTGACTACCTTATCCACCTGCGTTGCCACTTTCAGTGACCTGTGGACCTGTATGCCCAGATCTCTCTGCCTGTCAGTACTCCTAAAGGTTCTGCCATTTACTGTATACTTCCCACCTGCATTAGACCTCCCCAAAGCCTGTCCACCATCTACAAGGCACAAGTCAGGAGTGTGATGGAATACTCTCCACTTGCCTGGATGGGTGCAGCTCCAACAACACTCAAGAAGCTCAACACCATCCAGGACAAAGCAGCCTGTTTGATTGGCACCCCGTCTACAAACATTCACTCCCTCCACCACCGACGCTCAGTGGCAGCAGTGTGTACCATCTACAAGATGCACTGCAGCAATGCACCAAGGCTCCTTAGACAGCACCTTCCAAACCCGCGACCTCTACCAACTAGAAGGACAAGGGCAGCAAATGCATGGGAACACCACCGCCTGCAAATTCCTCTCCAAGTCACACACCATCCTGACTTGGAACTATATCGCTGTTCCTTCACTGTCACTGGGTCAAAATCCTGGAACTCCCTTCCTAACAGCACTGTGGGTATACCTACCCCAAATGGACTGCAGCGGTTCAAGAAGGCAGCTCACCACCACCTTCTCAAGGGCAATTAGGGATGGGCAATATATGCTGGCCTGGCCAGCGAAGCCCACATCCCATGAATGAATAAAAAAAAAGTTTTGAGACTGTTGGAAAGAATAAGCCCAAGAAGAAGCTGTTAAAGTGAACTTGATTTCCACAAAATAGTGTAGACAGAGGGAAAGGCACGCAAGACAGCATTTGCAGCTTAAAATGGAAGCTTGGGTAAGGCCGTGGTCTAGATTTTCCACGCAAGTTACACTGGCTTTCAACGTGTCTTCGATCATTTGCATCATAGGAACGCCAGAGACTAGTAACACCATGCATTCCAGAGCACTGCTATTATTATAGGGTGCATACTCTAGGAACATAGGGTGTTCCTTAAAAAAAAAGTACTCACATTTACCTTGCAACCAACTTTTGGGTCGCCAGTTACACCATACAGTGGCTGGCAAAACCAGGCCTGCTGCAGCCATTCACCCCAGCAATTATGTAAATGAGACTGACCCTGCTGGGGTTAGGTGCCATAAACAAAATGTACTGAAGCAGAAAATCCTGGCATGTATGTCTTGAACAACCAAATACTTGAGTACCTACATGATTTTTAGAGCAGATTGCTTCACCATGAGAAAATAAAACAAATATCTACCGTTGTGCTGGCCCTACCATCAGGTAATTTTTTGATTACTTTCCTTCTTTATCTGAAACACGCTTTGTTTGAAAGCAGGATCACTGGTAGATAATTATATCAATTCGGTGAGGTGAGAGTGACTGCCCTTGACATCAAGGCAGCATTTGACCGAGTATGGCATCAAGGAGCCCGAGCAAAACTGGAGTCAATGGGAATTAGAGGGAAAACTCTCCGCTGGTTGGAGTCACACCTAACGCAAAGGAAAATGGTTGTGGTTGTTGAAGGTAAATCATCTCAGCTCCAGGACATTACTGCAGGAGTTCCTCAGGGTAGTGTCCTAGGCCCAACCATCATCAGCTGCTTCATCAATGACCTTCCCGCCATCATAAGGCCAGATGTTCGCTGATGACTGCACAATGTTCAGCACCATTCGCGACTCCTCAGATACTGAAGCAGTCCCTGTAGAAATGCAGCAAGACTTGGACAATATCCAGACTTGGGCGATAAGAGGCAAGTAACATTCGCGCCACACAAGTGCCAGGCAATGACTATCTCAAACAAGAGAGAATCTAACTATCTCCCCTTGACATGATGAGGAAAATTCTTTTCTCTCATAGGGTCATGAGTCTTTGGAATTCTCTTCATCTCAAGGCATTGGAAGCAGAGTCCTTGAATATTTTTAAGGCAGAGGTAGATAGATTCTTGATAAGCAAAGGGGTGGAAGGTTATCGGGGGTAGGTGGAAATGTGGAGTAATCAGTTCAGCCGTGAATTTATTGAATGGCGGAGCAGGCTCAAGGGGTCAAGTGGCCTACTCCTGCTCCTAATTCGTTTGTTCGTATGAACAAATCATTGCTACTATTCCAGGGCATAACATCCCAACTGAGGAAGCATACAATACCTAATTGTTTTTCCTGTTATGCACACCATGCCTGGACAAAGAGTTCACTACCCTGTAGAAAATGTACGAAGAATTTGAGACACTCAATATGGTCAACCTTTCCTGATTCCTTCAACTTTTCCTTACCAACTTGACATGAAGAGTGGACAGCAGATGCTTCTATAAATCATCATATCATCTCCGACCTCACAGATGGGCCAATCAGGAGTCTATTGGGCGCTCATCAACCGCTTTCAAATTGGACAGAAACAATGCACCTCAAATCTTCAACTTTGTGACAACAATAAATGTTCTTATGGATAAATACAAACCATGTCCCACATTGTTGAATCATGTCCTCTTGTGACTTACATGTTTTGCATGCTAGTGATGACAGTGATTAGATTAGATTAGAGATACAGCACTGAAACAGGCCCTTCGGCCCACCGAGTCTGTGCCGAACATCAACCACCCATTTATACTAATCCTACACTAATCCCATATTCCTACCAAACATCCCCACCTGTCCCTATATTGCCCTACCACCTACCTATACTAGTGACAATTTATAATGGCCAATTTACCTATCAACCTGCACGTCTTTTGGCTTGTGGGAGGAAACCGGAGCACCCGGAGAAAACCCACGCAGACACAGGGAGAACTTGCAAACTCCACACAGGCAGTACCCGGAATCGAACCCGGGTCCCTGGAGCTGTGAGGCTGCGGTGCTAACCACTGCGCCACTGTGCCGCCCTTTGCTTGAGATTGCTTTGAGATTGCTGCAATTATATGGCAAGGCTGCATAATCTAAATAGTAAATAAATACAGATTTCTCTTTATTTGATAGAGAGGAAAATACATCATTTTTTGGCATTACGATGCAAAGATTTACATCCCACACAGAAGAGTGTCTGCAGAGACTCATCGACAGGATTGCGGCTGCCTGCAACTAATTTGGGCTAATCATCAGCCTCAAGGAAACGAACATCATGGGACAGGACATCAGAAATGCTCCATCCATCAATATCGGTGGAAGTGGTTCAAGAGTTCACCTACCTAAGCTCAACTATCACCAGTAGCCTGTCTCTCGATGCAGAAATCAACAAGCGCATGGGAAAGGTGTCCGCTGCTATGTCCAGACTGGCCAAGAGAGTGTGGGAAAATGGCGCACTGACATGGAACACAAAAGTCTGAGTGTATCAAGCCTGTGTCCTCAGTACCTTGCTCTACGGCAGCGAGGCCTGGACAACGTATGGCAGCCAAGAGCGACGTCTCAATTCATTCCATCTTCGCTGCCTCCGGAGAATCCTTGGCATCAGGTGGCAGGACCGTATCTCCAACGCAGAAGTCCTGGAGGCAGCCAACATCCCCAGCATATACACCCTACTGAGCCAGCGGCGCTTGAGATGGCTTGGCCATGCGAGCCACATGGAAGATGGCAGGATCCCCAAGGACACATTGTACAGCGAGTTCGTCACTGGATCAGACCCACCGGCCGTCCATGTCTCCACTTTAAAGATGTCTGCAAACGCGACATAAAGTCCTGTGACATGATCACAATTCATGGGAGTCAGTTGCCAGTGATCGCCAGAGCTGGCGGGCAGCCATAAAGGCAGGACTAAAGAGTGGCGAGTCGAAGAGACTTAGCAGTTGGCAGGGAAAAACACAGAAGCGCAAGGGGAGAGCCAACTTTGTAAGAGCCCCGACAATTTTATCTGCAGCACCTGTGGAAGAATCTGTCACTCTAGAATTGGCCTTTATAGCCACTCCAAGCGCTGCTTCACAAACCACTGACCACCTCCAGGCACTTACCCATTGTCTCTCGATACAAGGAGGCCAAAGAGAAGAGAGAAGAGAGAGAGGAGATTTACAAGTGTAAACTGAGTAGCATTGAAATCCACACACCAGTCTGAATTTACAGTTATAAATTCCTGAATAGCTAATAGAAAAAAGGATGCGAAAAGGGTAATGAACCCTGGGTTTAGTCAGCTCCCAATGTTACTGCTGGGACATGTGTTTGGAAAGCTTGGAACTTTTGCATTTTGGCTAACTGCCATGGTGGGATTTGACCTCATGTTTTCTGGATCATTAGTTCAGTCCTCTAGTCCAGTAAAATAATCACTGCCCTACATTTCCTCTGTGTGGGACACTGGCTGTTTGTGCCTATGGAAAACTGATTGTACCTCAAAAGTAATTAACTGGTTGTGAACCATTTAAGGGGACCCTGCAGATGTGATAAGGGAATATATAAATGCATGATCCATGATCTTGCTTCACAGAAAGGGCAGAATTTTATGAGCGCGTTGGAGACGGGAACAGAGGCGGGGGCGGGTGGGGGAGGACATAAAATTGGGGCGGGACAAGTTGGACTGAAAGTTGGGCATCGTGACATCCCATCCCGATTTTACCGATGATGGCAAAGATGGAAGGCGTAGTTCAGACGGCGAGGTGGCGGGCAGATAATTAAGATTGTTAAGGGGACTACTGACCGCGATTTTATTTGTGGGTTTGGATTTCATAAACGCTACATGGGTTTCAAGGGGCTTCAGAGGCTCGCCTCCTTGAAGGAGGCGACATGGAGGGGGGAGATCATTGCTGGCTGGAAGGGGAAGCTATTAGGAGAGGAACCATTGACTGCCAGACATGGTGGAAAAAGGCGGGCATCGTGTGAGGAGGGCAAATGTCCCAGAACCGCGGGTGGGCCATTGCAAGGGGGACAATGAGCAAGTGCCACCTCGTCAGAGCTGACAAATGGGGATAAGAAGGAGGCTGCTGGCAGGGAAGGACTTGTATTTAGGGAGAGGACACCTATCATGGGCCTCATTTATCCAGGCTTAGGGGGCCCTGTTGAAGAGGAGGTGCAGCAGAGAGCGGGAGGTAGGTCTAGGCACCTGCAGCAGTACTGCAACGACCTGCGAGGCCACAGGATGTTCAACAGCATTCTCCAAACAGTGAAGAAGGGCGCAGAGCAGAAAGACAGGTGGCTCCCCCACACAGATATGAATATACGAATTAGGAGCAGGAGTAGGCCACTTGGCCTCTCGAGCCTACTCCACCATTCAACTAGATCTTGGCTCATCTGATTGTAACCTCAACTCCACATTCCCGCCTACTCCCAATAACCTTTCATCCCCTTGTTATCAAGAATCTATCTACCTCTGCCTTAAAAATATTCAAAGACTCTGCTTCCACCGTCCTTTGAGGAAGAGAGTTCCAAAGACTCACGACCCTCCGAGAGAAAAAAGTTCTCCTCATCTCTGTCTTAAATGGGCGACCCCTTATTTTTAAACAGTGACCCCTAGTTCTAGATTCTCCCAAAAGAGGAAACATCCTTTCCACATCCATCCTGTCAAGACCCCTCAGATCACATGTTTCAATCAAGTCGCCTCTTACTATTCTAAACTCGTGGATACAAACCTAGCATGTCCAACCTTTCCTCATAAGACAACCCACCATTCCAGGTATTAGTCTAGTAAACTTTCTCTGAACTGCTTCCTACGCATTTACAACATTCTTTAAATAAGGAGACCAATACTGTACACAGTACTCCAGATGTGTTCTCACCAATGCCCTGTACAACTGAGGCATAACCTCCCTACTTTTGTATTCAGTTCCCCTCACAATAAACAATAACATTCTATTAGCTTTCCTAATTACTTGCTGTGCCTGCATACTAACCTTTTGAAAATCATGAGCTAGGACATCCAGATCCCTCCGCATCTCAGAGCTCTGCAATCTCTCACCATTTAGATAATATGCTTCTTTTTTATTCTTCCTGCCAAAATGGACAATTTCATATTTTCCCACATTATACTCCATTTGCCAGATCTTGTCCACACACTTAACCTACCTATATCCCTTTGTAACCTCCTTATGACCACTTCACAACTTACTTTCCAACCTATCTTTGTGTCATCAGAAAATTTCGCAACCATACCTTCGGTCCCTTCATCCAAGTCATTTATATAAATTGTAAGAAGTTGAGGCCCCAGCACTGATCCCTGCGGCACACCACTCATTACATCTTGCCAACCAGAAAATGACCCATTTATGCCTACTCTCTGTTTCCTGTTAGCTAGTCAATCTTTTATCCATGCCAAAATGTTACCCCCTACACCATGAGCTTTTATTTTCCACAATAACCTTTGATTCAGCACCTTATCAAATGCCTTCTGGAAATCCAAGTACAGTACATCTACCGGTTCCCCTTTATCCACAGCACACGTTACTTCTTCAAAGAACTTCAATAAATTGGTTAAACATAATCTCCCTTTCACAAAACCATGTTGAATTTGCCTAATTACCTTGAATTCATTTAAGTGCCCTGCTATAACATCTTTAATAATAGCTTCTAACATTTTCCCTATGACAGTCATTAAGCTAACGGGCCTTAGTTTCCTGTTTTCTGTCTCCCTCGCGTTTTGCATAGAAATCATAGAAGGTTTAAGGCACAGAAAGAGGCCAATTGGCCCATTGTATCTGTGCCAGCTGAAAAACGATCCACCTATTCTAATCACACCTCACAGCAGCCCTGCAGATTATGGCACCTGAGGTGCATATCCAGGTTCCTTTTGAATGAGTTGAGGGTTTCTGCCTCAACTACCCTTTCAGGTAGAGTTCCAGACCCCCACCAACCTTTGGGTGAAAAGGTTTTTCCTCAGCTCCCCTCTAATTTTTCTATCAATCACTTTAAATCTATGCTCCCTAGTCACTGACCTCTCTGTTAAGGTGAATAGGCCTTTCACCTCCATTCCATCCAGGCCCCTCAAAATTTTGTACATTTCAATCAGATCTCCCCTCAGCCTTCTCTGTTCCAAGGAGAACAACCCCAACCTATCCAAACTTTCCTCATAGCTGCATTCCTAACAGCACTGTGTACCTACCCCACATGGACTGCAGCGGTTCAAGAAGGCAGCTCACCACCACCTTCTCATGGGAAAATAGGGATGGGCAATAAATGCTGGCCTGGCCAGCGATGCCCACATCCCATGAATGAATAAAAAAAATTTTCCAGTCCTGGCAACATCCTTGGAAATCTCCTCTCTACCCTCTCTAGTGCAATTACTTGCAACCTTTCTGTAATGAGATAAATAGAGCTGCACACAGTACTCAAGTTGTGGCCTAACCAGTGATTTATACAGTTCCAGCAAAACCTCCCTGCTCTTATATTCTATACCTCGGCTCATAAAGGAAAGGATTCCATATGCCTTTTTGACCGCCTTATCGACCTGTCCTGTTACCTTCAAGGATCTGTGGACATTCACTCCAGGTCCCTCACTTCCTCTACACTTCTTAGTATTTTCCCATTAATTGTATATTCCTTTGCCTTGTTTGACTTCCCCAAATGCATCACCTCACACTTCTCCAGGTGGAATTCCATTTGCTACTTTTCTGCCCATCTGACCAGAACATAAATATCTTCCTGCAGCTTACAGCTATCCTCCTCGCTATCTACCACATGGCCAATCTTTGTGTTGTCTGCAAACTTCTTGATCATGCCCCCTACATTTACGCCCAAATCATTAATATATGCCACAAAAAGCAGGGGACCCAGTAATGAGCCCTGCGGAACGCCAGTGGAAATTGCCCTCCAGTCGCTAAAACACCCGTTAACAATTACCCTTTCTTTCCTGCCACTGAGCCAATTTTGTATCCACCTTGCTGCATTTCCCTGGATCCCATGGGATTTTATCTTTTTAATCAGTCTGCCATGTGGGACTTTGTCAAAAGCCTTGCTAAAATCCATGTAGACCACATCAACTGCACTATCCTCATTTATCTTCCTTGTTACTTCTTCAAAAAATTCGATCAAGTTGGTCAAACAAGATCATGCCTTAACAAATTCATGCTATTCTTGATTAATCCGTGCCTTTCTAAGTGACAGTTTATCCTGTCTCTCAGAATAGATTCCAATAATTTGCCCACTACTGAGATTACACTCACTGGCCTGTAATTATTCGGTCTATCCCTCGCTTCCTTTTTAAACAGAAGTACAACGTTAGCAGTTTTCCAATCCTCTGGCACCACACCTGTATCCAGTGAGGACTGGAAAATGATGGTCAGACCTTCTGCTATTTCCTCTCTTGCTTCTTTTAACAGCCTAGGATACATTTCATTCGGCCCTGGTGATTTATCAACTTTCAAGGATGCTAATCCCATTAATACGTCCTCTCTCTTTTTTATTCTATCCAATACTTCACACTCCTCCTCCCTAACTACAATATCTGCAATATCTTTTGTGTGAAGACCGACGCAAACTATTCATCAAGAACCATATCAACATCTTCCACCCCTACACATAGGTTATCTTTTTGGTCTTTTATGGGCCCTACTTTCTCCTGAGTTATCCTCTTACTCTTAATGTATTGATAAAACATCTTTGGGTTCACCTTGATTTTGATTGTCAATATTCTTTCATGTCCTCTTTTTGCTTTCCTAATTTCCTTTTTGATTTCACCCCTCCACTTTCTATACTCCTCTCAGCTTTCTGTAGTACTGAGTTCTCGGTGTTAGACATAAGCTTTCCTTTTCTGCCTTATCTTACCCTGTAAGCTCCTTGACATCAATGGGGCTCTAGATTTGACCGTCTCACCCATTTTTTTCTGGGAACATATTTATTCTGAACCCCTTGAATCTCCCCTTTGAATGCCTCCTAACACTCTGACGCTGATTTACCTTCTGGTAGCTGTTTCCAGTCCACTGTCACTAAAGCACTCCTCAGTTTAGCAAAATTGACCTTGCCCCAATTGAAAACTCTAACTCCTGTTCTATCTCTGTCCTTTTCCATAATTATGTTAAAACTGACTGAATTATGATCACTACCACCAAAATGCTCTCCCACTGCCACTCCTTCCACCTGCCCATCTTCATTTCCTAAAACTAAGTCTAAGACTGCGCCCGCTCTTGTTGGATTTGCTACATACAGGTCAAAAGGTTCTCCTGAATACACCTCCAGAATTCTACTCCCTCAATTCCTTTCACACTAAAACTATCCTGGTTAATATTGTTAAAATCCCCTATTATTACTGCTCTTTTGTTCTTGCACTTCTCAGAGATTTGCCTACATATCTGCTCTTCTATCTTCCTTTGACTGTTTGGGGGTCTACAGTACACTCCCAGCAGTGTGATTGCCCCTTTTTTCCCCTTAGCTCAATCCATAGAGCCTCATTTGATGAATCTTTCAACATATTATCCCTCCTCACAGCTGTAATAATTTCCTTGACCAAAATTGCTACTCCCTCTCCTTTCTTATTCCCCTCCCTATCGCATCTGAAAACCCTGTAACCAGGAATGTTGAGCTGCCATTCCTGTCCCTCCTTAAGCCATGTTTCTGTAATGGCTATATCATACTGCCACTTGTCTATCTGTGTCCTCAGCTCATCTGATTTATTTGCTATACTCCTTGCATTGAAATAGATACCCTTGAGCACTGCTAAACTCTTTTTTTATATTACAACCTTTGTTACCTCTGTCTTCCAGACTCATCCATTAATTTTCTGCCTTCCATTTTCATTTCTGATTTTGTCCCAACTGAGTCTACCTTCAGAATAAAGGCGGTACATTGGCTATTTTCCAATCTAATGGAACATTCCCCGAATCTAGGGAATTTTGGAAAATTAAAACCAACGCCTCAACTATCTCACTAGCCTCTCCTTGTAACACCCTTGGATGAAGTCAAGCAGGACCCAGGGACCTGTCAGCCTGCAGTTCCAACAATTTGCTCAGTACTACTTCCATGGTGATTGTAATTTTCATTAGTTCCTCCCTCCCTTCCATTTCCTGATTTACAGCTATTTCTGGAATGTTACTTGTATCCTCTTTGGTGAAGACCGATGCAAAACACCTGTTCAATTCATCTGCCATCTCCTTATTTTCCCTTATTAATTCCCCAGACTCACTTTCTATAAGACCAACACTCACTTCGTTAATTCTTTTCTTTTTAAAATATCTGCAGAAATTCTTGGTTTTTCTGGGCTGAATTTTACACTGCCCCAGCGGATCAGTTGGTGGCATGGGGGCAGCATACAATTGAGCCTACCCGCCCCACTCCCGCCTCCGGTCGACTTTACGATGGTCGGGTGCGGGAGAGAAACGGCCCACCTGCCCGAGGCCAATCAAGGCCCTTAAGTGGCCACTTAACGGCCCACACCCGCCTCCATGGGTCTTTTACCCAGCGGGCGTGCTAGGGACGTGAAAGGCCGCCCAGCGATAGCTGCCAGCCTTTTTGCGCCCCGAGGGGGGGCATGGCAGTCGGGCACAGTGTGCCTGATTGAGGGCCGCCCCCGCCTCCCAACCCACCCACCGGACCCAAGATGCCCCCACCCCGCAAACTACCACTCCAGCCTCAGCAGGGAAGGACAGATCCCCCTGGTGAGTCATGCCCAACTCACTCACTCTCCAGGGTCCATAGCATCAGCTGGGCTGCAGTCCCAGCATCCGCTCCCGGTGGCGCTGCTGGGACTAAGAGCTGCCGGCCCGCTGATTGGTCGGAAGCTCACTGAGGTGGGACCTCCTCCCTCAAGTGGTTGGAAGTCCCACCTCGGGACAATTAAAGCCTGGGGACCTGTAAAATACGGGACGGATCCCCAGGCTAGGCGGAAGCAGGTTCACCACCGACCTACACGTCGGTGGCGAATTCCTGTCCGCCCAAGGTACAATTCAGCCCTATATTTCTAGCCAGCTTTCTCTCAGCCTCTAATTATTCCCTCCTTATTTTTTAGTCGTTCTTTGCTGCTTTTTATATTCTGTCCAGATGCAGGTACCCTGCAGGGAGCATCCATCGGTTGAGGCTCAACTAGATACAGATGCCAGAGAGGCTGTGCCAATGAAGAATGCACCTCTCTAGGGAGGCTGTCACTGACCTATGCACTCTGATGCAGGACAGGTCGTGCCCTAGGGGACTTGGAATTCCAATGCCAGTGGAGCTGAAGGTCACCATGGCGCTGAACCTCTACGCCTCTACATCATTCCAGGGATCCGCTGGGGACATGTGTGGCATCTCACAGTCAGCAGCCCATCGGTGCATCAAGGAGGTCACCAATGCCTTTTTCAGGAGGGCCAGCGACTATGTGTGCTTCCACACAGATTCCAATTGTCAAGCTGAGAGGGCTATCGGGTTCGGGGCCATCACTAGATTCCCCCAGGTGCAGGGTGTAATTTTTTTAAAAATTCATTCATGGGGTGTGGGCGTCGCTGGCCAGGCCAGCATTTATTGCCCATCCCTATTGGCTGCATGCATGTGGCCATCACGGCTCCTGAACACCAGCCAGCCAGCAATCTTCATTAACAGGAAGGGCTTCCATTCCCTCGGTGTACAACTGGTCTGCAACCACCATAAATGGATCCGACAGGTCTGTGCATGCTTTCCGGTAAGTTACCAAAATACCTACATTTTGAGGCAGCCCCAGGAGCCAGAATTTTTCTGGCCTCCCTCACGCCTCCAGGGATGCATACTTGGAGACAAGGGCTACCCAGTAAGGACATGGCTGCTGACACCTGTGAGGAACCCACACACGGATGCAAAGGAGGTTCAACGCCTGCCACGGACAATGCGAGCAACCACAGAGCAGGCCATTGGTCTGGTAACGATGAGATTCAGGTGTATAAATTGGTCCAGTGGAGCCTTTCAATATGCCGCGGCGAGGGGCACACGTATTGTGGTGGTCTGTTGTGCACAGTGGCGCAGTGGTTAGCACTGCAGCCTCACAGCTCCAGCGACCCAGGTTCAATTCTGGGTACTGCCTGTGTGGAGTTTGCAAGTTCTCCCTGTGTCTGCGTGGGTTTCCTCCGGGTGCTCCGGTTTCCTCCCACATGCCAAAGACTTGCAGGTTGATAGGTTAATTGGCCATTATAAAAATTGCCCCTAGTATTGGTAGGTGGTAGGGAAATATAGGGACAGGTGGGGATGTGGTAGGGATATGGGATTAGTGTAGGATTAGTATAAGTGGGTGGTTGATGGTCGGCACAGACTCGGTGGGCCGAAGGGCCTGTTTCAGTGCTGTATCTCTAAACTAAACTAAACTAACACAACCTGGTGCTACAAAGCGGGGAGTCGATGAGCAATGAGGGTAGCGAGAAGAGCGCGATGCCGCCTCGAACATTGAGGATGTGGAGTGGGAAATTGGGAAAGCAGTGCCAGATGAAGGACCCCAAGGACAACAGGAGAGTCACCTTGAGATACATGCAAGGGAGGATCGCGATCCCCTTATACATTTGCATTTCCTTTGATTCTTACTGCCAGTTGTACCTTGACTCATACAGACTTACCTTTATGCAGCCCTGTTGTCGCCTTCCATCCTTGAGGACGCATTCGCTCATTGATTAGCCACGCCGCGCTGAGCTGGCCAAGCTCGGGTTGGCCCCTCGTAGTGTGATGCTTTGCCTCCAGCCTCGTCACAGAGGCTGGGTTGAAATGAAGGGCCAACGAGCTAACGCAAGAAGGAGATTGTGTATGCTTTAGAAAAAAATGTAATGAACTTTACAGCAGACACTACCCTTTGCTTCTACAGCTCACAATCACCCATGATAACTCCGTGAATATGTCTTTTCTTCATTCTTTTGCATGAATTCCCATAAGGTGCTCCCCCTGCGCTGTCAGCTGAAGTGAAAGCAGGCTGCTGACCTTGCTGCGTCTTGGCTAGGGGTGACCTTGGTGATCATCCTCTGAATGCCTTAGGGCTGGAGGGCCCGGGCATGCTGAGGGGCTCCTGCACAGAAGCAATACCGCCCTCTGTTGTCAGGGATGAAGGAGGATCACTGGCAGAGGGGCAGAGGAGCAGACTCCAGGTCCCCATCCCCCTCTCGCCCTGCCACTGGCGTCTTGTGCCCATGGTCAAAATGGGGGTATGCAGGTCTGTATGAATGTCCTGAAGACACTGAGTGCTCTGCTGGATGTGGCTCTCCATCAGAGCTGCCAATCACTCAATGGAGGATGCCAAACGTGCACCTGTCAGAGACAGTGCCGAGCTCAAAAGCCTGAATAGACTCCTCCATCATCTGCGCTTGAGCACACATAGCCTCTGGCATCTCTTGCCAGACGTTGCCTGACTTCTCGCTGCGGCTGCAGCATTTTCTGTGAAGCTGGCAACACCAGAGGCACATCATGAGCCTGGGTCTCAACATAGGCCTGGGCCTGGCCTCCCACAGTCCTCCAACTGTCAGAGACCTGGGCTGTTACAGCCTCCATCAGTTGTCTAGTGCATCAGTGCTGTGCTCACCAGCTTGTGTGCCCAAATCTAACTATGAGTGCAGGTCTACTGACGTGCGAGTATCTGCGCTGGTAGAGGGTGCAGGGTTATGAGGTGACGTCGGACCCTCTGCAGCACCATCGTCCCCCTCAGAGATGGCAGGCTCTCTCATAGTCTTGGAGGCTCAGAGTAGGCACCGTGTGACTTGCATGAGAGAAAAGAGACATGTAAGGCTCAAGGGTCTCCCCTCCCGACATAGCACACACCATTACTATGGAGATCCCCGTAGGCACCAGATGCCTGATAAACAGCATGGCTGCATAGCTGCTGAAGCACCTTTGTGCACAATGGCGACCTTATTATCTTGGGAAGCTGTCCCTGTCTCTCCGTCCGCAACACTGTCTGTCCTGCAGTCCAGCCAGTTCCATGGCCTCCTCCTCCATTGACGCCAAGGGAAGGAGGAACAGCAGCCCACCGCCGGTCCTGACCTCTGTGATTGTGTACAATCTTCTGCTGCAGATAAAGGGATGGAAGCTTTTTGCCCCTCCAGCGAGAACAATCCTAAAACATAGGCTGGTGGTAGCCCAACTACCACTAATGCGTGCACACCAATGCCTCCTGCATGCAGCCCCATTTCAGGGACCTCACGAGGCTGTACACTGACAGATGGCCTCCTTTCAGGGCCAAGTCATAGAGTTAAACAACACAGAAACAGGCTCTTCGGCCCACCGTGTCTGTGCCGGCCATCAAGCCTCTCTATTCTAATCCCATTTTCCAGCACTTGGCCCGTAGCCTTGCATGCTATGGCATTTCAAGTGCTCATTTAAATACTTCTTGAATGTTGTCAGGGTTCCTGCCTCTACCCTTCAGGCAGTGTGTTCCAGATTCCAATCACCCTCTGGGTGAAAATATATTTCCTCAAATTCCCTGTAAGCCTCCTGCCCCTTACCTTAAATTTATGCCCCCTGGTTATTGACACCTCCATTAAGGGGAAATGTTTCTTCCCATCTACACTATCTATGCCCCTCATAAGTTTGTATACCTCAATCACTGAGAGTCACAGCACCGAAACAGGCCCTTCGGCCCAACAAGTCTACGCTGACCATCAACCACCCATTTATACTAATCCTACATTAATCCTATTTTTTCTCTCTCACATTCCCACCTTCCCTCAATTCTCCTACCACCTACTAACATTAAGGGCAATTTTTTTTTTACAATGGCCAATTTACCCATCAACCCGCAAGTCTTTGGCATGTGGGAGGAAACCCGCACGGTCACAGAGAGAACTTGCAAACTCCGCACAGGCAGTACCCAGAACTGAACCTGGGTTGCTGGAGCTGTGAGGCTGCGGTGCTAGCCACTGCACGCTGTGCCACCCAGGTCCCCCCTCAGCCTTCTCTGCTGTAAGGAAAACAACCCTATTCAGTCTCTCTTCATAGCTGAAATGCTCCAGCCCTGGCAACATCCTGGTGAATCTCCTCTGCACCCTCTCCAGTGCAATCACATCCTTCCTACAGTGTGGCGACCAGAACTGTACACAGTACTCCAGCTGCGGCCTAACTAGTGTTTTATACAGCTCCATCATAACCTCCCTGCTCTTATATCCTATGCCTCGGCTAATAAAGGCAAGTATCCCATATGCCTTCCTAACCACCTTATCTACCTGTGCTGCTGCCTTCAGTGATGTATGGACAAGTACACCAAGAACACTCTGACTCTCTGTACTTCCTAGGATCCTACCGACCATTGTATATTCCCTTGCCTTGTTAGTCCTCCCAAAATGCATTACCTCACACTTCTCAGGATTAAATTCCATTTGCTACTGCTCCGCCCATCTTACCAGCCCATCTATATCGTCCTGTAATCTAAAGCTTTCTTCCTCACTATTTACGACACCACCAATTTTTATATCATCTACGAACTTACGGATCAGACCTCCTATATTCAAGACTAAACCATTAACGTACACTACAAACAGCAAGGAACCCGGCACCAATCCCTGCAGTACACCACTGGTCACAGGTGTCCAATCGCAAAAACTTAATTTCGCCATGCCTCAGTCAGTTTGCATGCACCCTCTGACCCTTCACCCATGTCTGGGTGGGTACTCACTCTCCTCCCACGCAACCGCCTGCTTTGCCAGATGAAAGGCCCAAGAGGTGAAGGCATTAAGAGGTACTCATTTTTGCTGCACAGATGAGGTCATTGCGCCACTTGCAGCTCTGTATCCATGTCCTTCGGGTGATCCCACAGCTGCTGACCTCCTCCCATCCCTCGAGAACAGTATCAGCCTCCTTTCGCTGGGAGACTGTAAGCGCACTTGGAGGGAAGCATCAATGAAGCGTGGGGCCGCCCGGGGTCTACTCTCTGCCATCACTGTGCAGCCTCTATGACCTCTTCCTCTCCTATGCCTGCAGACAGCAAGATTAAGTGCAGGGCTAGTAGCCCTTTAAAAAGGGCAGCAGCACCTGCTGCGGTGTCAACTGATCCTTGTCTCTCCGCCCCCACACCCACTCCGAGTCGGGTCCCATGCCTCAAGGCCCTTAATTGGCTGGTCGCCACTGGATCGCATGCTGCTGGCCACACCTGCCCCAACATGCCACGTATCTGCTTCTGGTCCCAGTGTCTGTGCTACAAAATCCAGCACATTAATTCCAAGCTTCTCTTGCACATGTCCTTGCTGTAACATTGATAACTTACTATGGATGGCCCAGGGTTTACTCCCCTTTGCACACTTTTTTTTTATCAGCTATTCAGGAATTTGTAACTGTAAGTTCAGATTGGTGTGTGGATTTCAATGCCACTCAGTTTACGCCTGTAAAATAATCCTCTCAGAGACTGAATGTTACAAAAGTAATCCACACACTGATGTCCCACTGACAGGGTGGTGTTGAAAATTTACTGGGGTGGGTCCTGTCTCTCTTCCTCTATGACCAATGACATTGATGCAGGCACTTCTGCCAAAGTCTCAGAAGCCCCTTTCCTTTGATTGGAGCCGACAGACGTTGTGCAGTTAAGTTGAGCAAATAAAGCATGGGAGGTGGTATTTGTCTTTATTGCTCTAATTGAAATTTTTTATCGACTATTAATTTGTGATTGAACCTCAATGTACCAGGCTGAATGGCTAAATCCAGGAATGGATAACTGTAGTCTTTGTACAGTCTCAGAAATGTTCTGGGGCTGACTCCATGCTTCCTTCCACAGAGGGATCTTATTTGGCCCAGCCTGGCTGGTAGACTGGTGCTAATGTTGGCAGTGTGTCATGACCACGTCATATTCCTCAGAAAAATGACACCCAGGAATTCTGCTGTCTACTGGCCTTGATTGGTTTTGACAGAAGCTCAATCCTCACATCTTGTTCCTTATTTTTGCTGCTTTTGGAAAATACCACACATTGTGTTTTTTTGGGGTTCAGTAGAATTGTCCTTTCGCATTCCTCCAAATCATCCAAACAGCTCTGCAGCCTTACTACTACTTCTGAGCTCATGGAGGATATCAAAATGGTGATGTCATCAGCAAAGTGTAAGCAAGCCTCAATCATGTATTCTGGTGTTTAATTGTCATCAGCGTCAATGAGGAACAAGATTGGGCCAAGAACTGGGCACTGGGGAACTACTGCCATTGGATAAAACTCTGACAATAATTGTATACTCTGCCAGGAAATGTAATATGGGAATGTTAAACTAGGAGATAATGGGCGAAATTCTATGCCCTTTGGAAAATTTCAGGGATCAGGACATTTCCAGGTCCCGACTCTGCCCAGGTCAGAAGTGCTCCGACAGGTGGAATCTTCCGGGAGGCCACCTCTGTGTTCATCATCCAATTAAAGATGGCAGACAGATTCCAGAGGCAGGAGGCCCAATCAGAGGGCCTGTAACACTGGACGGACAGCAGCCCCACTAGGACTGTGAGGGCACCTCAAGATGAAGGCTCCCTCAGAAGCCAGCAGAAGATTGAAACATAAGGAAGGCCCACAGCTCTTAGGGTCATGAGTGCGAGGGGAAACCCCTCCACAGGAATGGTCATGGTCCAGGCTGTGGTCTTTGAATTCATGCGGCTTAATAATGGGGCCAGTGAGATGAGTGACTGCTGGCTGTCCGGCCTGCTACTGGGAGGCCACTTTCCAGTTGCTGCCGGCCTCCCGATTCAATTGGGGGGCCGGTCCAATGCCAGAAAAAGCCTGCGGCGTCTGAACCTTGGCCCTAAGTGGATCTTAAATTGGCCCTAATTGGCTAGCAGCTGCTGCTGGGCAGATGGCCGCTGCCATTTACAGCCCGTGCGCAAATGTGCAGAGACAGGAATGCGTTGGGGAGCTGACCCAACATTCAACTTTCAAAATTTACTCCAGGCCCCGCCTTCAAAGCCGCCCACATAGGGCTGTGGGAAGATACCGCCTGATCTATCGCAACCCACTGTGCTAAATTTTGCCAAAAGTCTTTTCCACATGAGGAACATTGCGAATGTGCATTCTTTCTTGTTTAAGGCTTAAAAGATAATCTCTGATACTTGTAGCAATTTGTTGCAGGTTCCTCTTCCTCCTCTGAACCCTGCTTAGCCCCAGATGAAGAAGTCTCTCAAAGTGATGTTGGAAGTGGTATATGTTAACTCTTTCGAGCAACTTTTCCTGTAGCTTTTCCAGGCAGCTCAATAGATTTAAACTGGGAAGCATTGACCTCAACTCTATAAATATCTGGGTCTGGAAAACTGGTAAAGGCTGATTCTTGATGCATCTAAATCATAGAATTATACAGTCGTACAGCATAGAAACAGGCCCTTCGGCCCACCTCGTCCATGCCGACCATAATGCCTATCTATACTAATCCCACCTGCCTGCATTAATTCCATATCCCTCTATGCCTTGCTCATTCAAGTACCTGTCCACATGCCTCTTAAATGTTGCTACTGTTCCTGCCTCCAACACCTCCTCTGGCAGCTCATTCCAGATCCCCACTATTCTTCGTGTGAAAAATTTACCCCTTTGATCCCCTATAAACCTCCTCCCTCTCATCTTAAATCTATGCCCTCTAGTTGTAGTCACCCCTACCATGGGAACCAGACTCTGGCTATCTACCCTATCTATGCCTCTCATAATTTTATATACCTCTATCATGTCCCCTCTCAGCCTCCTTCGCTCCAGGGAAAACAGACCCAGCCTATCCAATCTCTCTTTATAACTCAAGCCCTCCAAACCAGGCAACATCCTTGTGAATCTTTTCTGCACCCTCTCTAGCTTAATCACATCTTTCCTGTAATGCGGCGACCAGAACTGCACACAGTACTCCAAATGCAGCCAAATCAACGTTAAGTACAACTGTAACTTGACGTCCCAACTCTTATACTCAATGCCTCGGCCGTAAGCATGCCATATGTCTTCTTCACCACCCAGTCTACCTGTGTTGCCACTTTCAGGGAACTATGTACCTGCACCCCAAGGTGTCTCTGCTCAACAACACACCCCAGGGCCCTGCCATTCACTGTATATGTCCTGTCCTGGTCTAACTTCCCAAAATGCATCACTTCACACTTGTCTGCATTAAATTCCATTTGCCAATCCCTTGCCCACTTTCCCAGTTAATCTATATCCTGTTGTAACCTTAGACAATCTTCTTCACTGTCCACTATACCACCAATTTTGGTGTCATCTGCAAACTTACTAATCATGCCCCCTACATTCACATCCAAGTCATTAATATAAATGACAAACAACAGAGGGCCCAGCACCGATCCCTGCGGCACACCACTGGTCACCGGCCTCCAATCTGAAAAATAACCCTCCACTACCACCCTCTGCCTCCTATCACCAAGCCAATTTTGTATCCAATTGGCTAGCTCACCCTGGATCCCATGCATTTGAACCTTCTGAACCAGCCTACCATGCGGGACCTTGTCAAAGGCCTTGCTAAAGTCCATGTAGACAACATCCACCGCCCTGTCCTCATCAATCCTCTTGGTCACCTCCTCAAAAACTCAATCAAATTCGTGAGACATGATTTCCCACGCACAAAGCCATGCTGACTATCCCTAATCAGACCTTGCCTTTCCAAATGCATATAAATCCTGTCTCTCAGAATCCCTTCCAATAACTTTCCCACCACTGATGTAAGGCTCACCGGCCTGCAGTTCCCTGGCTTATCCCTGCTACCCTTCTTAAATAAAGGCACAACATTAGCTATCCTCCAGTCTTCCGGTGCCTCACCCGTGGCTAACGATGATACAAAAATCTCTGCCAGGGCCCCAGCAATCTCCTCCCTTGCTTCCCATAGCATCCTAGGCCAAGCCCTGGGGATTTATCCACCTTAATGCGCTTCAAAACCTCCAACACATCCTCCTTTGTAATGCTGATATGCTCCGGGATATTGTTGTTCCCTCCCTTGAACTCACTAGCTTCCATGATCTTCTCCACGGTAAATGCAGACGAGAAGTATTCATTTAAGACGTCGCCCATTTCCCGTGGCTCCACACATAGATTACCACACTGATTCTTAAGGGGACCTACTCTCTCCTTAGCTACCCTTTTACTCTTAATATACATAGAATCTTTTATGATTCCCCTTTATCTTATCTGCCAGGGAAATCTCATGGCCCCTTTTTGCCCTCCTAATTTCCTTCTTAAGTGTACTCCTACATCCCTTATACTCCTCGAGGGACTCGCTTGATCCCAGCTGCCTATACCTGACAAATGTCTCCTTCTTTGTCCTGACCAGACCCTCAATATCTCTCGTCAACCAAGGTTCCCTAATCAAGGTTCAATCAGATAACAGTCTTTTGCTCCCACAAGTTTAAAACGGCTGAAGCCAATCCAAAATTAAAATAGGCTTTGTGCATGAGCATACAAAAATGAAAAGAATCAGCAGAGGCTTCACAGGTCAGATAACAGAAGCTCTCAGGGCAGATTAGGACCATTAACTATATTCTAGAACAGCCTTCCTTTAGCTTTTATTCCCTGGAATAGAGTAATGACGAGCCTATATCCCACTGCACTTTCAGTACAACTGCTTGTCTGCAAGCTTTGGTTAGGCCCCAACTAGAGTATTGCGTCCAGTTCTGGTCATCACACGTTAGGAAGGATGTGAGGATCCTTGAGAGGGTGTAGAGGAGATTTACCAGAATGGTTCCAGGATTGGGAGATTTTACTTACAAGGTTAGGTTGGAAAAGCTGGGGTTCTCCCTGGAGCAAAGGAGATTGAAGGAAGATTTGATAGAGGTGTACTAGATTATACCAGCGTTAGACAAGGAAAACCTGTTCCCATTAACTGATGGTACAAGGACTAGGGAGGTACAGATTGAAGGTTTTGGGCAAGAGATGCAGGGGGAATGTGAGGAAGAACTTTTTAAAGCAGGGAGTGGTAATGACGTGGAACTCGCTGTCCACAAGGGTGGTGAAAGCAATCAATCAATGATTTCAAAAGGAATTGGATGGGCACTTGAAGGAAATAAACTTGCAGGGTTACAGGGATCGAGCGGGGAATTGGGACTGGCTGGATTGCTCTGTGGAGAGCTGGCATGGACTCGATGGGCCAAATGACCTCCTT
Source organism: Heterodontus francisci (assembly GCF_036365525.1). Lineage (NCBI taxonomy): Eukaryota > Metazoa > Chordata > Chondrichthyes > Heterodontiformes > Heterodontidae > Heterodontus > Heterodontus francisci. The sequence goes on from NC_090374.1 coordinate 73,119,210, forward strand.
CCATCCAGTAAATGACTCTGACTCTATGACACGTGTCGTAAAACCTATAATCAGTGTTTTTGTTTGCAGCTGTTAGATATTTGGGACTGTATCAGTTTTTTTAAGCTATTGGCAGCTTTTGCTAGTTTTCTAGATTGGCATACATGTTCATGCAATATGGAGGTTAATTTAAACACCTTTTCGCTGGCATATTTTACAATAGATGGAGACACTCTAACCTTATTTACTAACTTTGGAAGAGTGCACTTTGTACACGAGAGTAGCAATAACTGGACAGCGCAACCCTACACACTGAAAAAGAAGAACTCAATGTTTTATGGGAAAAGTCACTTATTAATTTTGGTTAAAAATCTAACAAAATATTCTTCAATTATTAAGATAATAATTTCAAATTCACAGATCAAAGGGCAAACAGCACCAGAACAAAAATCCTCCTATTCCACTAGTGTGGAGAGATTAAAGAATATACTCCATAAATTTCCAATGCTTAATGTTACACAGAATTTGAAGAATATATTTTGGCATAAATCATATTTTACTAATAGCATTCCCTAAATAAACTATTTTTTGTCTTTAAAGAAATAGCTGCAACCTTTAAAATGTTGATACTGATGCGATTGAGTTCCATCAAGTATTATAAATAGGTACATCTTAATTCAACCTCAATGTATTTTATATTATAAGCTTAGAATGTATATGGAAATAAGGTGTACAACATTTTGCACTACAGTATTTCTAAATGTAAGTAAGGCTTTACATAGCTCCTTAGATTTTGAACACACATGTTGAAAATTATTTATATCTGTAAGTTAATCTTGAGTATGGTCAGCAAATGTAAGGTCAATACCAATCTAAAATATTTGCTGCAATTGTACTGTCTTTAAAACCTTTCCGGACTCTGTGAATGAATAATGAACAGAAAGCATTTAGCCTTGGGTATTAATCTACCAGCGTGCTATGTCCCATGTGACTAAAAGGTCAGAGGTTAATGTGGAATCCCTCGACCTCTTTACTTTTCCCTTTGGCCTGTGAGTAGGTATCAGCAATATACCATTTTCTGTAGCTTTATCAAACCAATTTCCCAAGTTCAGGATTCTATTTAGATTGTTTCCTACAAGATCAGGATGAATCCCTGGAGAAGAAGCATTAAATGTTAAGAGATGCAGAAAGTTGTACAGCTGGACTCCTGCATTTGTCTACTTAGTCTTTTACAAGTTGATACAGTGTAAATATTCCAACTTACTTTGCCAAGAGATATATATAAATATTGTGACATCCTAGGTGTGGTGGTAGGATGAGACCAAGGAAACCAATCAGAAGTCACTGCTGAAGCATTAAAGTAAATATGGCTGCTGGAGATGAAGCTCAGCTTGAAAAATACCCTCCTTTATTTGAGCGATTTTCTCAAGACGTGACCTGAGACTTGAAAGGTCTGAAATGTTAGTAGTCTCCCCTTTGTGCTTTGCCTGAGTATGCATTTTGGCAAATGCACCCTGCCAACACTTTGTGAAATCTTCTTCTAGGCTGCACCCTGGCTCTGGACATCTGAATACCAGTGCAGCGTCCAAGTGTGTAAAAATGTTCTCTTGCTGCCAAATTCACATTGTCTCAATGTGTTTGCAGGATTCCCACTTTGACTATCTCATCAAGCTGGGTACGAAAAGAAAAACATGCCTGCAAAAGTTTCTGGTGGACCACCTGTTGTCCATTATTTTAACATACCGGTTACTCATAAATCATAACATAGGGTAATTAATCAAGCTGTCAAAAAGAAGGTCAAAGGCTATGTAGTAGGGTCAATGGGTCAGGCCTGGGCTGATAGAGGTCAGGGTCACACTGCATTCCTCATTATCAAGTTGGGATGAGAGAAGGCTCAAGCAAACAAAAGAGAAAGCAGATGGAGAGGAGGGTGGATAAAAAGAAAATTTAACAAAGAAAAGCAAAAGAACTGTCAGCTGCGTGCAAATGAAGATGGGGAACGAAGTCCAGAGAAAATTCAAGACCCCCTTGCTGCAAATGATGCCTACGAAGGAAACAAAAGGAACCTGAACAAATCTGAATAAAACGTTGAATGTCTGTCCCTAGCAACAAAAATATATCTACTGTTTTTGAATTCTGAGTAGCAACTGAATACAAGTGTATTTTGAAAATATGTTGAATCCCTATTCCAACAACATTTTGTTCTTGCTTAGGCATAATAAAGTATAACTTAATGTCTATTTAATTCAAATAGTCTTATTTTTCAACATTTACCGTGGGAACATCATCTACTAAATAGGTATTTTATAACATACAAAAATAAATTTTCAATCATGAATCTTAAATTAACAAAAAATACTTGATAAATAATACAAGATATAATACTATATAATTGCAACTGTACGGTATGCAATGATAATAGTAATTCTAGATTACAACTCTAGGTCAAAATGACAAAGTCTATCTGAATATAATAAAGCAATTTGAAAATGCATCCAATGTAATAAAACAGCATTTTCTGTCATATCAATAAGTTAAAAAGTTGCCAAATTTCAGTTCCGTAAAAAAATAGTATCTCCTGTGTCAGACACAACACATCTCAAACATGATCACTCTAAAAATTTTATCATTACACTGCACTGAATTAGATGCAGACTACTGTGCAAAATTAGCTGTCACCCTTTCCTCAAAATCTTTGTTAATCTTATTTCCAGTGTTTGCAGCTTTATCAACACATGAATCAATGTCAGCTCCTTGGTAACTGAACCGCTGTACTTGAAAGAAGATATAATTAAAATGTTTTGGCACAGAAAAGGTGAATTTTTTGTCTCTCCTTGTTCCCCTGAGGTTTCTGTAAAACATGTACCATGTAATGACAAACAAAACCCTTGTCTACAGCCCTGACATCTTGGGTCAGATAACTGCTCTTTATTCAATAACTTTGTACTTACTTATACCGTCACCTGCTGATGTCTCAAACTTTAAATGCTTTTGTACAAATGATTTTGAATTAATGGAAGACAGAAATTTGAGAATGTACTTCAGTCATGATTTTTTTTCAAGGATACTGTATGTCCATGCTTTCATTAACATGCCCAATTTACATTTTAAAACAATAATGCCTAGGTGGTCAGTGGTTTGTGAAGCAAATTTTAAAACAATAATGCCTAAATGCTTTTTATTTAAGGCTATCAACTTTGGTATTGTTCAAAGTCACTATGCTTTTTGTCAGTGTTCTTCTACTGCTTTGTCTCTCATTCCTTTTTGACAAAAATAACTTAGATACTTAAGATAGATTTTCTTCAACTTTACAGTGCATTCTAAATGGCGATACACTACTTTTACACTGCTTGCTCCACAAAAGTTCAACAATGTTTAAAGAACAATCACATTGTTGTGCTTGTCTCACTTCTTTTTGAACGTAAAAATGAGCAAGAAAGTGCACTGGATCACTGAGTCTGAGAATCTTAATCACGTAACCCAAATTAATTAAATTTTCAGTGTTCACGCTCTGCATATGATATATGCTTTGGAAGTAAATACTCTGATTGCAATGCTAGAAATGTAGTATTTAAAACTTATTCAAATTCAAAGAATAAAAAGTAGGTATCACGCTTCAAATCTGAAATCCAACACAGAAAAAATGCATAATATACCCTCTAATACAGTTACAATAAGATAAAAATGGTTTTGAAAATCATGCCAAAAATGTGAACAAAAATAGCCAAAACATGAAAAGTTGCATCCCTAAAAATTCAGTGTTGCAGCATCCATTTTTCAGGCACAAAATGGGCATTTATATATCCAATATGATGGCTGGGGTGCAGGTGCTTATTATGCACCAGAGGTGTGCTGGTGCAAGCTGCGTTCAGAAAGCGTAGTCTACATGCAGAGTAACCAGTGGTATTTAAAGGAGTTGCTCAAGGGGCCCCCCAAAAAAGATACAATTCTTTAAAAGTTACAACTAACATGCATGTGGAGCCAGGAGGAGCAGACTCAATGCAGTGCCAAACACCGTTGGCGGCACCCCCTCAGCCCTCTCCCGATCACTTCTCCACTCTCCCCAATGCTCCCCTCCATCTTGATCATTTCCTGTAAGGCAGTTTGGGATATCCTGAGATCATAAAATGTCAGATAAATGCAAGTTCCTTTTTTTCCCCAATTGACGCCCTCCCTTCCAATCGTTCCCCCCATGGTCCATCCCTCCCGACTGCTCCTCCCTCTCCCTGTTGACTCCCCACCCTCCCGACCATTCCCTTCACCCCTGTCGCATCCCACCCTCTTGACTGCACCTTCCCCACCTCAGCGTCACCCTGCAGATCACTCCTGAGACCTTACATTCAAAGACCGTATGCTGATATCGGTCACTGTTAGCACCCCGTCGATGGCTGTAGTTGCATCATCTCCTGCCGATCATCACTGTTATTTCCCCTCGCCAATCACATAAGTAGTTATGCACACATTCCTACAGTTTGTCAATATATCTGTAACAACATTAGGTCACATGACAAACTGAGGTTTTGAATACCTACAGAACCAATTTTATTGCTTCTAATGAAGTCTTGCAGCTCACTGGAATATTGCAAAGTAGCAATTAGTAACTTTCTGCAAGATCTTTTTACAGCACTTGGTACAGAAATATTTTAGGGTTAGAACTATAGTTGCTTGGATCCTGAACGTTAATTTGAATTTCTGATACCAGAGGTCTGGTATGGAAAGATAAAAAGAAACTTTGTAATCTAACCAGTCACAGTGCAAGAGGTTGAAATCAAACCAGTTTGTCTGACTGCTGTGACAAGAGCAACCAAAGAATAGAGTAAAACTATTTACTTTTATTCATTCTAGGGATGTGGGCATCGCTGGCCAGGCCAGCATTTATTGCCCATCCCTAATTGCTCTCGAGAAGGTGGTGGTGAGCTGCCTTCTTGAACCGCTGCAGTCCATGTGGGGTAGATACACCCACAGTGCTGTTTTTATTGACTTGTAGCGGTTAGATACAACTGAGTGTCTTGCTAGGCCATTTCAGAGGGCATGTAAAAGTCAACCACATCGCTGTGGGTCTGGAGTCACATGTAGGCCAGACCAGGTAAGGACAACAGATTTCCTTCCCTAAAGGACATTACTGAACCAGATGGGTTTTTACAACAATCGACAATAATTTCATGGCCATCATTAGACGAGCTTTTTAATTCCAGATTTATTAATTGAATTCAAATTCCACCTTCTGCTGTGGTGGGATTTGAACCCATGTCCCCAGAGCGATACCCTGGGTCTCTGGGTTACTAGTCCAGTGACAATACCACTATGCCACCGCCTCCCCTAATTTACTTGATTGTAATACGCAGGCCTTTCCAGTCACCTGTAGCTTTGGCGATGTCATCACCGAGCTTCTTGAGAGACAAACCCAGTGGGCCAATCTTGGGAGCCAGAGAAGAGGTTGCACCAACATCACCTCCAGTGCATCTGAGGTAAACGACTTTAATTTCATTGGGATCGAATTTAGGAGGCATCTTGGCGGTGGATGGCGCCGTTTACTGCACCAGCGCGCGGTTTCGGTGTCGGATGAACCCGGATTCGGGACGACCGATGATAAGTTGCACCGTCACCAAACAGAACAGCAGAAAGGTGGCCTACAACCTTATAGAATTTCTTCTAATGCAGAAACAAAATGCCATTGAAACCAATCTAACTCTTTTCCTCTTCCCCCCCAATCCCCGCACTCACTGCCACCACCCGTCACCTTACTCAAAGTCATCTCAGTTAGAATTTTAATCAGGCGGCGTGACCTGTTGCAGCACCAAACATAAGATATTTTAATCACTGGTCATGAAGGAATCTAAACTTAAATATGCAAATAAACATGTTTTAAAAATGTGCAGCTTTTAATTTACAATACCTACTGCTTTCACATTCGGCATAATGTATATTTCCTAAATGTTGGAAAACTCTAAATCAAATTTCTTAGTAGCTCAGACAGATGGCCAACAGCTTTCACTGAAGAGCAGTTCCACAATTCAGCACTCCCAGTACACAAGGAACCGTTCCCCACAGGGTATACTGGGTCAGAGTCACCAATATGAAAATTTCTTGAAGTAAAGTAAAAATGCTGGAGAAACCCAGCAGGTCAAGTCAGCATTTGGGGAGAGAACAGAGAGTGAGGTAGATAGGGTTTCAGTGGACATAACTTAGGACCTACGTAAAATCAGCATAAATCAGTTTCCACAGAAAAAAAGTGCAGCTCTCCTCTTATGCCGTTTTCTTTCTTTTTTTTCTTTTTCCTTGGGCCTCCTTATCTCAAGAGACAATGGATACGCGCCTGGAGGTGGTCAGTGGTTTGTGAAGCAGCGCCTGGAGTGGCTATAAAGGCCAATTCTAGAGTGCCAGGCTTTTCCACAGGTGCTGCAGAGAAATTTGTTTGTCGGGGCTGTTGCACAGTTGGCTCTCCCCTTGCGCCTCTGTCTTTTTTCCTGCCAACTACTAAGTCTCTTCGACTCGCCACATTTTAGCCCCGTCTTTATGGCTGCCCACCAGCTCTGGCGAACGCTGGCAACTGACTCCCACGACTTGTGATCAATGTCACAGGATTTCATGTCGCGTTTGCAGACGTCTTTATAGCGGAGACATGGACGGCCGGTGGGTCTGATACCAGTGGCGAGCTCGCTGTACAATGTGTCTTTGGGGATCCTGCCATCTTCCATGCGGCTCACATGGCCAAGCCATCTCAAGCGCTGCTGACTCAGTAGTGTGTACAAGCTGGGGATGTTGGCCGCCTCGAGGACTTCTGTGTTGGAGATACGGTCCTGCCACCTGATGCCAAGTATTCTCCAGAGGCAGCGAAGATGGAATGAATTGAGACGTCGCTCTTGGCTGACATACGTTGTCCAGGCCTCGCTGCCATAGAGCAAGGTACTGAGGACACAGGCCTGATACACTCGGACTTTTGTGTTCCGTGTCAGTGCGCCATTTTCCCACACTCTCTTGGCCAGTCTGGACATAGCAGTGGAAGCCTTTCCCATGCGCTTGTTGATTTCTGCATCTACAGACAGGTTACTGGTGATAGTTGAGCCTAGGTAGGTGAACTCTTGAACCACTTCCAGAGCGTGGTCGCCAATATTGATGGATGGAGCATTTCTGACGTCCTGCCCCATGATGTTCGTTTTCTTGAGGCTGATGGTTAGGCCAAATTCATTGCAGGCAGCCCCAAACCTGTCGATGAGACTCTGCAGGCACTCTTCAGTGTGAGATGTTAAAGCAGCATCGTCAGCAAAGAGGAGTTCCCTGATGAGGACTTTCCGTACTTTGGACTTCGCTCTTAGACGGGCAAGGTTGAACAACCTGCCCCCTGATCTTGTGTGGAGGAAGATTCCTTCTTCCGAGGACTTGAACGCATGTGAAAGCAGCAGGGAGAAGAAAATCCCAAAAAGTGTGGGTGCGAGAACACAGCCCTGTTTCACGCCACTCAGGATAGGAAAGGGCTCTGAGGAGGAGCCACCATGTTGAATTGTGCCTTTCATATTGTCATGGAATGAGGTGATGATACTTAGTAGCTTTGGTGGGCAGCCAATCTTTTCTAGTAGTCTGAAGAGACCACGTCTGCTGACGAGGTCAAAGGCTTTGGTGAGATCAATGAAAGCAATGTAGAGGGGCATCTGTTGTTCACGGCATTTCTCCTGTATCTGACGAAGGGAGAACAGCGTGTCAACGGTCGATCTCTCTGCACGAAAGCCACACTGTGCCTCAGGGTAGACGCACTCGGCCAGCTTCTGGAGCCTGTTCAGAGCGACTCGAGCAAAGACTTTTCCCACTATGCTGAGCAGGGAGATTCCACGGTCGTTGTTGCAGTCATCGCGGTTTGTCTTATGCCGTAGTTACACCAAAACTTGCCAAAAAATTCTGGACCTACATATATATTCATACTCAAATAGGAAGGCTTTGAGAGGGTTTTGAAGATTGAGAGAAAGGTAGGGAGCCATAGGGGCAGCAATTTTCGAGGCAAGAGAATTGTAAGTTTTGTCTACAACTCTCTTGTTATAGCTTTTCAATTGTTTTACTGGAAAATAGTGTTTTTCTTATTCACTGTAGGTATAACCATAGATGTTTGCAACACAGAAGGAGGCCATCCGGCCAAACATATACGTGTCATTTCTCTGCAATCCATAATTAATTCCTGTGTCATGTTCTCTCCCCAAAGTTGCATATCTTCCTCTGCTTCAAATGTTTATCAACCTCTGCCTTAAAAGTTGGAATAGTCTCTGTCTCTCCCTGCAGCAAAGCATACTCTTAAAAATTCTCTGCATCAAAAACTTTCTCCTAACAGCTCCCTTCACTTGCATGCTGACAATTTTAAATTGATGGTTACTCTTTACTAACACCACAGCCAGAAGAGACAGTCATTCCCTATTCACCCTCAAATATCCTTAACAATTTTAAAAATCTCAACTAAATCTCCTCTTAGCCTACTGCTCCAATAAAAATACCAGGGAGAGGAATGAATGAAGAAGGCTATTCTGCCAATTCTAGATTCATAGTCACAGAGTCGTACAGCATAGAAACAGGCCCTTCGGCCCACCGCGTCCATGACTATCTATGCCTCTCATAATTTTATACACCTCTATCATGTCAATCATCTGATAATTGCATTTATTTATATGGTCTAAGATTATGTTATCAATTCATTTTATCAATCGATTTTAAAATTCTTATCTTTGTTTTCATATTCCTCCATGGAATTGCCCTATCTCTGTAATCTCCTCCAGCCCTACAACCCACAGAGATCACTGCGTTCCTCCAACTCTGACCTCTTGTGCACCCCCAATTTTCATCGCTCCACTACTGAGTGTCAAGTCTTCAGCAGCCTAGTCCCTAATCTCTGGAATTTCCTCTATAAACTTCCCTGCCTTTCTACCCACTTTCACTTCCATTATGACGCTCCTTAAAACCTAACTCTTCGACCAAGCTTTTGGTCACCTGTTCAAATGTTTCCTTATGTGGTTTGGGGCAGGATTTTGGGGTTTGGGTGAGGACCCCAACACCAGGGTCAAATGGGGGTTCCAACCCCACACATTGAGCTGGATTTTGTGTGGCCCTGTGAGGTGGGATCGGAGGCAGGGGGCATGGAGTATCGCGACAGGTGATGGGAAGGGCAGCGGGGCAGAGGGCCGTCGCCTCCCCATCACCAAGCGATCTTCCTGGGGGCAGGAAAGACCGACGACAGCCTTCCCACCCAGAGGCATTTGAGGCCCTTATGTGGCTAATTAACAACCAATTAAAGTCCTCTTCTCACTGCTGCTGGGATGTTACCAGTGGCGGGCCTCCGCCATGCGGGGAGGTCGCCTTGTAACACGAGGCACCCTACCTGTGGGCTTGGGAAGGGGGGGGGGTCCTCCTCCATGTGCAATTTGTGGCCCACGGGTACCCCCACCGGGAACCAATTTGCCATTGGGACCCCCCCACCCTCCCCGGACTGCAAGACCACCCCCCAGCCTCCTTCGCAGGGGCCTTCTGGATTGGCCCCAGCGACCCCGTCTCACCTATCTCCTCTGGGGTTCCAGTGCTGGGCCGGGGTTCGAGGTCCTTGTAGTGCCAGCAGTGGCCACCGCTCCCAGTGGCGTTGCCGATACTGCCGAGGTGCCAGCCCTTTGATTGGCCAGCAGCTCATGGAGGCGGGATCCCTGTCCTTAAAGGGACGTAGATCCTGCCTCCTGAAACTTGGCTTTAAAAAGACTGAATAATTGTTCTGGGGGGTACGAAAAGGAACAGGCAGGGCTCCCCCCAGCTTTTTGGCTCCAGCACAAACTCCATTTAACTTGGCAAAATTTTACTAGCCCTCCAACATCGGGGGTCGCGGCATCGAGGCCTTCGTTTTAATATTAAAATCAAATTAAATAAATGCAACCTTAAACCCGACGGCCTTCCCACACCGATATTCCGGCCAGTGGCTGGAACTCCCATGCCTTTGGATCTCTTTTGACAGTGGTGGGGAGTGGGGAAGACTGAAATTTTCAGCGGTGAAAACTGTTCCGATTAGTTGTGTAAATGTTGGGAAGGGGTTGAGGGTCAAAGGTGCTGAAGTTGGGGGGGTGAAAGTTTGGCATAAAAAAGGTTTTTTTGGGGGGATAGCTCATTTTGTTGATTGTTTACTCAGTGGGGGGTGGGTGGGAGAGTGGTTTCAAAGTTACATTTAAATTTCATTTCCACTTTTAATTGCAGCGGCACCTTTAAATATTACAAATGCTGGTAAGGGCTTGAAGCCCTTTAAAAATGGCGCCTGCACGGTGGCACCAGACGCCGTTGCCAGGAACGGTGTGCCAGCTCCTCTACATCATCAGGGGCGGGCCTTCCGTCTGTTCCTTTTAAATGAGCACCCGCGTGTAATATCGCTGATCTCAGATAACTAAGTATTCACTTGAGGCAAAAATATTGGGCTGGATTTTATGAGCACGCCACAATATTTCGGGCGGGGGCTCATTTAAATGCAGGGGTGGAGCAGTCGCCCTGTCCCATTTTTAAAGGGCTTCAAGCCCTTGATAGAATGTTGAATTTCAAAGGGAGTGAAAGTGTGAAATTAAAGTTATACATTAAATAAGATCTTCACTCGCCTCACCCACACCCCCAAGGAATAATCTATTCATTAATAGCCCATTCCTTCCCAAAAAAGCTTTTACTCGGATCCCGACCTTTCCCCCCGACCTTTCATAACTTTAACCCTCAACCCCTTCCCACCATCCCTCCCACTAATCCAAAGAGTTTTACCCACATCCCCTCCCCCCCACTCCCGGCCTGAAAATTTCACTCCTCTCCCCTCCCCACCAAAGCTCAGAACTCGGAACGGAGTTCCGATGATGTGGGAGTTCTGGCCGGCGGCTGGAATATTGGCGTGGGACGGTCGTCGCTACGAGGTAAGTCATTATTCTTTAATTTCACTATCCTTTGCATATGAAAATGAAGGCCCTTCCAGGGGCCACACCAAGTCCTCGCTGCCGGCAGTAGAATGCAGCGGGGCCTTCTTGGTCTCAGGGGTCGTGGCGGGCCTCTCCAGGAAGAATTTTCTGGGCTCCCCACCAGCCTCGACCCCTGACGTTGGAGTGCTCATAAAATTCAGCCCATCAAGTGCGAACCAAGGCTTTTGGAGCAGGCTGAGCCCTTCAAGTAAAAGATTTATTTAAGATATTAAACTACAGAAAAACAATTCAATTGATCAATTTAATCATGTTAGTCAAAAAATTGATTTTTTTAAAAAATTGTGTTTAAAGCTTTATTTTAGACATTAGAAATTTCAATTGCTGAGGGAAAAGCAGTAGACTTTTTTTTGTAAACCAAAATGTGGTAACAGGAAGTAAGGTTTGTAGCAAGGAACCGTATGCAGATATATATAAATATGACAAGTGCCATAGGGAAATGCACAGGTTGAATGATGATTTATTGCTATAAATACATTAAGGGTTTATATGACACTACAATTTGTGAAAGCTAAGCTGGCAGGTAACAGATTTGTGTAACAGAATGATATGATTTGAACTAAAGTGCTATTCTACTGTGTAATTTGAACTACAAATACTGGGTTTTAGTTCACCACTCTATATATTATCATGTCCGAAACTTTTAAAAATTACAACAGTGGGGGGAAGAGCTACATTTCAATTACATCATAAACCAGTTTTTTAAAAAAAGTCTACAATTTGGTTACACATAGCACATAAAGGAAATCTTTCTCTTGTATATTTCAAAGTTATAACACATTTTGGGTTCAGATATTCCGATAAAACACTCCTCTGCTTATTTAATCTGGATTCCTTCATGTGCTTCAGCCTTATATATCCAGCTATATCAATCTAAAAATATTTTAAAAAGTCTCGTATATGTCTGGCTGCATCACATCTCAAAACGTCACACTTAAAACAATGACTGGGAAATTCCTCGGAGCTATTCCCATCCTGTTGGCACTACTATGCCGGAAATGCAGCAGAAAAGTTTACATGTGTGAGCAGGGTTTCCACTGCAGTTCCAGTGAAGCAATACTGGCAGAGTTGGTGCAGCACCGAGGATTTTTCCAGCCTATATGTCTATATGTTTTATGTGTATCTGATTAACTCAAGTATTATTTTCATTAAATACTGTCACAAGAACAGAAGAACTAGGAGCAGGAGTAGACCATACGGCCCATGGAGCCTGCTCCAAAATGCAGTTGGATACATACAGAACATGCAAATTAACACAGCAAAAATGTAAACAAATACCAACAATGAACTGCTAAGGCCATATAACAAAAAGCTCAGACAAGAACAAGCAGTTAACAAAGTCCATAGAGAAGCAGCGGCAACAAAAACAGTTTAAAGATTTTTTGAAAATATTTTTGGCAGCTAATCTCAGTTTCTCTACCAGGCTATGGATTTAGAACTGGAAAAAACAGCCCAAATATTCCAGAGGAAGCTGTTGGTGTTGATCTAGGTAGGATAGCCTTCCATCCTGTATCATGGAACCAAGAACATTTATATATTTTGGGCAGATGCTATGCATCTTGCTACAGATAAGTAGATCTGCTGTCCCTACCAAAGAGGTTTAAAAATGTTTGAAGTGCGGCCAAATTCCCATTAGCTGGTTTCCCAAATGCAACTGACAGCAGAACTAGTCACTAAAATGTTAAATTCACCTGAAGGCTCTGAACAATATTGGATTTGGATGCAGCATGTAACAATATTGGATTTGGATGCAGCATGAAGTGCACCCCAAAACTCATCTTACATTCTACGTTAAGTGAAGCGATGATTAGGCAACATGCAATTATTTTGAGATGGCACAAGGACTTAGTGCCAAACATGCAACAGTTATGTGAGACAATAAAAGTCTTTCTCTTTGACAGCTGCCATTTCTATGCTCCATGTTGGGGCTCTGTGCTTGATGCGTGCATACTCGCAGCATTCATTTGGCTTAGAAAACTGTTGTGAACTAAACTTTGGCATTCTTTCTGAACTAGAAGTATATCTTCCTCGATTGTTCACATAACCTATGGACATAGAAAACTATATTCACTCTGTAGTCTATCTTCCACCATGCTTACTGTACAGAGACTCTGGACAAAGGATCCCCTCTGCATCAAAAATCCAAACCTTTCTCTGTTGCACCTCTTTTTTTTTATTTGTTTCATGGGATATGGACGTCGTTGGCCAGGCCAGCATTTATTGCCCATCCCTAATTGCCCATGAGAAGGTGGTAGTGAGCTGCCGTCTTGAACTGCTGCAGTCCATGTGGGGTAGGTACACAAAGTGCTATTAGGAAGGGAGTTCCAGGATTTTGACCCAGCAACAGTGAAGGAATGGCGATATAGTTCCAAGTCAGGATGGTGTGTGGCTTAGAGGGGAACTTGCAGGTGGTGATGCTCCCACGTATCTGCTGCCCTTGTCCTTCTAGGTGGTAGAGGTCATGGGTTTGGAAGGTGCTGCCTGAGTAGCCTTGGTGCGTTGCTGCAGTGCATCGTGTAGATGGTACATACTGCTGCCATGGTGCATCGGTGGTGGGGGGACTGAATTTTTGTGATGATGTGCCAATCAAGCGGGCTGTTTTGTCCTGGATGGTGTCGAGCTTCTTGACTGTTGTTGGAGCTGCACCCATCCAGGCAAGTGGACAGTATACCATCACACTCCTGACTTGTGCCTTGTAGATGGTGGACAGGCTTTGGGGAGTCAGGAGGTGCGTTACTCGCCACAGGATTCCTAGCCTCTGACCTGCTCTTTGTAGCCGTGGTATTCATATGGCTACTCCAGTTCAGTTTCTGGTCAATGGTAACCCCCAGGATGTTGATAGTGGGGGATTCAGCGATCGTAATGCCATTGAATGTCAAGGAGAGATGATTAGATTCTCTCTTGTTGGAGATGATCATTGCCTGGCACTTGTGTGGCGTGAATGTTACTTGCCACTTATCAGCCCATACCTGGATATTGTCCAAGTCTTGTTATATTTCTACATGGACTGCTTCAGTATCTGAGGAGTCGCGAATGGTGTTGAACATTGTGCAACCATCAGCGAACAGCCCCACTTCTGACCTTATGATTGAAGGAAGGTCATTGAGGAAGCAGCTGAAGATGGTTGGGCCTAGGACACTATCCTGAGGTACCCCTGCAGTGATGTCCTGGAGCTCAGATGATTGACCACCAACAACCACAACCATCTTCTTTGAGCTGGAAACGATTCCAACCAGCGAAGAGTTTTCCCCCTGATTCCCATTGACTCCAGTTTTGCTAGGGCTGTTTGATGCCATACTCGGTCAAATGCTGCCTTGATGTCAAGGGTAGATACTCTCACCTCACCTCTTGAGTTCAGCTCTTTTGTCCATGTTTGAACCAAGGCTGTAATGAGGTCAGGAGCTGAGTGGCCCTGGCGGAACCCAAACGGAGCAGCACTGAGCAGGTTATTGCTTACCTCTTGAAGCAACACATCCAATATCCCCTTATCAAAGAGGCCAATTTCAGAACCGAGCCCTTTGTGATGTTCCATATTCTTTCCAGTCATTGGGCTGGATTCTATAGATCCAGCATCCCTAGACATTGGGATCTGTGGCGTGGGGGAGGCCTGAAGATGGCCCCAGATGAGGCCCGCCATGGACTTCGATGCTGGCAAAGCCTGGCCTGATATTACTGGCGGCGGCGAGGTCTCATTGCAGCTCCCCCCGCCACTTGGGGACGGGACCACAATTTAAATATTTAAATAAATTAAAATACCTGCATTAATTATTCCCCAGTCGCCTCCTGAAGTCCCGCCACGATCCTCACCCTGGCGGTCGGCACATACGCCTTCGATCCCCATCCAGGGAAATGAGGTGCAACAGTGGTGGGAAGGGGGGAGGAGGTAGGTTTCTCAATGGAGTTGGGGGTGGGGGGGGGGGTTCAAGTTAATGTCATGGGTGTAGGGGATGGTGGGAAGGGTTATAGTTTAAAGTTTGTGCAGATGGCGGGAGAAGGTCAGATTGTAAAGCTAAGCGTTTTGGGGGGGAAGGGCAAATAATTAATTTAATTGTTATTGGGGGGTGGGAGAGGGGCAAAAGAGCATGTTTTTTAATGCCATTTAACTTTGAATATTTAAATTTGCTGGTAAAGCTCACAGTCCTTTAAAAATGGCATCAGCACCTGCTCACAGGCAGCTGATGCCATTGCCAGGGATGGACAGCCCGCCCCCTCCATGTGATCGGGGGGCGGGGGTGGTCTGCCCCGGCTACTTAAATGAACTACCGTGCTTGGAATTGCAGCAGCTCTTTGGCTGTGGCCCGCACAGGCGGGATGCCATCTTTTTTGATTTTGGCAGCGGGCTTATAGAATTCAGCCTATTAATTGTAACAGTTACCTGCAATTCAATGGAGAAGCAGCCACTAAGAACAGCAGCCCTTTCAGAGCTTCTGCATTTCCTATTCCCTGCCCACTTACAACCAAAATAACACAGGGAGAAAGGACAGGGAGTTTAATAAAATGATGTAAATTACAGCAAGATCAGCTCATCACCATTTGGGTTTAGAAGAATGAGAGCTGATCTTATTGAAACATATATGGTTCTGAGCAGGTTTGACAGGTAGATGCTGAAAGGATGTTTCCCCTCATGGGGGAATCTGGAACTAGGGGACACAGTTTCAAAATAAAGGGTCTCCCCTTTAAGACAGAGTTGAGGGGGAATTTCTTCTCTCAGATGGTCGTTAATCTTTGGAATTCTCTTCCCTGGACAGCAGTGGAGACTGGGTCATTGAATATATTCAAGGCTGAGTTAGACAGATTTTTGATCTACAAGGGAGTCAAGGGTTATGGGGAGCAGGCAGGAAAGTGGAGTTAAGGCTACAATCAGATCAGCCATGATCTTCTTGAATGGTAGAGCAGTGTCAAGGAGCCAAATGGCCTACAGCTGCTCTTATTTCTTAAGTTCTTGACATGTGGCACAATTAGAGGGCCATTTTTCCTAGAATTGTCCCTGTAATATAAAGACCAAATGATTAAGCTTTATTTATTAACACAATACAAGTTTCAGTTCTTTGAGGTTTCTAGTGCTGTCACGCTCAATGAACGAGAATCAACTGTGTAGCATGCTCCAATTGTAGCTCTCCCTACTCATGTCCACCTCTAGCTCCCTGATTTTCCTTCCATAATCGACAGCAACACAGGCCATTTACAGAGCTCCAAGAACTGCTGTTTGTAAGCCCTACTCCCTCCTTTCGTCTTATTTACAGAAAATTGCAATGAACAAAACCCCTACAGACATCATTTTTAGGAGTAGTGAATGTAGTTAGAATTTGTTTTTGTATGAAGCATCAAAAGCACGATAAAGCATGCATTCAACTTTTTCTTTAGGCATCTTTGAAAGCAAAAATGATGTAAACTATCTACCAAATTTTAATCATCAAACACAGTAAGAGAGCCAAATGCAAATACAGCTGAGAAAAAAGCAACAAGTGGGAAAGGAGTTGAGATGCAAAGATATTGGAGTATATATTTACATTTTGCAATGTATTCTAATGGTTCATTAGCAGCTTTTTTTTAAACTTATATTCATCTCAAACTCAAGAACAACCAGGAAATAATACCTAGAACATTTTATCTGGTGAAGAAGGAAAGTTGCAAATGATTTTAATTTTTCCTTAGGTTTTATATACTTCACCTTCACTATGAAGAACACAACCTGAATGAATTATACAGGAAAGGTAAAGAGCTGCCACCCTGCATGAGATTTATTAATATTTATAAATATAACTGGAAAGCAAGAGAAGCAAATCCTTTATCACTCTGCACTGGGTTTTATGTTCCTATTTAAGGAAATTTAGGGCAGCACAGTGGCGCAGTGGTTAGCACCGCAGCCTCACAGCTCCAGCGACCCGGGTTCAATTCTGGGTACTGCCTGTGTGGAGTTTGCAAGTTCTCCCTGTGTCTGCGTGGGTTTTCGCCAGGTGCTCCTGTTTCCTCCCACAAGCCAAAAGACTTGCAGGTTGATAGGTAAATTGGCCATTAGCAATTGCCCCTAGTATAGGTATACTACCTAGTATAGGTAGGTGGTCGGGAAATATAGGGACAGGTGGGGATGTGGTAGCAATATGGGATTAGTGTAGGATTAGTATAAATGGGTGGTTGATGGTCGGCACAGACTCGGTGGGCCAAAGGGCCTGTTTCAGTGCTGTATCTCTAAAAAAAAATCGTTTTCAGTTGTCCAGGAACCAAACAAAAAACAGTTCACTGTTTCTGGGTAGATCTCTTAAAAACTCATTCCAAATCTTTTCAGTGGACATGTGCACCCTTTCCCCATTTCAACACTACAAACCACTCCCTCCCCCTTTTTAAATTCAGTCTTGGGATACGGCATTAGTGGCAAGGCTGGCATTTATTGCCCACACCTAATTACCCTGATAGGATGGTGGTTAGCCTTGTGCAGTCCGTGTAGTCATGCTGCTCCCACAATACTGTTAGATAGGATTTTAGCCCAATGTTAATGAAGGAAGGTGACATATGACCAAGTAAGCATGATGTGTGACTTGGAGGGGAACTTGGAGGTGATGGTATTCTCATGCACCGGGTACCCTTGTCCCTCTAGGCGGTGGAGATGCTGCCAAAGAAGCTATTGTGACTTGCTGCAGTGCATCCGTTAGAAAGTACAGATTGCAGCCACAGAACAGTGGTTGAGGGGGTGAATCTTTAGGCTAGTGCATCAGTATAAATACTGACACAAATAAAAAGATCTTGAATCTAGTTAGTGTCCATCGCCCCTCAAGTTGTTTTATGTCACATTTGCATCTGATTTGTTCTAATATCATAACTGTAAAATCGCAACTTATTGTTTGGAATTCTTCCAACTGCTTCACACCTTATATAATTTTATGCCACTGATAGGTAGCTATGCTGTACTTTCTCCATCTTCAAAAAAATTACTTTTGTTTTCCTTGCTGCACTGGTTCCAAATCCTAACTTTGCCCCCTCCCATGTTCACACCATACTGATGACAACCATGCAACTCAATAGTCATAGATGAATACCACAGTCACATTGAAAATTCCAACAAGTCAACCATGGGTAATATGTGTCTTCTGTTCTACAGACTCCATTTTACCAAGTGCAACTTGCTTTTCTTGGTAAACCAGCTGCCAGGCCCCAGGCTCACTCTTCCCAAATATGCCAATACTCCAACTCTCCTCTCCAGTTCTCAGATACTAGACCCAAACCTCCATACAACAGGGTCTGTTTCTGTCATCCCAAAAATGGTTTCATCACACACCTCTCACTCCAAACTCCTGGTGTTCCCAGACCTAAGTCCCCACTCATAGGTCCCAAACCCCTTCTGAGAATACTCTCAAGCCCCCGCTCCCTCAACTCCTTCCAACCCCAAATCTCTTCACAAATGTATTGACCCTTAAATTCTTCGAAATATCCCCCTGTCCCAAACTAACTCAACAAGTACTTTCCATCCCCAAGCCACCAGCCTTGTTCAACTTGCTTGCTCACTCTCTCCCAAACCCCGGCTACAATACCAACCCATACATTTCCTCATTCATCTGGTCCCTCCCACGTTCTATGGTGTAATACCTGATTCCACCCAAATGTTAATCAGATAATTTTACTGAACACTTTTCACAATGATTACACATGAAAACACTTTGCCAATCTCAATCTCAAACTTCTGAAAAAGGGAAAAAACACAAGAAACTACCCCATGGGAATTGGCTAG
Source organism: Heterodontus francisci (assembly GCF_036365525.1). Taxonomy (NCBI): domain Eukaryota; kingdom Metazoa; phylum Chordata; class Chondrichthyes; order Heterodontiformes; family Heterodontidae; genus Heterodontus; species Heterodontus francisci. Next base: position 73,137,870 of record NC_090374.1, read on the forward strand.
TTTTATAGATAAGTTAAAATATTTGGCAAAAAATCTAAGTTTTTATATGCAATGCTTTAAGTTGTATTTATTAACTGTATAGCGTTGACTGACTGCGGAAACAAGGTAGCAGCTGCATGGTTTTTCAAAAGTACTTGTGGGAAGGTGTAAAATATGTTTAAATTCATGTTCTAATTAAAAAGCTGTAAATATGTTTAAATTCATATTTTGATTGGAAAGACTGAAAAATATGTTTAAAGTAACTTATGAAGAGGATTTTATTGAAAGGATTGTTGTATTACTTTTTAAAAGATGTTTTTGTTTACAAAGTTGTTTTATGAAGATTTAAATTGTTCTGTACTGTTGCCAAAGGACGCTGAAATGGCACCAGAGAGTCTGGGAAGAGACAAAAGAAGCCAATTAAATTAAGCCAGGTTAGGAAAAAGGTATTAGAATTGTATCAGGTCAGGAAGGGGAAACAGATGCAGAGCTGCAGAGAATGCGCAGTTTGGCACCTAGGCAGCTCTGAAAATAAGATACAAAAGCAAGGTCCTCAGGACCACAGTTCATACAGGCACAGGCAGCGGTACTGGAACAACACCCAGGAGAAGAAGAAGAAGCCAGAGTAGAAGACAACATCAGAGAAGGAGCAAATACAACATCACCTGTGTCCAGGCAGCTTTGAGGAGCAAGGATCGAAAGGGGCTTGTCTATTATCGTCTATTGTTAAGTATTATGTTTAAGCATTTACTGAATAAATACTGTTGACTTGTTGCACCAAAACCATTGTCTGTTGCCCTTTCTGTCTTGTTCAAGAACTCAGCTAAGGTCTGGGACTTTACAAATCTTGGTGACCCAGATAGGACCAGACTAAAACGGACTTCGGTTTGTGACAAGTTACCACACTTTGAGGTGGCTGCCTGAGCAACATCCACACTCAAGGACGGAAAACCCGGAGACAGGGGGAGTAAAGTAATTTTACATGTCAATAGTATTTGATGTTGAGGTCTTGCAGGAAGTACTAACCTGTATGTGCTGGTTGCTATGCTACTATAGTGGCTGTGGCTACTACTATAGTTGCTATATATGGAGGCAGGGTTGGTAAAGCATGCACAGAGAAAGTTCAGGCTTTGCTAACAGAATGTTTAACAAAAAGTATCTGATAGCATAAGAGGCTTTTTACAGTGCCGAAAGAGATGATGAGTACAGGAAAAAAAAAAGGGAATGAGAAGTTAAAAAGACAGGTCCAGGTCTTAGAAGTGGATGGAGCCCAATCGCCTGCTGTTTTACAAGAGTATAATTACTCTGCAATGCACGAGCTGCAAAATAATGTCAACAGTCTGTAAAATAATGTCAAAGGGAAAATGTAACCCTTAGACAGGACCTGGAGGATGTGAGGGGAGCGCACTGGGAAACTATTAAACAATTCCATAGAAAAGCTGATCACACCATGCGTAAAGCTGAGATTGAAAATTTAAGGAGAAAATTGGGAAGACAGCAGGCAGTAGTGTCAGCTATAACCATTCGATCTCAGGAACCAGTTGAGGATGTAAAGGACCCTGGAGATGCAAATAACTGGGGAGACTCGAGGCAGTTTTCCTCCTTTAGAACCAGATATTCCCCCTCCTTTAGAATTAGCCCGTGTTGGTGGTTCAGACACAACGGGATATAAATTCCCAGGGTGGGGTGATTGTTTATAGATGTACCTCTAACCCATTAACCCCTAAAGAGTTATAAAAGCAAAATACTGCGGATGCTGGAAATCTGAAATAAAAACAAGAAATGCTGGAACCACTCAGCAGGTCTGGCAGCATCTGTGAAAAGAGAAGCAGAGTTAACATTTCGGGTCAGTGACCCTTCTTCGGAACCCTTCGAAGAAGGGTCACTGACCCGAAACGTTAACTCTGCTTCTCTTTTCACAGATGCTGCCAGACCTGCTGAGTGGTTCCAGCATTTCTTGTTTTTATATTATAACCCCTAAAGAGCTGCAAGCTTGTGTCCACGAATTAGGTACCATTAAATCAGGCACATGCTCTATTGCGCTTTTCACCCAGTATCAATATTTTAAATTGGGACACCCAGAGTTGGAGGGGAAGGATCTGAAAAGAGTCATCGTCGCAACCTGTGATTCCAGCTTTAAAATAAGTCTCCATCCTGATACATAGCAGCAGCAGCAGGCAGACGATGTTGTGCACACCATCCTTAGAGAATTAGGTATTGACAAAATGCGTGTTAGTGATAAAATGAAAGCTTGTAAACAGGGGCCTGATGATCATCCTGGATGTTTAGCTTTTTTGTGTTTTTATTCTTTCATGGGATGTGGGCGTTAATGGCAAGGCGAGCATTTATTGTCCATCCCTAATTGCCCTCGACAACTGAGTGACTTGATAGGCCATTTCAGAAGACAAAGTCAACCACATTGCTGTGGGTCTGGAGTCACATGTAGGCCAGACCAGGTACGGACAGCAGATTTCCTTCAGAACACTTGTGAACCAGATGGGTTTTTATGACAATCGATGATAGTTTCATGGCACCATTACTGAGACTAGCTTTTGATTCCAGATTTTTTGCTTTATTAGTTAACTGAACTTAAATTCCACCAGCTGCCGTGGTGGGATTTGAACCCCTGTCCCCAGAACATTAACTTCAGCCTCTGGATTACTGGTTCAGTGACATTACCACTACACCACCATCTATCACAAGGACAGCATCCACTGACCCCAGCTGCAGGGTTTGACTAAACCCCCCTTCTAAGAATGTCTTTCTTCAGCAGATTCGCCCACAGCTAAGGTCAGCTTTAGGGTATGCCATTAGTGGTACAACTCCCTGGGCCCATATGGAAGACAACATATTCAACCCAAGGGATCAGCCACGAAAAAGCCAGTGGAGGGACCACAAGCAGTGCCCTCAACACCCTTTAGTAAACTGCAGGCACCCTGTTACAACTGTGGACAACCTGGACGTTTAGCGAGGGACTGCAGGAGCACGAAGCGTTCAGGAAAGAATGGTCCTCCTGATAAGGACCACCCCTAAGACCATCCCCATACTCCTCTCAACTCCCATCCACTACTGAGACCAAGATAGATTAATTCGCTGGCAATATGGACAAATTGAGTGGGAATCTAGACAAATTAGTAGCCGTTATGACTACTCAAGCCCATACACAAGGAGGAAATTGAAGCTTCCTCGTGTGTATGGTTACCACCCAGCCATTTATGGACTCAGGGAAAAGGCACAAATGATGGAGTGAGACCCCCTCTCGGTCAGAACTGGGGTTTCAAGACGATGTTGAAGGGCGACTGGTGATACCAGTCATTTTACCAAGGGCCAGCAACAAACCATACTTACTGACACCAGCTCCATCACATTCCACACCCTGAACAATGGCGGGCAAGGGTTGCTTAATGTTAAAAGGTTTTCGAGGTGAAGAGACAGCTGCATTTAAAGGGAATGCTTTGAAACTCCATGTGAATAATGTTCCAGTGATTGTTAAGTCAGCTATTATGATGGTTACCCCTGATTGTAAGGAGCTATTGGGCAATGACATCTTGGCACAGCATCAGGCGATCATTGACTACAATCAGAATTGTATCTGGATAGGTACAGGAAGTAGTGAACTGGTTGAGATATCAGATATCCACTCTGTTTTTGCCACTAAAAGGGCTTTCTCATATGAACTTCCTAGTCATCCTAATGAAAGTGTCCATCAGATAACCCAGGCCCACTCATCTGTCTTCGCCACCAGCAAACACGACTGTGTGCTATTACAGGGTAAGGAAACGATCAATGGTTCTCACCATTACTTTGCCAGGCAATACCCCATCCCTAAAGAATGTCATCCATATATTATAGATGTGATTGATTCACTCCTCATGCACAGCGTCTTGAGGCCAGGCACGTTCACAACCAACTCTCCCATTTTGCTGGTTCGGAAACTGGATGGCAGCTGGAGGCTCACCACTGATTATCGGTGCTTGAATAAGGTAACACCTAAATGTACCCCTATTGTCAGAGAGGCCCTGACCCCAGTCTCTGAGATACTGTCAGGCTAAGTTTTTCTCTACACTGGATATTGCTAACGGGTTTTGCAGTATTCCTGTGACTGAAGACAACCAATATAAATTTGCATTCACTTTCGGAGACGGGTCATACTCTTGGACATGTTTGCCCCAGGGTTTTCACAATGCTCCAACCATTCTTCACACAAGAATGGTCCGAAATTTAAAAGGAGTCTCTCAGCCAGAGTGCCTACTGCAGTATCTGGATGATATACTGTTAGCTTTAAAAAACACTGATGAGCATTTGAGTTTACTAGATGAGCTGTTGACCTTGCTAGCAGAGGCTGGTTTGAAGATCAACCCCCAAAAGCTCAGTTGTTGCAGCAGGAAGTTACCTACCTGTGGGTCTCTATATTAGAGCCATAGAGTTGTACAGCACAGTACCAGGCACTTTGGTCCATCGTGTCCGTGCTGGACATCAAGCACCTATCTATTCTAATCCCATTTTCCAGCACTTGGCCTGTAGCCTTGTATGCTATGGCGTTTCATGTGCTCACTGAAATACTTCTTAAATGTTGTGAAGTTTCCTGCCTCTACCACCTCTTCAGGCAGTGTGTTCCAGATTCCAGCCACCCTCGAGGTTTTTTCTTCAAATCCCCTCTAAACCTCCTGCCCCAAATCTATGCCCCCTTGTTATTGACACCTCCGCTAAGGGAAAAAGTTTCTTCCTATCTACCCCCCTCATAATTTTGTATACCTCAATCAGGTCCCCCCTCAGTCTTGTCTGCTCCGAGAAAAACAACTCTAGTCTATCCAGTCGCTCTTCATAGCTGAAATGCTCCAGCCCAAGCAACATCCTGGTGAATCTCCTCTGCACCTCCTCCAGTGCAATCATATCCTTCCTATAGTGTGGTGACCAGAACTGTACACAGTACTCCAGCTGTAGCCTAACTAGCGTTTTATACAGCTCCATCATAACCTCCCTGCTTGAATATTCTATGCCATGGCTAATAAAGTCAAGAATCCCGTATGCCTTCCAAACCAACTTATCTACCTGTGCTGCTGCCTTCAGTGATCTATGGACAAGTACACCAAGGTCCCTCTGTACCTCCTAGGGGCCTGCCATCCACTGTATATTTCCTTGCCTTGTTAGTCCTCCCAAAGCGCATCACCTCACACTTCTCAGGATTAAATTCCATTTGCCATTGCTCTGCCCATCTTACCAGCCCATCTATATTGTCCTGTAATCTAAGGCTTTCTTCCTCACTATTTACAACACCACCAATTTTCATGTCATCTGTGAACTTATTGATCATACCTCCTATATTCACGTCTAAATCATTAATGTACATTACAAACAGCAAGGGTCCCAGCACTGATCCCTGCGGTACACCACAGGCTTCCACTCGCAAAAACAACCCTCGACCATCACCCTCTGCCTCCTGCCACTAAGCCAATTTTGGAACCAATATGCCAAATTGCCCTGGATCCCACGGGCTCTTACATTCTTGACCAATCTCCCATGCGTGACCTTATCAAAATCCTTACTGAAGTCCATATAGACTACTTCAACTGCTTTACCCTCATCTACACACCTAGTCACCTCCTCGAAAAATTCAAATCAAATTTGTTAGACATGATCTCCCCCTGACAAAGCCATGCTGACTATCCTTGATTAATCCCTGCCTCTCCAAGTGGAGATTAATCCTGTCCCTCAGAATTTTTCCCAATAGTTTCCCAACCACTAATGTTAGACTCACTGGCCTGTAATTACCTGTTTTTAGTTTAGTTTAGTTTAGAGATACAGCACTGAAACAGGCCCTTCGGCCCACCGAGTCTGTGCCGACCAACCACCCATTTATACTAATCCCACATACCTACCACATCCCCACCTGTCCCTATATTTCCCTACCACCTACCTATACTAGGGGCAATTTATAATGACCAATTAACCTATCAACCTGCAAGTCTTTGGCATGTGGGAAGAAACCGGAGCACCCGGAGGAAACCCACGCAGACACAGGGAGAACTTGCAAACTCCACACAGGCAGCACCCAGAATTGAACCCGGGTCGCTGGAGCTGTGAGGCTGCGGTGCTAACCACTGCGCCATTGTGCCGCCCTAGATCCTGGGGTTTTATCCCCACTACCCTTCTTGAATAATGATATCACATTCGCAGTCCTCTGACACTTCTCCTGTGGCCAGAGAGGATTTGAAAATTTGTGTCAGAGCCCCTGCAATCTCCTCACTTGCCTTACACAGCAGCCTGGGATACATCTCATCTGGGCCTGGGGATTTATCCACTTTTAAACCTGCTAAAACTGCTAATACCTCCTCCCTTTCAATGTTAATTTGCTCAAGTACATCACAATCCCCCTCCCTGATCTCTACACCTATATTGTCTCCATAGTGAACACAGATGAAAAATAATCATTTAAAACCTCACCTATGTCCTCCAGCTCCACACACAGATTGCCACTTTGGTCCTTAATGAGCCCTACTCCTTCCCTGGTTATCCTCTTGCCCTTAATATACTTATAAAACGCCTTGGGATTTTCCTTTATCTTGCCCACCAGTGTTTTTTCATGCCCCCTCTTCCCTCTCCTAATACTTTTTTACACCTTCTATACTCCTCTAGGGTCTCCGCTGTTTTTAGCACTCAGAATCTGCCATAAGCCTCCTTTTTTTTCTTTATCTAATCCTCTATATCCCTTGACATCCAGGGTTCCCTGGACTTATTTTGGTCCTACCCTTCACCTTTACGAGAACATGCTGGCCCTGAATTCTCACTATTTCCTTTTTGAATGACTCCCACTGGTCTGAATTTTTTTTTTTTCATTCACGGGATGTGGGCGTCGCTGGCCAGGCCAACATTTATTGCCCATCCCTAATTGCCCTTGAGAAGGTGGTGGTGAGCTGCCTTCTTGAACCGCTGCAATCCATGTGGGGTAGGTACACCCACAGGGCTGTTAGGAAGGGAGTTCCAGGATTTTGACCCAGCAACAGTGAAGGAATGGCGATATAGTTCCAAGTCAGGACGGTGTGTGGCTTAGAGGGGAACTTGCAGGTGGTGATGCTCCCACGTATCTGCTGCCCTTGTCCTTCTAGGTGGTAGAGGTTGCAGGTTTGGAAGGTGCTGTCTAAGGAGCCTTGCTGCATTGCTGCAGTGCATCTTGTAGATGGTACACACTGCTGCCACAGTGCGTCGGTGGTGGAAGGAGTGAATGTTTGTAGATGGGGTGCCAATCAAGCGGGCTGCTTTGTCCTGGATGGTGTCGAGCTTCTTGAGTGTTGTTGGAGCTGCACCCATCCAGGCAAGTGGAGAGTATTCCATCACACTCCTGACTTGTGCCTTGTAGGCTTTGGGGAGTCAGGAGGTGAGTTACTCGCCTCAGGATTCCTAGCCTCTGACCTGCTCTTGTAGCCACGATATTAATATGGCTATTCCAGTTCAGTTTTCGGTCAATGGTAGCCCCTAGGATGTTGATAGTGGGGGATTCAGCGATGGTAATGCCATTGAATGTCAAGGGGAGATGGTTAGATTCTCTTTTGTTGGAGATGGTCATTGCCTGGCACTTGTATGGCGCGAATGTTACTTACCACTTATCAGCCCAAACCTAGATATTGTCCAGGTCTTACTGCATTTCTACATGATCTGCTTCAGTATCCGAGGAATCGCGAATGGTGCTGAACATTGTGCAATCATCAGCAAACATCCCCACTTCTGACCTTATGATTGAAGGAAGGTCATTGATGAATCAGCTGAAGATGGTTGGGCCTAGGACACTACCCTGAGGTACTCCTGCAGTGATGTCCTGGAGCTCAGATGATTGACCTCCAACAACCACAACCATCTTCCTTTGCGCTAGGTATGACTCCAGCCAGCGGAGGGTTTTCCCCCTGATTCCCATTGACCTCAGTTTTGCTTGGGCCATACTCGGTCAGATGCTGCCTTGATGTCAAGGGCAGTCACTCTCACCTCACCTCTTGAGTTCAGCTCTTTTGTCCATGTTTGAACCAAGGTTGTAATGAGGTCAGGAGCTGAGTGGCCCTGGCGGAACCCAAACTGAGCATCACTGAGTAGGTTGTTGCTAAGCAAGTGCCGCTTGATGGCACTGTTGATGACATCTTCCATCACTTTACTGATGATTGAGAGTAGGCTAATGGGGCGGTAGTTGGCCGGGTTGGATTTGTCCTGCTTTTTGTGTACAGGACATACCTGGGCAATTTTCCACATTGCAGGGTAGATGCCAGTGTTGTAGCTGTACTGGAACAGCTTGGCTAGGGGCGCGGCAAGTTCTGGAGCACCGGTCTAGACTTTCTAGATGTAGACTTTCCTACAAGTAGCTGCTTCCAGTCCACTTTGGCCAGATCCTGGTTTATCACATTGAAATCGGCCTTCCCCCAATTCAGTACCTTTATTTCCGGTCCAATTTTGTCCTTTTCCATAACTACCTTAAATCTTATAGAGTTATGGCCAATATCCCCGAAATGCTCTCCCACTGACACTTCTACCACTTGTCCAGCTTCATTCCCTAAGATTAGGACCAGTACTGCCCCTTCTCTTGTTGGACTTTCTACGTGCTGGCTCAAAAAGCTCTCCTGTGTGCATTTTAAGTATGCCTTTTCTGTATCCTGTATGCTCCCCTGAAAGCACTGAATTCTGCCCCCTTTAGCCTTTTGCACTAAGACTATCCCAGTTAATATTGGGGACGTTGAAATCCCCTACTATTATTACCCTATTATTTATACACCTCTCTGAGATTTGCCAACATATCTGCCCCTCTATCTCTCCCTGACTGGAGGCTTGTAGTGCACGTCCACCAAAGTGACTGCCCACTTTTTTTTTCAGTTCTTCCTTCTAAGATATCATCCAGCCTTACTGCAGTAATTGACTCCTTGATCAATAGTGCAATGCCACCTCCTCTTTTACATCCCTCCCATCCCGTCAAACCTGAAGGTTCTATAACCTGGAATATTAAGCTGCCAGTCCTGCCCTTCCCTGTTTGTCAATGGCCAAGTCCCCCTGTACGTCATTCACCCTTTTATGGGGCCGAGGTAATTCCCTGGGGCGTCCATGACTGGCTCCCCACTATATATTCACCTTCCTTCACCTGGTCCACCCCCGACAGCACATGCAACCCATGCGCCCCTGTGAAAATCTCAAACCACCTCCCGCAACCCTTAACGAGCTCTTGATGAGCTCCTCAACTACCTTAATTGACCTTAATCAGGGCTCAGGCGGGATTGCGATTCCTACCTCCCCCCGCCCTGGCAAGCACCAGGAATGGCGTCAGGAAACCGACACATCGGCTGCCGCCGATATTTTCAGGCCCCGTCAGCCTCCAATCCTACAAAAGGCAAGACCCGAGAATTTAGCCCTAAGTCTAACTTGTCATCACTTCTATCCTCACTGACCTATACTGATCCCCTTTCCGTAACACACTGGCCCGGAATTTCCTGGAAGTGATCCCACTGGTGACCAGCAGATGCAGTTAGTTACACTCAAATTTCCTGTGTGAGCCCATTTGCATAATACTTACAAACATATGAAAAAGACCAGCTGGTCCCTTAAACCTGTTCCATTCAAGTAAGCATCACAGACCACCAAGCCAGAGCCAAGGAGTGTAGGTAAGAGGCCAAGCCTGCCTGTCACATATGCTACCTGGAGGGAGGTGGGACTTGCGATCCACTCATTCCCAGAACTGAAGAACAGTGCTGCAAGAAGTTTAATCACCAGATCAGGATAGCACACTTTCCCTTTCTGCCATGCTCGACATCCAACACACTCCTTCATCTAAAGCAACAACTCAAACTACTAACTTGTCATACTGTATCCTAGTTAAGGATGGTTCTAACACCCTATCTCATAATATGGCTACACTGCTCCCCTAACAAACAAGAACTAAAACCTTTATCTCCATTGTAATACCGTCATATCCCTACACCACTTACTTCACTTTTCCCATGTCACTTGGCACACACACCTGAACTGCCAGCCTTGCACTCATTTACTTAACTGTTAGTAGGAGAAACTACTGTACAATGCCACCAAAGGCAGACCATCAGAAAGAGCATCGCCATCTTGAAACCCTCACCCCCTTATAGGACTAGGCCATGCAGCTCAGGGGAACTCACTCAGCTTTTGCTGTGGCAGATGGCAAGATTGGCAGCATCTTGTCAACACCAGGTTAGCAACTGACAATCTACACCAGGGTTGTCCAACATACGGCCCACAGGCCAGGATCCAACCCGCGAATGTATTTCAAAGATGAGAAATTTTCTATTGTCTTCTTTCAGACCGGCTTTTTAAAACATCGCGCTGTCAGTTTCATTGCTGATAGGCACTGACATCGGGAACAGTGGTTTCTGAACTTCAGACAGATTTGGGATTTTCCAGCCGGGGGGTGGGGGGGGGCGTTCCGACTTTTGTTTGAAAACCCATCAGAAAACCCCGAATCTGTCCGAAGTTGGGAAACCGCTGTTCCCGATGTCAGCACCTGTCAGCTGTGAGACTGACAGCACAATATTTTTAAAAAATGACTAACCACAAAGCGCCCGTTCCCTGCAACTGTCAGAGATAGAGTAAGAGAGGGGGACAGAGAGAGAGCGAGAAGAACAGAGAGTAAGAGGGGGAACAGGGAGAAAGAGAGAGGAACAGATCGAGAAAGCAAAGGGGAAGAGAGAGAGAGGGGGGAAGAGAGAGAGGGCGAGGAAAGAGAGAGAGAGAGAGAGAGGGGGGACAGAGAGTGAGAGTGAGGAACACAGAGAGAGGGGGGACAGAAAGACAGAGAGGAGGACAGAGAGACAGAGAGGAACAAAGGGGGGACAGAGTGACAGGAACAGACAGAAAGAGCAAGAGAGAGAGAGAGGAACAGAAAGAGAGAGGGGGTCAGAGAGACAGAGGAACAGAGAGACGGGACAAAGACAGAGACAGGGACGGAGAGAGAGAGGAACAGAGACAGGGACAGAGAGAGGCGCAGGGGGTGGGGGGGGAAGACAGAGGGACCGAGGCCGGAATTTTACAGCCCCCAAGTGAGCGGGCTGGTGGGGGGTGTGAAATTGAGTGGGAGGTGGAGGGGGCCATTCCTGACCCCCTCCCACCCCAGCTGCCATTTTACACGGGGCGGCAGTGGTGGGAAAAGGTCCACCTGCCCCCGGCCAATCAAGGCCCTTAAGTGGCCGAGAACTGGCACTTGAGGGCCTCCTCCCACCACAGCGGATATCTTACCCTCGGCGGTCAGGGCAAAAGCCTCAAGAACCGCGCCTGTTAAAACCAGGCAATCTACTTGCGGGTTGGGGAGGGGGGATGGGCCCTCCTGATTGGGCACCCTGTGTTCCATGGAGGGCTGCCCCGAAAGCCTCAACCGTCCCAACGCACAACACTCCTGCTAGGCACCCAAAGAAAGCACTGTGTTAGCAAACAGCGGGGTAACTATTTGCATTGGCCATCATTGTATTAAAATAAAATATGTATTTTTGTTTTGTTATTCATGAAGATTACCGTCATATGAAAGGGACCACTCATATGATGCTGACTTATTCATTCAGGTGATTAAAATGGGCAAACTCATGTTGGGGCAATGAGGTGTGATGTGTATGTGGTGACTGTATGGTAGGACAGGTATTGGTTTGAGGGAATATGTCTCATTTGCAAATGGGGAAGAAAGAGGCCAGACTGTAGTATCCCAACAGGTGCAAATTATGTATAAAAAAACCTCTGAGACTATCTGCCCTCTGACGCCATCTTGCAGCTGCCACCAATGAATCATCTGAATGGATGCTGAACTGATGCTCTAATCCCTGAAGTTCAGGATCTTCCAGAGCCAATGTATCTTCTTCAGCCATGTCAAAATGCAACCCTTCCTGAATAGCAAAGTTGTGAAGGACATAGCAGGTGTAGACTACAACTTCACCCTACTTATCTTGGCAGCAAAAGTTCTCTTTCAATATCTCTTCTGCCCACCATTGGCAGCTGCTCAGGCCCTAAGCTCTGGAATATTAAATTCCAGAAAGCTTGTTTTGGAAGGATAATACTGGAGCCTATTTTTACTCAGTTTCACATTTATTGTACAGTGTAAAATGATTACAAACATGTCGCTCCTCACTCAAAACCTCCACCAGTCTCACTAAGTGTCTCCTTAAAGTGCTGAAGTAAGACCCCAATTAAAACCCTCCACCTACATATAATCAAACAATTGACATGGAATCCTTCCCTAAACCTCTGCCTTTCCATCTCTCTGCCTTTAAGATCCACCTTAAAAATCTACAAATGCAATCTGTAGTGAAATATTTAACTTTGATGTCTGATAATCAAAGTGGATACAAAACCTATAGATTTTACCAGTGGAAATGTCTTTTGGACCAAGTTAGGTATCAACGATGAATTGCTGAGGTGAATTCTCAGTTTGGGCCTAGATGTCAACAATAACAGGCCTGAAGTGGGGGAAAAAAGCATACTGGGGCAATCAAGCAATAGCTCCAAGGGAATACAGATTCAGTAAGACCATGCACATATATTGGCTGTTTTGATTTCTTTTGTTTTGTTTTGATACAGGATTTACCCCTCAAACAGTATCACAGCCCATATAGTACTGGCCCTCCCAGGAGCCACGATGCCTTGTGCTTAGTAGGATGTTAGTTAGACCTGTCTGTTACAGATGTGTTTTCGTAATTTTAAATCCTCCATAGTCCCACGGCTGATGCAGAATAGATTACAACTGCCTTTCCTATAAGTGAGGAAAATTGAAGAAATGCTTAGACAATGAATTTATATTCTATGTATCCTATGGGTGAATTGAATCTGTTAACACACACATAGGGGCACATGTGTCATAGACAGATACACTAAACGTTTGCAGTTTTTTTTGTATTTCACTGCAGTGAATACTGTATTACATCATTGTAAAGTGAAACTATTATTCACACATGGAATAAATATTAAACTATTTCTTATTATAATACCAAAGTATAATTGAACACAAAGCTCCAACTTGCAATTTTCCAGACTATAGTAACTGTGTAAACATTTCAAAAATTGAAGACAAAACTCTTTTGCATGGAGAAATAGTCCATACATCTTCAAATATCTAACAAGTATGTTAGTCATTTTGTCTAAAAAATGAAAGCTATGTTAATATGAAAGTGCACATGTACAAAATGATCAAACAGATGACACCACTCTGCAAACTGATGCAGACATCAAAATCTACACCAGCACTTACAATAGCACAGCTCTTAAGTAAATGTTGCACAGTTCTTAGATGGGCTTGAAATTTCCAATTCTCATAGCACATTAGGACAGATCATATAAACTTCACTAGAAATGTCAAGAATTTGAAGAGGCAGCTTTAGTAGAAAGGATGCAACTTTAAGTGTATAATGCTAGCTTACACTGGTTCATTTTTCCCCTCTTCATTAGTGATAAAATGGACTCTTGTAAATGCTTGTTAAAATCTCAACCTATACTCCTCTAGTTAATGTGAGTGATCCATTTGTGTTCATTTCTGCCTGACAACGCATATGGGAAGATTAATTGTCCCATGTCAAACTGTAGCCACCCTTGTTCCCTACTCATTTCCTTTTTTTCTACGGTGGTGCAGTAATAATAATTCTAGGCTCTTGTTTTATCACTTGGATTGGAAGAATGTATGTTTTTCACCAACCAACAAAGAATTTAGCTATCCAACTACAAACACTAGACTAGGTTAGATCAGGGCAACTGATTATTGTTTTCTGAATGAGTGAATACGTGCTCATTGAAATTGCTTGATCACATAATGATTACAATTATCTTCTGTTTTACTGCAAGCAAGTTTTCATTTTTTAAACTTTTGACTACAATAAGTTTTTCTAATGTATCAACTTAGTTTGCTCCCATTTCAGGATAACAATAAGCTCAGTATCTAATTTTGTCCGATTATATTGAGGAACTTCTTCTAGAGCTAATGGATTTCAAAAACAACTGCTGCTGTTACTGATTTTCAATACATACTGGACTTAAATTATATTACATGATACATATTTTATTTTAGATAATTTCCTGCAATATTAATATCTCAAAAGGAAACATTTCAAAAATATATGCATTTGTACCTCACAAAATATGTACAAAGCAGCTTTACAATATGAATAATGAGCAAAAATTAATCTTTCAGTTGCCCATTTGTCTTTATTGGTCCTTCTACAGGCTTATGTTATACTCATTGCAATTAATCATACAAAGGATTTTTAACTGATGGGGCATTTTGGAACTGTGGCTGTAGTGGTTAAATTATATTACAGGAATGGCCAGATGTCACAAAGGGTGATATGCATGCGCTCATTTCATCTGCAGCTTTGTGCTGGACCTGTCTATTTACAGCACTACAGCTAAGCACTCTGAAGGCCTATTCACACATGAATCCTTTCAGAAAGTGCTGAAGCACCCCTTAAGCCCACTTAACTACCATTTTCACACACTCTCCCAGCTCTCCTTTTTGTCCTTGCTTCCATTACATCAAACACAGGAACAAAGAAAGAGAACAGAAACTCGGAGGCAGAGAATAGACCCATCACAAATATTAATTTGAAAAGGTGTTGAAGTGCAGAATCTGCTTTTATTCACAAGGACAACTTGCATTTTTTGTGTGAAATTCTCTTAGCTGCAATAAGCTTGGTTTTCAGGCAAAGACGAGCACAGGCTCAAAGTGCAATTATACACAGCGAACTGCTTCAAATCAAACGCTGCACCGAAATGCTTTAGATCTATAGTGATAGAGATTTAATGGAATTTCTATATGAAATGTCTAATTCACAGTCTATATTAAAGGGAATACAACAAAACTAAGATACTGTGGGAGTGCTTTCCTAATAAAAGGAATTGATTGAAAACTAAACTCCAGACTTTCATTAATTAAAATGTTAACCAACATATATGTCAGAGAATATACCAACATTTGAGCTTAAGACACTTTATTCTAAATGCAATTTTTACGAACATTATTCTGACTATTTTGAAATGATGCTACGTTAATCATTATGCATAGACCATATTACAGTATGCATAGAACCTAATATAATATCAAATAATATCCTGGACCAACCTTCATTAGAAGGGAAACAAAGAAGAACGTTGCAACATATTATCTATGGATGATTTTTAAAATCATCAAAAATTTTGAATAAACTGTTTTTAAATTAACTTGTGCAAAATCAAGTACATTCCTATTAGCCAATGTGTTTTAGAAAATGTATACTGTTACTTGATCTTACTAATATGTTTAACATATTATGAAAAGAAAATCTGATTTAGCCCAAAGGTAAGCTTAAAAAAATAAATAAAATTCGAGATAAAAGAATGACAATATGCTAAATTACTTTTCAGTCAATTACTTGCATTTATAATTTGTAACTATTACTTCAGATATGAGTCTGGCATATTATTATAATCCAAAGTTGACAGCTGGCAACTAGAAAATGAAGGCCAATTAGTCAAATCTATTAGTGCCTTCCCCTCAACCCCTCTCCCCCCCTAAAAAAATCTAGATGGTTTTATATATCAGTTACAGATAGTTAAATGATGGTCACAGAAGTAATGTATAAATTACATTGCTATGTATGCTCAAAAAATATTAGTTGCCAGTTGTTGTCACTCAAAACAAGACACACAATTGAGCCTTGAATACAATAAGCATGGACATCTTTTTTATATGAGTACAGTGTCACTTGCTAGCTTACTACCAAGCATCTGTGGTTTAATATAATTTGTACACTCATTCTATAAATTTCACATAGTTAAAATATGGTTTTGATCTGTGCATCATTTGACATAAATCAGTCTGGTTCCCATTATTGGCACAATGGTTTTGATTAAACTGAAATATAGTTTGACTCTCTCCACCCATGTACACATCTCTTTTTATCATCACCTTATGTCTGATTAAAAAGTCCAGAGAAACCTAATTTTAATTTTAATTCAGGCTGATTTGCAGGTGTTCCTGGGGGTTACAAATTCATCAGGAACATAACCACCACTGCTGAGATCAAAACACCACACAGCATGTCAGCAACTTCATGGGCCATAGCCACTCAATGGGTAGTGGCCTCCTCATAGGCTTTATGATGAAATACAAAACAGTCAGCAGGAATCTATATCTTATTCAGACCTGAAGAAAATGTTGCCCTCTTCCCTCCCCCAAAATGCACACACATACAATTACTGGTAATCTGCTTACACAGGCAGACCTTGGTGGGTTTGCTAACATTAACTGCAAACAGTCTTTAGATAGAAAATAGAGCCAGCCACCAGGTGTCCCGTAATGTTTAAATTAATGCTGCATATTATCCATTTGTTCCAAATTAAAGGAGAAACAAATTGTACTGTCTAATTCCTTCTTTGCTAGTCATGAAAATTATAGTATTATTAGAAAAGCATGTTTTGTGTTTTTACTCTACCTTGGTTAAAATATTAAATAACTACAGTTCTAACCCTACTTCACGATATACACAAACAGTTAAAGCTACGCTGGCAACAGCTCAGGTAATGTCCAATAAATAGACTTCTAAAGATTCTAATTGTCAATAACATTTATAATTTTGCTCTTTTAGATGTATAGTAAGTACAGAAATATTGTGGATTTGTTTTTATGACCCTATATGTAAGCACAATTTCAACATATTATCCTAATGAGAACTGTATAAATTAAGCGGCAACAACTTGAACTTATGTGTTACTTACACAAAGGCTATCATAGGTGATCATGAAATGGGAAATGGTATTCCCCTAACCACTTACGCAACGCCACTTGCAATGTCAAATTATTCTTGTGAGTCCTAACTGAACTGCACCATTTTCAAGGACTTCATTACAATATGCTTTCAGTTATTCTGTTAAGGTTGAACTGCTGATTGAATGCAAAGTAGGCAGAGGCATATCTCTACTGGCTCTGTACATTCTGTGATCTCTCCAAACCCTCAAAATCTTTCCTTGATCTTTGCAAACACGGCAGAGCATAGTGTTATTTATGCATTCATTTATCTTTTCATCAAGGTCGGCTTATGTGGTCTTTAGCGTCTTCGAATTCTCATAATCAACTCAGATCAACATCTGCATTGTGTGTACTTGTAACATGGATAATGGATCTCACTTACAATACCTACAAACTCAGCTGAGTGCAATACAAAGCAAACGGGCGTAAGATGCACCATCCTAGTCTGAGTCCTGATGAATAAAAATGAAGATCTTGTCAATTGATGAAGTGACAGGTTAATTTACAGAAAGGGATAGTGCGAACATACAGCAGATCAACTGCTCCAATCTGTACATGGGGTGCCATCTATCTGCAGGAAGGGCAATTGCAGTATGTCGACTAATTTATGTGATGTTGCAGTTTTGTGAAATCAGAGAAACTGAATTGATAAAGGCAAATGTAAGATTAGACACAGGCGCTCACTCACCAAAAAACATGATTTTCAACAAAGGCCACCATATCAAACAGTGATACAAAGCCTGAAGCAGTTGTCTGTGCTCTTGCCATTTTTCTCTCCTTTAATTTTGCTGCCCTGTGGTTTTCAGTTCCGACATTATGATCTGCACTGCCACCAAAGGTAATTATTCTACCCTTTAGGCCATCAGACAGTTATTTTTGATCATATATGTATAAAAGATGTTTTCTGCTTCTCAGAACGGCTTAGTCGATATCAGTGGTGTTAACAATTTCAAAACTCTGTCTGAAGAAAGACGTGTTTTGGGAAAAGTGTAAGGAGAAAAACAATTTTATTAATTATGTTGTACTTTTGCTAGGTGAATTAAAAACTGTAGGCTTTTGTTAACAGTAATTACTTTCTCATATCTGCTACAACATTTTTGAGAATTTCCGAAAAGCATTGCTAAAAAAAAAATGCAATCCTCTATAATGTTTTTATTTTCTCAGCTATCAGGTTTCCAATTTTAATCAATATAATTGCATAGGCAACCTCAACAAGAAAGTTAGTGATAAACCTCCTAACTAACAACCAGCTGGTAGAGTTATCAGCTAGGTACCAACTATCATCGGCATTTCAACACAGTATGCTAAGAAATCCTTCAGGCATGGATCTAAAGAAGCTTCTGCTGAATGATCTGATGGCTGGCATCCAAAGCAGAACAAAGATATATCCTTCCTTGCCCACCAACGTGATCCAACGTGATAAAGTGTATTACTTAACAGTAAATAAAATGTAGCAGAGTTCTTTTTGACTGAACTTTTTCTTTAAAATAATACACTGATAATCAAAAGCAATGGAAGATGCACTTTCCAGCCAACACCCAACAACTGGTCTTGGACTGTTTTGTATTTCCCCAATTCCAGAAACAGGCTACGTAAATGTTAAGATATGTGCCCGAGCGTTTCAACCACTATTTCTGTGAAAATATCTACCACATTCTGAAGAGAAAGCAGATCAGGGGAAATAAACTAGCGAAGGTGACCCAACCACAGACAACCAACAGAAGATTAATGGACTAGATCCCCATGCTCCTTCATTCAACTGAATCCAATGGAACAAGAACAAACAAATAGCTTCAACACTTGAATCCACATTGCTCCCAGTGTAAGCACAATCCCAATCACATCCCAATCATACAAAGAGATCTTAATGTATCAATGTAATCCTCCCACAGGCATCATGTAATCAAAATGTACAGAGCTTCATAAATTAAACATGTGAACATAAATTCTTGAAGACACAAATATGTTGGTGAAATGTCATTATTACACCAATCTACCTGTCGCAGATGCATCTGTCCATGACAGTACTGGGTGGAATGACCATCATACATTCCTTGTGGAGGCGAAGTCCCATCTTCACACTGAGGATACCCTACACTGTGTTGTGTGGCATTACCACCACACTAAATGCGATAGATACAGAATAGATCCAGCAGCTCAAAACTGGGCATTCATGAGGCACTGTGCACCATCAGAGCAGCAGAACTGTATTCAAATGCAATCTGTAACCTGATGGCCTGGCATCTCCCTCGCTCTACCATTACCATCATGCCGGGAACCAACCTTGGTTCAACAAGGAGTGCAGGACAGCGTGCCAGGAACAGCACCAGGCATACCTAAAAATGAGCTGCCAACCTGGTGAAGCTACAACACAGGACTACATGCAAGCTAAACAGCGGAAGCAGCATGTTATAGATATAAGCGGTTCCACAACCAACAGATCAGATCAAAGCTATGCTGTCCTGCCACATCCAGTCGTGAATGGTGGTGGATAATTAAACTAACTGGAGGAGCAGGCTCCACAAATATCCCCTTTTCCAGCTAAGCACATCAGTGCAAAAGACAAGCCGAAGCATTTGCAACCAGCTTCAGCCAAAGGTGCTGAGTGGATGATCATCTTGGCCTCCTCCTGAGGTCACCAGCATCTGAGGCACCAGTATTCAGCCAATTCGATTCACTCCACATAATAGCAAGAAACGGCTGAAGACGCTGGATACAGCAAAGGGTATGGGTCCTGACAATATCCCAATTGTAGTATGAAAGATTGTGCTCCAGAACTAGCTGTGCCCCTAGCCAAGCTACCCCAGTACAGCTACAACACTGGTAACTACCTGACAATGTGTAAAGTTGCCCAGGTACGTCCTGTCCACAAAAAGCAGGACAAATCCAATCCATCCAATTACCGCCCTATCAGTCTACTCTCAATCAGCAGTAAAGTGATGGAAGGTGTCATTGACAACGTTATCAAGCGGCACTTACTCAACAATAAACTGCTCGCTGGTGTTCAGTTTGGGTTCAGCCAGGGCCACTCAGCTCCAGACCTCATTCGAGCCTTGGTCCAAACATGGACAAAAGAGCTGAATTCTAGAGGTGAGGTGAGAATAATTATTCTTGACATCGAGACAGCATTTGACTGAGTGTGGCAGCAAGGAGCCCGAGCAAAACTGAAGTCAATGGGAATCAGTGGGAAAACTCTCCACTGGTTGAAGTCATATCTAGCACAAAGGAAGATGGCCCAGGACACTGCTGCAGGAGTTCCTCAGGGTAGTGCCCTAAGTCCAACCATCTACAGCTACTTCATCAATGACCTTTTCACCATCATAAGGTCAGAGGTGGGGATGTTTGCTGATGATTGCACAGTGTTCAGTACCAGTCGCAACTCCTCAGATACTGAAGCAGTCCGTGCCTGCATGCAGCAAGACCTGGGCAACATTCAGGCTTGGACTGATAAGCAGGAAGTAATATTTGCACTACATAAGTGCCAGCCAATGAACAACAAGAGAGATTCTAAACATCTCCCCTTTACATTCAACAGCATTACCATCACTAAATACTATGCCATCAACATCCTGGGGGTTACCATTGACCATAAACTTTACTGGACCAGATTCATAAATACTGTGGCTACAAGAGCAGGTCAGAGGCTGGGGATTCTGCGGTGAGTAACTTGACTCTGACACCCCAAAGCCTGTCTACCATCTACAAGGCACAAGTCAGGAGTGTGATGAATTACTCTCCACTTTCCTGGATGAGTGCAGCTCCAAAAACACTCAAGAAGCTCAAAACCATCAGGACTAAGCAGCCCGTTTGATCAGCACCCCATCCATCACCTTAAACATTCACTCCCTCCACCACCGGCGCACAGTGTGCACCATATACAAGATGCACTGCAGCAACTTGTTAAGCCTCCTTCCACAGCACCTTTCAAACCCGCGACCTTTGCCACCTAGAAGGGCAAGGGTAGCAGACACATGGGAATGCCACCACCTGCAAGTTCCCCTCCTGACATGAACTATATCACCGTTCCTTCACCGTCTCTGGGTCAAAATCCTGGAACTCCTTTGCTGACAGCACTATGGGTGTACCTACACTACACGGACTGCAGCAGTTCAAGAAGGTGGCTCATCATCACCTTAAACAGTCACTCCCTCCACCACTTGGGTTGGCAATTAGCAATGACAACAAACGTTTGCCTTGCTAGCGATGCTCACATCGCATGAAAGATTAAAAAATAATAATTGAATGGACTAACACTGGGGTAAAATGAACCAACCATCCACTTATTGTGAAATTCCAGGTACAAAATGGTCATAGTTTAGTCTTTGGAGGAAAACCAGTGAAAATTACTTTATTAATCAATGGAAAGCCATACCACCATTCATAAAGTGCAAATCAAACCCATTTATAGACAAGTACTCAAAGCAATCCACTCCAAAAATGTTTTTTATTTTTTATTTAGAGATACAGCACTGAAACAGGCCCTTCAGCCTACCGAGTCTGTGCCGACCAACAACCACCCATTTATACTAACCCTACAGTAATCCCATATTCACTATCACCTCCCTACACTAGGGGCAATTTACAACAGCCAATTTACCTATCATCTGCAAGTCTTTTGGATGTGGGAGGAAACCGGAGCACCCGGCGAAAACCCACGCAGACACAGGGAGAACTTGCAAACTCCGCACAGGCAGTACCCAGAATCGAACCCGGGTCCCTGGAACTGTGAGGCTGCTGTGCTAACCACTGCGCCACTGTGCCGCTCCTTTAAAAGAGGGACCAGTCAACAAGACTGCAGAACCCCAAGGCCTCACAATTCCCATTCCCTCGTCATCAATTCCATTCCCTTCCCCACTGGCTCAGGCCAAACTAGACTGTTTACAACTTCGACATTCAATCTGACGCCAAGCTGAACATCAGATTCTACATATTCTCGTTCCACCTTCCACACTCTATAAACCTGCATCCTAAATTATATGAAGCCCTGCTCATCTAATTAAAAATTCTCATCCTTGGTATTTAAATCCCTTCATGGCCTAAACCTCACCAGCCCTATAACTTTTCCTGAATTTTGCATTCCTCCAAATTTGTACCCACCACTCTCTGCCCTACTATTGACAACAGTGATTTCAGGCTTTGATGCCCTAAGGTCTGGAATTTCCTTTGTGTATACTACACTTTTGCTGCTCTCACATGCGTTCAAGTCTTCAGAAGAAGGAATTTTCCTCCACACGAGATCAGATGGCAAATTGTTCAACCTTGCCCGTCTTACAGCGAAGACCAAAGTATGCAAAGTCCTCATCAGGGAACTCCTCTTTGCTGACGATGCTGCATTAACGTCCCACACAGAACACTGTCTGCAGAGACTCATCAACAGGATTGCGGCTGCCTGCAACGAATTTGGCTTAACCATCAGCCTCAAGAAAATGAACATCATGGGACAGTATGTCAGAAATGCTCCATCCATCAATATCGGCGACCATGCTCTGGAAGCGGTTCAAGAGTTCACCTACTTAGGCTCAACTATCACCAGCAACCTGTCTCTCGATGCAGAAATCCACAAGTGCATGGGAAAGGTGTCCGCTGCTATGTCCAGACTGGCCAAGAGAGTGTGGGAAAATGGCGCACTGACACGGAACAGAAAAGTCTGAGTGTTTCAAGCCTGCATCCTCAGTACCTTGCTCTACGGCAGCAAGGCCTGGACAACGTATGTCAGCCAAGAGCGACGTCTCAACTCATTCCATCTTCCCTGCCTCCGGAGAATCCTTGGCATCAGGTGGCAGGACCGTATCTCCAACGCAGAAGTCCTCGGGGCAGCCAACATCCCCAGCATATACACCCTACTGAGCCAGCGGTGCTTGAGATGGCTTGGCCATGTGAGCCGCACGGAAGATGGCAGGATCCCAAGGACGCATTGTACAGCGAGCTCGTCATTGGTATCAGACCCACTGGCCATCCATGTCTCCGCTTTAAAGACTTCTGCAAACGCGACATGAAGTCCTGTGACATTGACCACAAGACGTGGCAGTCAGTTGCCAGTGATCGCCAGAGCTGGCGGACAGCCATAAAGGGGGGGCTAAAGAGTGGTGAGTCGAAGAGACTTAGCAGTTGGCAGGAAAAAAGACAGAAGTGCAGGGAGAGAGCCAACTGCGTAACAGTCCCAACAACCAATTTTATGTGCAGCGCCTGTGAAAGAGTCTGTCACTAGAATTGGCCTTTATAGCCACTCCAGGCACTGCTCCACAAACCACTGACCACCTCTAGGCGCTTACCCATTGTCTCTCGAGACAAGGAGGCCAAAGAAGGAAGGATACTACACTTTTGCCTTGGATTCCAATTTCTAATTCAAACAAAGGATAAAAGATAAACAGAATTTTAAGTATGTGAAACTCTGACTGTAGGGCATGTCATTTTCTTCATTTGGTAAAATTAGACCCACAGGGTAAATTCATCTTAGACGGCAGTGCAAAATGGGTAATAGCAAACTGGCAGCCCCTTTTTTAACCACCAATTTTCTTTTCCATTTTCACCCAACTCTATCTCGTCACCACTATTTTCGACCACCCACTGCTTCTGTGTTGTCTGACTGTTAGTTCAATATCCAGTCCTGGAATATCAACAGTTTTCTCCAATTAAACATTTTGAAGACCGTCCATTGCCTTCGGCCCTGCCACAAACTCTATTCCCTCACCATCAATTCTACCCCCACGCCCTGGTCACTCTCAGGCTGAACCAGACTGTTCATAACCCTGACATCCTATCGGACCTTGAGCTGAGCTTCTGACCCCATATCCATTCCATCACAAACATATGTAACATCTCTGTCTACGCTCCGCCCCAATCCATCTGCTGCTGAAGTCTTCATCAATGCTTTTGCTACCTCCAGACTTGTCTATTTCAATGCTCTCTTGAGCAGCATTCTATCTTTCACTCTCCATAAACTTGAGCTCATTCAACTCATTGTTGCCTGTATCCTAACCCGCTTCAAGCCTCACTCATTCATCACCCCGTGTTCACTGACCTAGATAGGCTGACGGTGAACCTTGCTTTTAAAATTTCATCTGCATGTCCAAGTCCCTCCATGGCTTCATTCCTCTTTATCTCTGATACCTCTTGTAGCCCTACAATCCTCAAAAAAGCTGTGTTCCTCCAATTCTGGCCTCTTTTGCGTCCCCTACTCGTTTCGTCCCACCATTGGTAGCCATGCCTTCAGTAATAAAGGTCCTAAGCTCTGGAATTCACTCTCTATACCGCACTCCCTTCGCCTTTAAGATCGTCCTTGAAACCTACTTCTTTAACCAAACTTTTTAGTCATCGATCCTACTGTCTCCTTCTTTGGTTTGGTGTCAATTTTATTTGATTATACTCCTGTGAAGTGTCTTGGTAAGTTTTCCTATGTTAAAGGCACTGTTTAAATGCACCTTTGTTGTTGACAGTGGAGGGGAAGGATGAGAAACCACTGTTGGAGATATGTTGTTTGCATTCTGATCGTAGGTAAAGAACCATACAAGGTTCCATGGAGCTGAACAAAGGATGGGAGGAATTGGAGGAGGCTGGTGTGGTCAATCACATAAAATGCTGCAGGAAGGTCAAGAAGAATGGAGAAAG
Source organism: Heterodontus francisci (assembly GCF_036365525.1). Lineage (NCBI taxonomy): Eukaryota > Metazoa > Chordata > Chondrichthyes > Heterodontiformes > Heterodontidae > Heterodontus > Heterodontus francisci. The sequence goes on from NC_090374.1 coordinate 73,162,204, forward strand.
AACAATCCACCACACAAATGGAAGAAATCGTACTGGAGGGACTCAAACATGCTGAATTTTACAGACTCGCCCCCCCCCCCACCCCCCCGCCGACGGCGGGGGTCGTGGTGAAGGAGGGGGGCGGAAAATGCCTCTGGGAGAGGCCCGTCATGGACCTCGACACCTGTAAGGGCCAACTCCATGTTGCCGGCAGCAGCGAGGCCTCATGGCAGCCCCCCGCTGCTCGGTGACAGGAGCCCAATTTAAATATGCAGAGATACTTATCTTGCCGCATTATGCATTCCAATGCGACTTCTCAAATACTTTCCAACATTCAGCTGAACGGGCGTCACTCACGTGCCCTTCCGTTCCAGAATGATAAAAGCCGGCGCGACAGAAGTTGCAGCACTCAGAGCCTGTGAAGTTTAGTGCTGCGAGACAGGTCTCAACTCTGCATGCGTGTGTACGGAGGGGGGAGGGGATGGTATTACTGGGGGCACAACTCTGTAGTCATGAAGGGAGGTGGGAGGGATTTGGTATTACTGGGGGCATAACTCTGCTGTCATGAAAGGAAGTGGGAGGAGGATGGTAATACCAGGGGCACAACTCTGCAGTCATGAAGGGAGGTAGGTTTGGGATGGTAATACCAGGGGCACAACTCTGCTGTCATGAAAGGAGGTGGGAGGGGGATGGTAATACCAGGGACACAATCCTGCAGTCGAAAGGAGGTGGGAGGGGGATGGTAATACCAGGGGCACAACTCTGCAGTCATGAAGGGAAGTAGGTTTGGGATGGTAATACCAGGGGCACAACTCTGCTGTCATGAAAGGAGGTGAGAGGGGGATGGTAATACCAGGGACACAATCCTGCAGTCATGAAAGGAGGTGGGAGGGGGATGGTAATACCAGGGGCACAACTCTGCAGTCATGAAGGGAAGTAGGTTTGGGATGGTAATACCGGGGGCACAACTCTGTGGCCATGAAGGGAGGTGGAAGTAGAGCATGGCTACCCGACCCGAACCCGACCAGGCCCAAGGACATGTGTCGGGATCGGGCCGGGTCAGGTCGGTCTTCCGGGTCCGGCATTCGGGCTCGGGCCGGGCCGGGTCAGACACATTGACAACCAGGACGTCAAGGCAGGAAACATACATTTGGACTCCGCACTAGTCTGCAGTGAGCGATTCCATCCAAAGTAGACACAACCTCTTCAATAAAGTTGATTATATTCCAGTGGTTGGGTCGAGTCGGGTCGGGCGCGGGAAAAATTCAAAGGACTTGGGCCAGGTCGGGTTTGGGTCGGACTCGGGTTGGTTTTCATTTGTAGACCCGAGCAGGCCTTTAGGCGAGAGGCGGATAGTAATATCAGGGGCACAACTCTGCAGTCATGAAGGGAGGTGGGAGGGGGATGGCAATCATAGAACAGAATCAGAGAAAGCTTAAGGCACAGAAAGAGGCCACTTGGCCCATCGTGCCTGTGCCGGCCGAAAAACGATCCACCTGTTCTAATCCCACCTTCCAGCATTTGGTCCATAGCCCTACAGATTACGGCACTTGGTGCATATCCAGACTCCTTTTGAATGAGTTGAGGGTCTCTGCCTCAACTACCCTTTCAGGCAGTGAGTTCCAGACCATCACCACCCTCTTGGAGAAAAAGATTTTCCTCATCTCCCCTCTAATATTTCTACTTTAAATCTATGCCCTCTCATCACTGACCTCTCTGCTAAGGTGAATAAACCCTTCACCTCCACTCTATCCAGGCCCCTCAAAATTTTGTACATTTCAATCAGATCTCCCCTCAGCCTTCACTGTTCCAAGGAGAACAACCCCAGCCTATACAATCTTTCCTCATAGCTGCATTCTTCCAATCCTGGCAACATCCTCGTAAATCTCCTCTGTACCCTCTCTAGTGCAATTCCAACCTTTCTGTAATGAGGTGACCAGAACTGCACACAGTACTAAGTTGTGACCTAGCCAATGAGTTATACAGTTCCAGCATAACCTCCCTGCTCTTCTATTGTATACCTCAGCTAATAAGGGAAAGGATTCCAAAGTAGACACAACCTCTTCAATAAAGTTGATTATATTCCGGTGGTTGGGTCGAGTCGGGTCGGGCGCAGGAAAAATTCAAAGGACTTGGGCCAGGTCGGGTTTGGGTCGGACTCGGGTTGGTTTTCATTTGTAGACCCGAGCAGGCCTTTAGGCGAGAGGTGGATAGTAATATCAGGGGCACAACTCTGCAGTCATGAAGGGAGGTGGGAGGGGGATGGCAATCACAGAACAGAATCAGAGAAAGTTTAAGGCACAGAAAGAGGCTACTTGGCCCATCGTGCCTGAGCCGGCCGAAAAACGATCCACCTGTTCTAATCCCACCTTCCAGCATTTGGTCCTGCTGAGTGATTCCAGCATTTCTTGTTTTTGTAAAGGATTCCATATGCCTTCTTAACGACCTTATCGACCTGTCCTGCTACCTTCAGGGATCTGTGGACATTCATTCCAAGGTCCCTCACTTCCTCTACACTTCTCAGTATTTTCCCATTAATCGTGTATTCCTTTGCTTTGTTTAACCTCCCCAAATGCATCACCTCACATTTCTCCAAGTTGAATTCCATTTGCCACTTTTCTGCCCATCTGACCAGACCATAAATATCTTCCTGCAGCTTACAGCTATCCTCCTCGCTAGCTACCACATGGCCAATCTTTGTGTCGTCCACAAACTTCTTGATCATGCCCCCTACATTTATGTCCAAATCGTTAATATATACCACAAAAAGCAGGGGACCCAGTACTGAGCCTTGTGGAACGCCATTGGAAACAGCCCTCCAGTCGCTAAAACAGCCGTCAACAATTACCCTTTGTTTCCTGCCACTGAGCCAATTTTCTATCCATCTTGCTGCATTTCCCTGGATCCCATGGATTTTATTTTTTAACCAGTCTGCCATGTAGGACCTTGTCAAAAGCCTTGCTAAAATCCATATAGACCACATCAGCTGCACTACACTCATCTAGCTTCCTTGTTACTTCTTCAAAACATTCCATCAACTTGGTCCCTTAACAAATCCATGCTGACTATCCTTGATTAACCTGTGCCTTTCTAAGTGACAGTTTATCCTGTCTCTCAGAATAGATTCCAATAATTTGCCCACTACTGAGGTTAGACTAACTGGCCTGTAATTATTCAGTCTATCCTTCGCTCCCTTTTTAAAGAGGTACAACGTTAGAAATTCTCCAATCCTCCGGCACCACACCTGTATCCAGTGAGGACTGGAAAATTATGGTCAGACCCTCTGCTATTTCCTCTCTTGCTTCTTTTAACAGCCTAGGATACATATCATCTGGCCCTGGTGATTTATCAACTTTCAAGGATGCTAATCCCATTAATACTTCCTCCCTCCCTATGTTTATCACATCCAATGCTTCACACACTTCCTCCTTAACTGCAATATCTGCATCATCCCCGTCTTTTGTGAAGACAGAGGCAAAGTATTCATTAAGAACCATACCAATATCTTCCGCTCCTACACATAGGTTACCTTTTTGGTCTTTTATGGGCCCTACTCTCTCCTTAGTTATCCTCTCACACTTAATGTATTGAGAAAACATCTTTGGGTTCACCTTGATTTTTGCTTGTCAATATTCTTTCTTGCCCTCTCTTTGCTTTCCTAATTTCCTTTTTGATTTCACCCCTCCACTTTCTATACTCCTCTCGGCTTTTTTCTGTTGTATTGAGTTCTCGGTGTTGGACATGAGCTTTCCTTTTCAGCCTTATCGTAGGCTATTTGACATCCATGGGGCTCTAGATTTGGCCGCCTCAACCTTTTCCTTTGTGGAACATGTTTACCCTGAACCCCTTGAATCTCTGCTTTGAAAGTAATACCGGAGGCACAACTCTGCAGTCATGAAGGCAGGTGGGAGGGGGATGGTAGTACCTGGGGCACAACGCTGCAGTCATGTACGGAGGCACCGCATACCCTCCCTGCGCCCTTGAATGTTTGTGGGAGTGAAGGAACAATGGCACTCCAGGAACCCTTTGTATGGGTTGGGGGCCACAAATGGTAGATGGTTAAAGGCAATTCAGCTGGTGGGCCAATCAATGCAACTGCAACAATCTGAATGTGGTCATGCCGCACCACTCTTAGTGGAAGCTAAATGGGCAATGCCATGCCACGCCACATAGATGATGCATGAAAGCACCCGATGTAACAATCAACATCATTCTATGCCCTGTTAGGTGCCTTTGAAGTATTGACGGAACTGAATTTAATTGCAACTTGGAGATGGGGGATGGTAGACCCTGTATTCATTGATCCGATTGTCATGAGGAGCCATAAACGCTGCAGGCAGAACCAAGAGGCAGGTGCAGCCCATGTGGAAGTCCCCGGTCGTGAGCAGCAGCAGCCCCCAAGGAGAACTCGCCACTATAGAATGCCGTGCTCCTACAGTCCTGCATGACATACCTGCAGATGTCTGAGTGCCAGTGTCAGAGACGACTGCGGATGTCGAGAGAGAGGCATTTCTGTGTCCTGAATCACCGATGACCTGCAGCCAATGGGCTTCAGTGGACATCCTATGCCTGTAGCCTTCAAAGTGACAGCAGCTCTTAACTTCTATGCCTCTGCATCATTTCAGGGTCCCAACGGAGACCCATGTGGGGTGACACAGTCAGCAATGCACTGCTGCATCACCAATGCCTTGTACCGGAGGGCCGGTGACTATGTCTGCTTCAGGACGGACCCTGAGAGCCAGGCCCAGAGGGCCATCGGACCTGCCTTCATCGCGGGATTCCCACAGGTGCAAGAGGTCATAGACTGCAAGCCATCAAGGCTGCCGCCGGGCAACCAGCTGCATACCTCAACCGAAAGGGCTTCCACTCACTGAACATGCAGCTAGTATGTGCGCTTTATGCAAATCTGTGCCCGCTTTCCAGGCAGCTGCCATGACACCTTCATCCTGCACCAGTACCAGCTGCTGTTGCTGTTCACTGAACTAACTCACATCGAGGGGTGGCTTCTCGAAGACAAAGGCTACTCCTTGCAGACATGGCTCCTGACGCCAGTGAGAAACCCCACTTGTGGTGCAGAGAAGAGATACAACGCCTGCCATAACATGAAAACAGCCACCATTAAGTAGGCGATCAGCATACTAAAAGTGCGCTTCTGCTGCCTGGATAGATCGGGTGGTGCCCTGCAGTACGCACCGGAAAGGGTAGCTCGTATAGTTGCTCTTTGCTGTGCTCTGCACAACTTGGCACTAAATAGGGGAGAGGCCTTGCAGAATGAGGAGAGACGTAAGCAGGATCCCTCCTCGGATAATGAGGACGCAGAGGGCTTGCAGCAGGAAAGGCGCATGGCAGGACAGACAGCATCCAGGCAACGCATGCAGGGTGAGCAGTGAGCAAGGGATGTATGACAATGCCTTATTTACCAACGGTTCTCCACACCATGAAGTCCACCATGTGCTCGGTATGCCACACAACACCCTCGTTCACCTGTTGTGCAGCAGTCCTCATCTGCAACATCTTTGTCTCCACCATTACTGGCAGCAGCAGATTGAGCCATTGTCCATGTTACTGCATCCGTGGAGACACACATGAGTAATGCTAGCAGAGCAATGATGTCATTCCATACATTGGCAATTCTGAAAGGCCAATGATGTAATGGGAGAAGACATGATCGGTAGATGCTGGTACACGTCATTCACACAGTAAAAATAACACACACGTTAGTGAAGAACATTTAGTGAGTTAACTTTTCACATTGTAGTGTCACCCGTGCAGACCCATTTATGTCGCAATTTCTTTTGAAGCATTTGCGGGTGCTCCTTCGCTTTACTACTTCTGCGCTAGCATCCTGACTGGAGGAAAGCTGCTGATCAGAATGCCCTTTGGCTGTAGATGACTTCAGCAGTTGTTCTCTGTGCACATTAGACCTGGAAGGCCCCGGCTGGCTGGGAGAATCCTGTGTCAGTGCAGAACTCTCCTCAGACGTCGTGGCTGCTAGAGCTCGACTCATTGGCGGAGGGGCTAATGCCCACATTGCAATCACCTTAAGGGGGGACCCCAGATATGGCGCACAGGCTTGCCTCCTCCATCTCGAGGGTTGTATGAACCTCGCTGCTGATCTGGGAAGGACCAGGGGCAGGGACAGTCTCCATGCCCCTGGTCCCTCTCTCAACTTGCCACTGCTGCATGGATCTCATGGCCATAGTGAGGATTTGCAGGTCAGCACAGAGCAATGGAATCTGGCTCTCCAAGAGGGCTGCTATCTTCTCCATGAATGAAGACATGCGCTCAAATACCTGGGACATGGCAGCTATCCTGGCCTGGATGGACTCCCCCATCATCTGCTCAAGGCGGTGCATGGCTTGTGGCATCTCCACCAGATGTTGCCATGACTGCTGCTGCAGCTCCAGCATGCCCTGTGCTGTCGACAACAGAGGATTATCAGTAGCCTGGGGCGCAGCATGGGCCTGGCCACCCACAGCCCTCCGACTATCAGGGGCCTCAGCTATCTCAGCCTCAGCCAGCTGCTCGAGCGCCTGTGCAGTGCTCTCACCAGCTTGCGACCCAGACTCTAAGGCCGATCGGATTCCCACCAAGGTGAGGTATCTGCACTGATGGAAGCTGCGGGAGTGTCATGGGACGCTGCATCCTCTGAGGATGTCTCTTCCTCAGAGGTGCGGGAGGAGTCCTGGGCCGGCAGCTTGGATCTGGAGCCTGGACCTGCAAGATACAATGTAAAGAGCACACAGTCAGTCTTTGAGGTGTGCATGTAACGATTATGACAGCATTGTCTCAAACAATAAGATTTTCACTGTAATCACTGTGTATATCAAATGACTGTCTGTTCACCCAGGACCCCGAGCTCCACGCCACCAACGTAACGTTCCACATGGATTTCAGCAAGTTCCATGGCCTCCTCCTTAGCCTGTGTAAGTGGGCGTAGGTCTGGCATTCCTCCACTACTCCAGTTTGTCTCAGTTGCATTGTGGGCCCTCTTTGCTTGGAGGAGCAAGGAGGCAGATATTCAGCATTGCAAAGCAACACAACACATGTCACAACAGGGGCCTAAAGGTGGGGAAGGCTCAGTCTGCATTACTGAGTGAGCCTGTCATGTAGCTGCCATGCTCTGAGCAGCAGACAAGGGTCAGTTCTTTTATACATGCATCCATTCATGTAATGTCATTCCTCCCTGCCTGACCTCCCTGTCTTTGACATGGCAGTGCCACTCTGTGTGGGGACACCCGGGTTCAGCGGAGCTATGCAACAAAGTGCCACTTGCCTTTGTGGAGTGTAAGAGATCGTTCACCGTCTTGCGGCACTGTACCCAGTCCCAGTGAATGGCCCCACGGCTACCAACCTCTTCTGCTACCTCCACCCAGGCTTGCAAAGTCATGCGGGGGGGGGGGGGGGGGGGGGGGGGCGGGCGGAGGGGCTCTTCCTACCATCACTGGGGAAAAGGACCTCCCACCTTGCCTGCACAACCTGGAGGAGACTGAGCAGGGAGGCATCGCTGAACAGTGGGGCCACCCTGGATTGCGCCTCTGACATCTTCTCAAAGTCACAGGGATGTTGTTGCCAAGACATTTCCGTGGTTACTTTAGTGTGCAACAGCAGACAAAACAGGTTGATTTCAGGTTTTCAATGAATGCAGGGCTGGCTGCTGTTTAAAGAAGGCGCCAACACCTGCTTTCCTGTCAGCTGACGCCATTCACAGCGGCATCAAACCCGCCCACTCCACGTCATTCGGGGGGGCAGGGGAGGCGCGACACAGGCATATTAATGAGCCGTCATACTCAAAATTGCGGCGGCTCTGCAACGGGCGGGCCATTTTTTCGCCCGCCGCCGCTTTCCATCTCAATAAAGCATGTGCATCTTTATTTCATTCTGAAAGAAAATATTTCTTGTCAATATATCAAAACAATTATGTAGAACAGCAAGTAGTCTTCTGCTGTTGGCTCCTCTGCCCATAGAAATGAAGGGCAATCTTTTACACATGAGCAAGCATTGTGACACCAACGAAAATTATCCAATACAATATAAAGCATTTTCAATACAAAAATTATAAACATAAATTAGGAGAGCAGTTTGAATACCTTGATTTTAATTATGATCTTATACTTTCAGAAAATTGCCTTAGTTTATTGAACATTATTGTGAGCAACTTTGATCTGTCTCAGTACTCAGTTCCCTGCAAACTGTTCTGGGTGGTCTCCCATCAGGATTTGATGATCACAGTCTCTCTCTATTGGTTGCCTTCCAGGGATTCACATCAGCTGTGTTCTTACATACATCTGACAACTTTATTAGCTCACTCAGAGCGTACTTCTGTCCTTCACCACGCCACATATACCTTTCTCAAACAAGTCCATTTTTTGGTTGACTCAGAACAAATAATTATATAAATACTTCAGCTGTTATTCTCTGTAATAAGGTCCAAATGAAGAGAAAATTCGCATTACATGTAAGTCAGAGCTAGGTTTTCATGTTCAGGCTCAGAAAATCAATTCTGGATTGATTTTTGTGTATATATCTTTATTGTCAGAGGATTAATTGATGAATTTTTCATTTGATGAGTCAGGTGGAATAGGCTCTAAGGCAGAGAGTGAGAAGAATTCTAATATTATCCTTTGAATCTTGGCAACATTTTATTCCTTAATTCTGGCACCATCTTTCTCAATTTTCACTCAAATGGGTTTATTATATCTATTTGCTGTAAAACATATATAAATTATCACAAAGCAGAAATAAAAGTTTGGTATATGAAAGCATCCATTACAGGTAATGTAACAATAAATACTATATAATGAAGGTGGAAATAGTCTTCAACACACTGTTAATTTATTCCTCATTGTCCAAATGTCATATATATCTTTAAAATGTTTTTTAAAATAATACTACATAATTAGCATTTGTTATTATGTCACTATGATCATTGCTGTGTTTATGTAATCAAAACGCAAAGTGCTGGACAAAATTATCTGACTTCTAAGAACATGTACACTGCTGCTCAATTTGATGATGTGCTATTTACTCTCACTCCACTGGTGGAGGAGGGGATAATCATTAATTATTTTTACCAAACGGTGGAAATTTATTGAAATATATTTTCTTGAGTAGAACACAGTGGAATGGCTTTAAAAGTCTCAGTTCCAGTATAAGACAATATAAATTCTTTAAATTTTCTTTGATCAGTTTCATTCGGTCTTATCCAACTAACTAGACATGATGCAAAATTGTTCACCTCAAGATAAAACTAACATATTGCACATTTAATCCTGTCATAAATGCATCTGCTACAGAACAGCATTTATACAGGAGCCTTTGAAACACTGGCCGGAATTTTACCAACCCATTGGAGACGGGTTGGGAGGCGGGAGGGATGGGAAAATGGCAATGAAAGGTGCGGGAAGAAGCCCAATGTGTTTACACTACCAGGGGATATTCCCAGCGGTGGGAACGGCAGTGGCTCAGCTGCCCAGTGACCAGAGGCCAGTGGCCAATTTACATAATTAAAAGGCCAATTGATGGCCCTTTTCGGTGACTGCCAGCATTTTGCCGGTAGCAGCCCCCTGCCGCATGGGGAGGTCAACAATTGTATAGAGGCAGCCTCCCAGCAGTTACCCCTCTGATTGCCAGGTCTGCCTGCCTGGCCCCAGCACAACAAAACAATTTCCTACCTCCCCTTCGAGGGTGTCTCAATATGAAGGCACCCTCTCTTTCCCCTTGCAACCTCAGCAGTAGCCACTTATATTGGTAGTGCTGCTGATGCTGCACAGCTGCCAGCTCTCTGATTGTTCGGGCAGCTTGGCGAGGCAGCCTGCCATCCTTAGTTGGACAGCAGGCCCAGCAACGACCTCTTAATTGGTCACTACCAGGAAGATTTCCGCTGTGGTCCCGATTCCCTCCTGCGCGGGCTCGGGACTCACATTGGGTCCTGACTTCGGGACTTACCTTGTGGTGGCAAAATCCCAGCCACTTATTTGCATTTCCATTTGACTGGATGAGCGGAAATGGTAATGGCAGAACATAGAAAAAACTGCAATAGATTCACATAAAGTACAAGGCAGTGACCTAAGCAACAGGGTCACAACTGTGTCAAAAATCATTTATCATCTGAGCCATGAAATTAGATTGCTGTCTCTAATTCCATTCTAGATCCTGTTTATTTATATTCTAGATCTCTTCGGGCACTGCATATCTAAGTTCAGGACCTGAGGTAGCTTCTGATCTTTACTACTTTCCTACTCATCCCCAAACGGTGGTTCAGCTATTGCTGTAAAATACGGCAAACCTACTGAAACAAAAGATCACATGACTAACACAAAGTAAAACATCACACATCTTACTGACACTGAAAAAATCTAGACATCACATATACAATATTTGCACACTATACACAACTTTGCAAAATTTGCTTAAGATGCAATAGCTTTCTTTGTTCTTTCCTGCCCAAAACTTATTCTTAGCAATTTACATTACACAATTTTTGCTCCAGGTCCCATGGTGGATTTGCAATATTTGCTTAGGATGCAATTACATTTCTTTGTCTTCCCTCTTTCCTGTTCTTGCTGATGTTGCTGTTGGTATAGTACAACACCAGGGACATTTTTCCTACCAAATCTCCTGTGGTCAGCTCTTTAAACAGTATATAATGAGGTCTGCAATAGTTTTCAACATACTTTTAATTTATTCTTTATTGCTCCCATGTCAATTAAGTCTTGGAAAAAAGGCTTTAAAAAGCAAAACTTTACTATTAGTGCTTTGTATTATGCCATTCGTTAGGCTGCAAACCTGTTTCACTCAATCTGAGCTCACCATCAAAGTGTCAAAAACTCTTATCGTTCCACCCAAACAGGGTGGAAACTACAACTCCCATGATACATTTTCTCTTTCACATACACGCACAAAATTGTCAACAAGAGCTGAAAATGTGCAGCACTCAACAGCCAAATAAAAATTTCAACACTGGTAATGAAGCAAAATTCATGCCCCAATCACAGCAGCCTGGTTGTGCAGGGAAAGCTTCACAGTATTTCGAGTAAATAAGCAGTTTTATGGGTAGGTTCATCAGTTTTTTACAGAATTGTTATGCACTTTTTTAATGCACTTGCTATGTTATAAATGATACTTTTAGCCTTAAATATTTATCTGATTGAATAAAAATGGTAGAGAAAACTGGAGTGAATAAATTATTTAAGCTTTTTTTTGTTCTCAGGATGTGGGCAGTGCCAGCAAGGCCTTTTCATTTAATTGTTGCAGTCCTTGTGGTGCAAGTGCTCCCATGATGGTGTTTGGCAGGGAATTCGAAGCTATTGACATAGTGATGATGAAGGAACAACATTGTAGTCCAGTCAGGGTGCCAGGATTTCTGCTCTTGTCCTTCTTGGTGATAGAGGTTGTAAGGGATGGAGGTGCTGTCAAAGTAACTTTGGCGTGTTGCTCTAGTTTCTCCTGGGATTCATAAATACTGCAGCTCCAATGTGCCAGTGATAGAGGGGGTAGATGTTGGGCAGCATTTTGCTATCAGTGGTGAAGGCACGCACTATTCACCTCGCCGACAGCTGCATGCGAAGTTTTCACAAGTTTTAAAGCGGAAACGTGCTCCAAGCTGGCAACTGATTCAGCATGGCGCCCTCTATAGGGGAATCTGTGGCTTATGGGAGCAGGTCAAGCAACAGTGAGGCTCTTCAACCATGCAGACTGAAGAATCCTCACTGAGATATGCAAAGGGGAATTTTAATTTGATGACGCATTGGCAGAGGGAGAGTCCAGTAGCACATTGTAAAAGCATAGGTTTCTGCAGCGCGTTTGTCACTGGTTTTTCTAACCCAGCCACTAGCATCTGACTTCCAGGTTTCCAGACTAAATAGCACAAGCAGGCATGATGATAACCCGCATTAGTCTATTTCAACTAAACTATTTAAAGGGACACTGCAAAGAAGACAGTTGAAGGATGTCCAGATGTTTGAACAGAGGAAAAAACTGCAGCAATGGATTACCAAAGTGGCATGGCTGGCCTTTCTCTTCCTAAAGCTAATGCTGCAGTCTGTAAAGGCCTGCAGCAAGTTTATCTTCCCTGCCAGATGAAGAAGCCTGCCTCAGAGAACAAGAAGACATGGCTGGAGCATGCAGAGGAATTAGCAGGACTGCATACGGTGGTGGAAGAGGTTCAACCACCTAATCAGGTCAGGAAAGGTGAGCGCAACAACATATTCAAGTACCTCCTGATGTGCCTCCAACCCCAAACACCCTAACTCTGTCTTCCCAGGCATACTCTTGCACATCACTCCTCATACCAACTTACCTTGAAGGTGCACCTATCCCTCTCTGTCCATGCACTTTCTCACATCCCCATTTGACTATTCACCACTCACTCATTTTATTGCAATGTCATGCCTATTCCTTACAGTGACCTTCAACGAATGTTATCCATTCATCCACTCAACACATTCTAATACTCTCACTCCTAGGTCTCTTCCTGGCCTGCTTGCGGAAGAGAGCATAGAACACCAGGGAAAGGCACAGAACCAGAGATGGCCTTCCAGCCATCATACTGGAGATAAGTCGAGTTTTGGCATGGCTGGCGAATGGTGAGGCAGGGGCCTCCTAGCTATCTGGTGACAGAATTAAATATCACACATCCCCAGGGCATACAACACTCACTAGTGTTAACTGATGTTAGCTGTTAGTGAAATAATGAAATATAGTGCACAATGTTGACTTAACCCCTTCTTACCTTGACCGTTCTAATTGAGGTCTTTCATCTCTCACAGGTCCATAAAACATTCCGTATGAAGTTTTATTTTTATTAGTTCCTGGGAGATGAGTGTCACTGGCAAGACCAGCATTTAATGTCCATCCTTAATTGCCCTTGTGAAGGTGGTGGTGAGCCACCTTCTTTAATCACTACAGTCCATCCGGTGTAAGTACAGGCACAGTGCTGTTAGAAAGGGAGTTCCAGGAATATTACGTGCCACTCATAAGCCTAAACCTGAATGCTGTCCAGGTCTTGCTGCATGCGGGCACGGACTGCTTCAGCATCTGCGGAGTCGTCATGGTACTGAACACTGTGCAATCATCAGTGAACATTCCCACTTCTAAACTTATGATGGAGGGAAGGTCATTGATAAAGCAGCTGAAGATGGTTTGGTCTAGGACACTACCCTGAGGAATTCCTGCAGCAATATCCTGGGGCTTAGGCGTTTGACTTCCAACAACCACAACTATCTTCCTTTAAGTATGACTCCAACCAGTGGAGTTTTCCTCCTGAAACCCATTAACTTCAATTTTGTTACAGCTCCTTGATGCCATACTCGGTCAAATACTGTTTTGATTTCAAGGGCAATCACTCTCACCTCACCTCTGAGAGCCAAAGTAAGGTTGCATAAGTGGCACCCATGCTGAACAGATATTAGATGGAAAGTAGGTCAGATGTATAAAACTCCAAAGTAGTAGAAATTCCTTCAAAGTAGTGGAAATCACTTCTAAAGCACATTCTTAGAACAAGTAATGCATGCAAAGACTTTTCCTTAGGCAAGGAAGCAGGTGTGAGGTCTCAGTACCTATGGGAATTTTTGCCTGTCATTTGTTCAGCCCCATCAATTCCAGCTGTGCTCTTGCCTTGCTTTCACTAGCAACTTCCAGGAAGCCCTGGTAACCCATGCATCCACAGTGAAAGTTGAAAACCCAGTTAACACAGCTGTTAATTATCTCTTAACATATTAAAATTGATAAATCTCTCTCCCAAAGAAGTTTTTTACCGCAGCAGAACACATTACAGTTAAAAGCAGAAGTCAGCAATTTCCAGTCGGTTTCCCAATGCACTGTCAATTTCAGCTCTTTTAACTATCCATCTGCTCCCAAACTCACTCGCCAAACCTGAATTCTCCAGTCCTGGTAATATCCTGGTAAATCTCCTCTGTACCCTCTTTAGTGCATCCTTGTTGTATTGTTATGAGAAGAACTGTACACAATACTTTAGCTGCAGCCTAATTAGTTTTATATACAGTTCTAGAATAACCTCAGCATTCTATTTGCCTTTTTGATTATTTTTTGTATTTGCCCATGGCATTTTAATGATCTATGTACATGGACCACCACGTTTCTGAGACCTCCACTGTTTCTAGATTTTCACCATATAGAAAGTACTCTGATCTATCCTTTTCATGTCCAAAGTGTATGACGTCACACTGGTCTATACTGAAATCAATTTGCCAGCTTTGCCCATTTACTTAATCTATATCTCTTGGTAATTTTATTAGGAAGATCTTATTGAAACATATAAGATGCTGAGGGAACTCACCAGGGAGCCGATTGGTGGGAAACAGATGAGTGTTAGTTTGTTTCGCTAAATTGTAAATTTTTTCACTTGTTAATAATTCACTTTTTGGTAGTTTCCATTGTGTTTTAGATTGACAGTTATCAATTGCAGTGCTTTTAGTTTTTTAGTTAACTTCTTTACTATTTAGTATCTCAGTCTTTCAGATGCAAGCTTCTTCATGTTTTATAAGACAGTGTCTCAATGCCTTAGGCGTCAGTGTCTCAGATTTTTAGATATTAGTGTCGTGTTTTAGTGGTCAGGTTCTCAGTGATTTAGAGGTTAGTAGATTAACTACCATAGCAGGGTCCCGTTCCATGTGCATCCTGTTCTATGTGGGAACTCTAGGACATTTTGGACAGAATCTTACCGCCTTAGTTTTTGGCGCAAACTGTGGGATCATTTTCAAGTCGTGAACCCAACCTCCCATTTAGCAACCTTCAAGTTTCCCTTTACCCAGCAGTCTCCTGCACATTCAAGCCAACACACCTTGCAGCTCCACTCATTCCACTTCCTGCAGGCACCTCACATCCCCATCTGAGTAGCCAACACTCACACTTGTCCTCAGCCTATTGCCCTCACAAACATAAGAACATAAAAAATAGGAGCAGGAGTAGGCCATTTGGCCCCCCGAGCCTGCTCCACCATTCAAGAAGATCATGCCCCATAACCACTGACTCCCAAAAAGATCAAAAATCTGTCTAACTCAGCCTTGAAAATATTCAATGACCCAGCCTCCACTGCTCTCTGGGGAAGAAAATTCCAAAGATTAATGACGCTTGGAGAGAAGAAATTCCTTCTCATCTCTATCTGAAAAGGGAGATCCCTTATTTTGAAACTCTGCCGCCCAGTTCTACATTCCCCCACAAGGGGAAACATCCTCAGCATCTACCCTGTCAAGCCCCTGCAGAATCTTATGTTTCAATAAGATCACCTCTCATTCTTCTAAACTGCAGAGTATAGAAACAATCCGCTCAACCTTTCCTCAGAAGACAACTCCTTCATCCCAGGAATCAGTCTAGTGAACCTTCCCTGAAGTGCTTCCAGTGCAAGTATATCTTTCCTTAAGTAAGGAGACCAAAACACTATGCAGTACTCTAGGTGCAGTCTCAGCAATGCCCTGTAGAGTTGTAGTAAGACTTCCCTACTTTTATACTCCATCCCCCTTGCAATAAATGCCAACCTTCCATTTGCCTTCCTAATTATTTGCTTAACTGCATGCTAACTTTTTGTGATTCATGCACTAGGACGCCCAGATCCCTCTGTACCGCAGCATTCTGCAGTCTCTCTCCATGTAAATAATACTCTGCTCTTCTTTTCTTCCTGCCAAAGTGGACAATCTCACATTTTCCCACATTATACTCCATCTGCCAATTTTTTGTCCACTCACTTAATCTATCTATATCTCTTTGCAGGCACTTTGTGTCCTCCTCACTACTGCTGAAAAAAAGAGACATGATGTTGAAACTTCTCCTCTTGCATTCATCAGGACAGACACAAGAATTCCAAATTTCCAAGGGAGCAACATGTTATAGCGCATAAGAAAAGGGTACTGATTGGTTGCAAGTTTTAGTTTTTAGTTTTAGAGATACAGCACTGAAACAGGCCCTTCGGCCCACCGAGTCTGTGCCGACCATCAACCACCCATTTATACTAATCCTACACTAATTCCATATTCCTACCACATCCCCACCTGTCCCTATATTTCCCTACCACCTACCTATACTAGGGGCAATTGCTAATGGCCAATTTACCTATCAACCTGCAAGTCTTTGGCATGTGGGAGGAAACCGGAGCACCCGGAGGAGAACTTGCAAACTCCACACAGGCAGTACCCAGAATTGAACCCGGGTCGCTGGAGCTGTGAAGCTGCGGTGCTAACCACTGCGCCACTGAATGGTCAAGCCATTGCCATGGAGAATGCACCAGAGAACTATTGTCCCCCACGCTTTGTTTAATTCAAAAAAAGTGCAACACCTGGACATGTTCCTTTTCCCACTTATCAGCCCAAGCCTGGATATTGTCCAGGTCTTGCTGCATTTCTACATGGACTGGTGACAGCGATGGTTCCTCAGTGGAGTGCAGCCAGAGCAAAGTCCATGGCACCACGGGTGGTTCAGCTGCACAGGGGGGAAGGAAGAAGAGTGGAAGAGCAATAGCGATAGGGGATTCAATAGCCAGAGGATCAGACGAATGTTTCTGCAGCAGTAAACCTGATTCCAGGATGATGTGTTGCCTCCCTGGTGCCAGGGTCAAGGATGTCATAGAATGGCTGCAGGACATCCTTCTCGGGGAGGGTAAACAGCCAGAGGTCGTGATCCACAATGGTACCAATGACATAGGTAGGAATAGGGATGAGGTCCTGAAAGCAGACTTTCGGGAGTTAGGAAGGAAATTAAAAAGCAGGACCTCAAAAGCAGTAATCTCAGGATTACTCCCAGTACCACGTGCTAGTCAGCATATGAATAGGAGGATCGATCGATTGAACAGGTGCCTGGAAAATTGGTGTAGGAGGGAGGGAATCATATTTCCGAGCTATTGGGACCGATTCTGGGGCAGGTGGGACCTGCACAAGATGGACGGGCTACACCTTAACAGGACCAGAACTAACATCCTCG
Organism: Heterodontus francisci; assembly: GCF_036365525.1. NCBI lineage: Eukaryota > Metazoa > Chordata > Chondrichthyes > Heterodontiformes > Heterodontidae > Heterodontus > Heterodontus francisci. The sequence continues at coordinate 73,179,115 of NC_090374.1, forward strand.
CAGGGAGATTTGCTAGCGCTGTTGGGGAGGGTTTAAACTAGCTTGTCAGGGGGATGGGAACCTGAGGAGTAGCACAAATTGGAAGGAAGTAAAGTTGGTAACAGGAGGTAGAAAAGTAGCAAGTGACATTAGAAGGCAGATGAAACAAAGACGAACATCAACCGGGCTTAGAATGCAGAATAATGTCGAGAAGACAAGGTTAAGGGCACTCTACCTGAATGCACACAGCACTCGCAACATGTTGATGATTTAAAGGCCCAAATAGAGGTAAATGGGTATGATCTAATTGTTATTACGGAAACGTAACTACAGAGTGACCAAGACTGAGAACTGAATATTCAAGGATATTCTACATTTAGGAATGAGAGGCAAAAAAAGAAAAGGAGGTGGCGTTGCGCTGATAACAAGGGATGGGATCAGTACATTAGTAAGGGAGGATCTCAGATCGGAAGAGCAAAATGTGGAATCTGTTTGGGTGAAGCTAAGAAACAGCAAGGAGTATCAAACATTGGTAGGAGTTGTTTATAGGTCACCAAACAGTAGTAGTAGTGTGGGGCATGGTATTAATCAGGAGATTAGAGAAGCATGTAGCATGGGTAATACAGTAATCACGGGTGACTTCAATCTGCATGTAGACTGCACAAACCTAATAAGCACTAATGCTGTAGAGGACGTGTTTATGGAGTGTGTTCGGGATGGTTTTCTAGAGCAATATGTTGAGGAACCGACTAGAAAACAGGCTATTATAGATCTAGTGTTATGTAATGAGATAGGGCTAATTAATAATCTTGTTGTAAAAGAACCTTGAGGGATGAGTGATCATAATATGATAGAATTTTACATTATGTTTGAAAGTGAGGTACTTCAATCTGAAGCCAGGGCATTAAATTTGAACAAAGGAAATTATAAAGGTATGAGGGGAAAATTGGCTGAGGTGGATTGGGAAAATACATTAAAGGTATGACAGTACATAGGCAATGGATAGTCTTTAAAGAAATATTACATAGCTTACAGCAACTATACACTCTTTCAAGGCACAAAAACCCCAAAGGTAAAGGCAGTCAACCGTGATAACAAAGGAAGGTAAGGATTGTGTAAGATTTAAAGAAAAGGCCTATAAAGTTGCCAGAAATAGTAGTTAACCTGAGGATTGGGAGGATATTAGAATACAGCAAAGGAGGGCGAAGAAACTGATAAAGGGAGAATAGAATATGAATGTAAGCTAGTGAAAAACATAAAAACAGACTGTAAAAGCTTCCATAGGTATGTAAAAATGAAATGTTTAGATAAGACAAATGTTGGACCATTACAGCCAGGGGGTGGGGAAGAAGAACAAAAGGGAAAGTCTGTGATAGGGCAGAGGGCAGGAGAGATTAAACAGATGTCATGGAACAAAAGGCAAAGGGAGTAGTCATAGCCGTAGGAACAGACAAAGCATTTGTCCAGAGAAAGAGTTAATGGCACAATAATAAACAGCTTTGTCCGAAAGCAAATACATGCAAAACAAGTTTAAGACTCGTACATGGTTTAAAAAAAATAATCAAAATGGCTGTCATGGTCTGAAGCTGGTGAACTCAATGTTGAATCCAGAGGGCTGTAGAGTGCCTAATCGGAAGATAAGGTGCTGTTCCTCAAGCTTGTGTTGAGCTTCACTGGAACTGCTGCAGGCCGAGAATAGAAATGTGTATGTGAGAGCAAGGTCGTGAATTAAAATGGCAAGCAACTGGAAGCTCGGGGTCATGCTTGTGGACTGCGTGGAGTTGTTTCGCAAAGTGGTCACCCAATCTGCGTTTGGTCTCCCCCAACGTAGAGGAAACTGCATTGTGAGCAGCGAATACTGTATACTAAATTGAAAAAAGTACAAGTAAATCGCAGCTTCACCTGGAAGGAGTGTTTGAAGCCTTGGATGGTGAGCAGAGAGGAGATAAAAGGCCAGTCGATTGCATGGGACGGTGCCATGGGAAGGGGACAAGGTGTCAGGGGTGTGGAAGAGTGGTCCAGGGTGTTGTGAAGGGAACAGTCCCTTCGGAATGCTGACAGGGAAGGGGAAGATGTGTTTGGTGGTGGCATCATGCTGCAGGGGCCAGAGATGGTGGAGGATGATCTTTTGGATGTGGAGGCTGGTGGGGTGGAAAGTGAGGATAAGGGGAATCCTATCCTGATTCTGGGAGGGAGGAGAAGGGGTGAGGGCAGAAGTGCAGGAAATGTGTTGGTCACGGTCAAGGGCCCTGTCAACCACAGTGGGGGGGGCAATCCTCGGTTATGGAAAAAGGAAGACATATCAGAAGCACAGTTGTTGAAGGTTGCATCAGAACAGATGCATCAGAGACAGAGAAACTGGGAGAATGGAATGGAGTCCTTACAGGAAGCAGGGTATGAGGAAGTGTAGTCGGTGGACTTATAATGAATATTAGTAGACAGCCTATCCCCAGAAATGGAGACAGAGAAGTTGAGGAAGGGAAGGGAAGTGACAGAGATGAACCATGTGAAAGTGAGGGAAGGGAGTTGGATAGGTACTTATAGGGTTATGGATAAAAAGCTGGAGTGGAACTATGCACAACTGCCCTTTGAAAGAGTCAGCACAGCCATGACAAACTGAATGATCTCTTTCTGTGCAGTAAGTTTCTATGGCTCTATGCTAGTAACAGACTTCAGGAGGACAGACAGACTGGTGAAATAGGCAGACACCTGACAGATGAAATTCAATGCAGAGAAGTGTGAAGTGACTCATTTTGGTAAGAAGAATGACGAGAGGCCATATGAACCAAATGGTACAATTTTAAAGGCCATGCAGGAACAGAGAAACCTAGTGTGTATATACACAAATCTTTGAAGGTGGCAAGATAAGTTGAGAAGGCTGTTGAAAAAGTGATCCTTGGCATTACCAATAGTGGAGCAGAGCAGGATAGACTGGAGAAGCTGGGGTTGTTCGCCTTACAGCAGAGAGGGTTAAGAGAAGTTCAGATGAAAGGCCATCGACCTGAAATGTCAACTTTGTTTCTCTCTCCACAGTTGCTGCCAGACCTGCTGAGTATTTCCAGCATTTTCTGTTTTTATTTATTATTGAAGGTTACGAGGAGATTTGACAGAGGTATTCAAAATCATAAACTATTTTGATAGTTTCTTCTTATTTAGTCTATCTCCTCTGGCAAAAGGATCAGTAATCAGAGGACAGAGATTTAAGGTGACTGGCAAAAAAAAATAAGGAAACTTTTCTTTTTACACAGCAAGTTGTTGTGATCTGGAAGGCACTGCCTAAAAGGGTGGTCAAAGCAGATTTCATAGTAACATTCAAAAGAGTATTGGATACTTGAAGGGAAACAAATTACATGGCTGTGGGAAAAGATGGGAGTAGAATTAATTGGATAGCTCTACCAAAAAGGCACAGGCAAAATGGGCTGAATGGCCTTCTTCATTGCCGTATCGTTCTACGATTCTATGAGATGAGGGAGTAAATTACTTGTGCCCGAGAAATCATATTGCGGGTTTCAACTGAGAGTGGATGCATATCGGAGGATAAGTGGCCAACATAGCACCCATTTTTAAAAAGTGAGACAGAATTAATCTGTGTAATTATAGGCTATTTAGCTTAACATTTGTGATAGGGAAAGATTTTACAGTCTTTTAATTAAGGTTTAAATTATCACTTATCTAGATCAAGAGAAAATATGAGTAGCCAACACAGATTTCAAAAGGGGCGATCATGCTTAGCAAACTTCATAAAATTCTTTGAGGAGATCCCAGATAGGGCAGATTGGAGAAATGCATTGAATGGAGTGCATATGGACTTTCGGAATGCCTTTGATATGGTATCATATGGAGATTACTAGAGACGATTAAAGCATATATAATTAAGCGGTGAATTAAAAATACTAGATTAATAATTTGTTAGAAAGGAAATAACAAAGTAGGAGTTATGGGCATTACACAGAGTGGCTGGAAGTGGATAGTGGTGGTTCCCAGGGTTCATTTCTGGGGCCACTTCTGTTCACTGTGTATATCAATGATTAGGATATAGGCCTAAAGGGAGTGGTGTTGTGCTAATTCGCAGATAACATCAAAATACGCTGTCTCGTTAATCTTAGAAGATCGAAGGAAGTGATATTGATAAGATGCAGGATTGGACTAAAAAGTAGCAGATGGAATTTGATGCCAGTAAGTATGAAGTGATACATTTTGAAATTTTAGAATTTGTCATAAGAGACACAGAAGATAAAACCCAAGATGTAATGATGAGTCTATATAAAACCTTAATAAGACCTCAGTTTGAGTACTGTGTGCAGTATAGAGCAATTCTTGGCGTGTTGAAGATTGCACTGAGTATTTCTGTCACCTCCCTCCAGACAACTTGCACCACTCTCTTATGGGGATTCCTGCCCTCCGTGCCCATAAGATAATTCTTTCATACCCTGATTTCTGTCAGCAGCACCTCAACAAATGCATTTAAAAACCTTAGTGCTCTCGCTGTTATTCCCTCAGTGATGATAGTGTCTGGAGCTTTAACTGGCTGTATCAGAACTGTATTTCCCTCCCTCCCAGAGGCAGCAAGCCAATTAAGGGCAGTTTTCTGGCCTCCATAATGATCTGCATGGCTAATGCTGGTTCTGATAGAAAGCATCAGCAGGTTAGCAGCGAATGCACATTGGCAGGCATTAGGACCACACACATCATCGAGAAACTGGGAGCTCCGTTTGTTGGTTAAGTTTTGCATCCTTGATCCCAATCACTATACAGTGTACCTTGTGCCAACTACTTAGTTTTCTACTTTCTGTTTATAACAGTTGTTCATTGACACAAGTATAGTAGACATCTCTTGCATACACTTAATCTACTGCTGTGCAATGGACTGAAACGAGTATATTTTTAGATGACAAATAAAAAGAAGGATTTTTCGATAAACTAAACAATGCACTCCTAAATGATGGTATTTTAACTTGGGTTACCTAAATCATTAATTTCATGAGGATGAAAGGAACAGCAAGCTTTGCAAACGGTTCAGCAGTAACAAACTGCAATGTTACCCATGGCCAAGTGCAATTCTACTTCTGACTTAGATGATCAGTCAGATGGACTGACAAGCATGATGAATAGTTGTTTGTATGCAGTGCTGAAGCAACGTTCTAGAAATAAAATCTGAAACTAAAAAGAATTAATTGAAACGTGGTGGACATATGTCAATGTAATACCTAATTCTCAGAGCTGGCAAGAAGTTTTGGTAACGCTGAAAGAAAATTACGTGCTGCAATTTGGATCAGATCAGTTGAAAAATTCTCCTGCAGGATAGAATTCAATGAGTGGCAAGAATTAAGCTACCACGCTAAATTTAATGCATTTAAAATCTTCTAACATAAAAATAAAATTATTAGTTCATGAATAAAATTCCATAAAAGACATATGTAGTCAAAGTATTCAGTTTTATGAAATATTTGATGCAGCACTTTACAAGTTCCCAAAAGGGAACCTCAAATAAACTGTAAAAGATGGGTGATAATGAAAAAGAAACACTATTTATTAATTTTGCATCGGTTATCTACAGCCTCAGACATTTCTCCAAAGAGAAGAACAAGCCAAGCTTTCACCACACAATGCCACAGGCAGAATACAAGAGAAACCAAATAAGTGCTTCCCGAAGGAGGAGAAAGTGCCTGAAGCACCAAATGACCTACTAGAAACCTCTCAGTCATTATTTTTGACGTTGTAATTTGTTAAACCCAGTAAAATCATTTTTTATTTGTTTCAGAGCAATCTTTTGAGTAAAAGGCAGTACCAACACATTTGTTACTATTTTGCTGTATAGAGAATGTATAATTTCATCGGATATATTTTTAATATTCAGCATTTAGGAGATGCAGGAGTTCAAAGTTTACTTCTATCCATATAAAAATATATTTTACTAGTACTGTATTATTTAGAAAGAATTAAATATTAGTGAAAGAAGTCTTTAAAATCAATTGATAAAGCAAACCTATTTTTGAAAGGCACTGGACAGGAATGCAATAATTCTTACTTTTCAAAGTCAAGAATAAATTAAAAGAAAATCATCAATTGTTGATTTAATGAAAGACAAACAAATTTTTAATGCAAGAATAATAAATGCACATCGTAAATTCAAATTATATACTATCACCACATATGGCAAGGCAAGCAACAAAATGACAAAATCGCCAAAAGATTAGTTACCAATTAAATGTTCTGTGAGTTTTAAAACATGGCAACTCTTCAACAAATATTTTGGTGAAATGTCACACATTCTCTTATGATAAATGGGAAAAAATAATAAACAGAGATGTGTAGGAATGTTGTACCAGCTCTGCAAAATCTGCCAAAGCTTTTTTTTTGCAATACACAGTCCAGAATCCTCCACTAATTATTGCATTTTATTGACAGCAGCAGTCCCTCGGGAAGTCATTTAAAAAGTTTAACCCCTAAGCAAGTCGTGGCTTCTCTTGCCTTTGAAAGTGTCAAGTGCATTGATTATGACTGCATAAAGTGCTACGTTCTTCCGAGAGTATCTCATACTGCACATTCTAAAGCACTGTGTTTCCCCCTTTCGGCTTTGATTCAGTGATTCCGACCACTTCAACCAATCTTAAAGACAAAAGTGACACATTGAGAATGGGATCAGCAGTCAACATGCAAACCGTAAAGAAAAGATCACAATAAACGCCACAAAGAGCTGGCGAAATGATGGTTAAAAAAGAGCCATTATACTGACTTTAAAAACTGACAGCAATTAAATGGGAAACCTTGATTTCTCTTTTATGCATCTAAACAAGTTTTAACCAGCATTGGAATTCTGGTCAGCTCGAAACCCCTAGGCTTTTGACACACTTTCAGAAACCCACACCCCCTCCTTTTTTTACAAAGTCTCCAGAGCTGCTGCTAACTACCCAGCATGTGCTGCATACAGCACCTGAACAGAGTCTGTTCTAACCATAATCTTTAATTCATTAATCCATGAACATAAAAAAGGTTATAAGCATTAAATGCTGACTTCAGTATTTTACCTGGGCTGTGGAAAATCTTTTACAGAAAATTGTAAAGGACTGGAGTTGCTGTACATCTTTCTGTTGTCAAACAAATACTCATATTTCCCTGACACTACTGGGAGAAAGAGATCTCAAAATGCCTGCAATTCTCATCCTTTCTGCTCACGTACACAGCAGTAGCTCTGGTATTTTTTGGCTGGGTCAATGTCAAAGTAGCAGCAAGCTAAAGCAAAATGTATCATGATAGCAATCAATTCAAGAAGAAAAAAAGAAGCTAAGTTCTTGTTTAATTAGTTCATTGTAAATTCACCCCTTATGCCTTATGAAACAGATGCATTTCAGGCACACACAACTATCAAACAAGGATTTATAAACTTTTAAGAATAAAATGATGCTTAAAATTCCTTAAGGTAATTGGATTTCCAGTACAGCAGCTTTGATTTTTTTATATATTCATTCCTGACAGGGCCAGAAGGTAATGATACAGCTGCCATGATGCAACAAGCAGACCTGTCTTCTGTCAAGAGTTGAAATCATAAAGGAATAAGCTGTCGTTAACAACCTCTCTCCAAACACTGGAGCTGTCATCTCATTGTTTCCCTTCGCTAGCACAGGGGTTGGTGTGGCCTCAAACAGCCTGTCAACCAAGCATGGCACCACATTTTTAAATTTTTCTGATTTAATGCTATCAAGCAGTCTGTCAATATCACCTTTCGGGTGAATCACTGATCTAATAACTTTAATAATGATAGAAGTGAATACATTTTTACAAACAGGATTTCAACTACTATGAGATGATCCCTTTGAAATTTGGAGAATTCCTTCTAATTTTATGTTTCTATAACTCACATACGTTGCATAACTGATGTAATCTGTAACACTGTAATACAGTATACGCAGAATAGTTATTGTACACCTGTAAACATTTTCTCAACATATACTACTATTGTCAAGATTTATTTTATGTTCCAATACACCAATTAATTTTTCAACTTCAGATAAAGATTGGTTGCTGAGCTTCCATGATGGTTCAGCAAATATTATTCTTCTTCTTCTTTGGGCCTCCTTATCTCGAGAGACAATGGATACGCGCCTGGAGGTGGTCAGTGGTTTGTGAAGCAGCGCCTGGAGTGGCTATAAAGGCCAATTCTGGAGTGACAGGCTCTTCCACAGGTGCTGCAGAGAAATTTGTTTGTCGGGGCTGTTGCACAGTTGGCTCTTCCCTTGCGGCTCTGTCTTTTTTCCTGCCAACTACTAAGTCTCTTCGACTCGCCAAATATGTTCACTGAGTAACTAAGCCAAAAAGACCATAATCAACTATGCTAAAATAAGTGATCTTGGCAGGGTACAGTAATAAGGATACTGGTCTCAACATTCATTGGTTAGGAAGGCACAACTCATCAGGATTTCAACACCTGGGCTGAATTTTCGGGGCACACCCAAAGTCGGGAATAGAGGCAGGGGGCCGCCAAAAATACTGGTGCTGGGCGGCGTGTCAATTTCAAGATGCCGATCCTAGTGCCAGTGAGGGTAGGGAGTGCGAGGGACAGGAATTCCCACTCTTCTCCCAATTAAAGCTGTCGAAAAGCTTGTTAAGATCCTGTCAGGGTTTAAAGTTCAAGTTTTTCAAGGGGCGCACGGGTAACACGTGCCTTCTGAAACAGATCAGCTGAGGAGAGAAGGCTTCAGAGTGGGGAAACAGTCATGATGGCTACCCCAGGGAATCGCCCTGGCCCCCATAGAAGGGTCAGCGGAGCAAAGGGGGACTAAGCTATCGGTATGGGGTACCTTGGTGTTGCACAGATGGCAGGGAGAGTGGGCACTCAGCATCCGGGCATTGAAATGCATCGGCACCCTAAAGGCACAATGGAAGCAGAAGAACCGGGGCAAGGCTGTCAAGGACAGCTGGGCAGCCACCTGCCCAGAAGGAAGACTGCAGCTGGTAATAGGGGCATGACTCTCAGATTTTGGGCCCAGTGGCAATGAGGGTCAACACCCTCCGCAGGAAAGGCATATCTCCGAGCAGCAGGAGGGCACAGGAGAGGAAATGGAACAGGAAGAACACTGAGGCCATAACCTCAGCATAGAATCTACCACCGAGGACGGAGCTACCTGCCTATGACCAAGACCCAGTGCATCAGGAGACTGCGTCTCTCCATAGACGTCATAGACATCTTTGCTTTCACTGCAGACCTTGCACCCCACAGCACTGCTCGCCATGCCCTGCCAGTAGCATCAAAGTTACTGTGGCCTTGAACCTCTTCACTTCTGACTCGTGCTGTGGACCTTAGTGGCATCTCGCAAGTGGCAGCACACCACTGCATCTTGCAGATTACTGCTGCCCTCTTTGCCAGAGCTGGACAGTACATTCACATCATGACAGACGCAGCCTCGCAGGAACAAAGAGCATTGGGTTTTGCTGCCATTGCTAGATTCCCCCAGGTGCAGGGCATCATCAATTGCACCCATGTGGCCATCAAGGCACCAACTGACCGCCCGATAAGATACATCAACAGGAAGCACTTCTACTCCCTCAAAGCTCAACCAGAACAACTTCGTCCATGTGTGCACTCGCTATCCTGGCAGTTGCCATAACTCCTCCGGCAGTCCACACTCAGATCTCCACTCCAAATCCCAGAGTGTGTGGTTGGATCCAAAGGGCAAGGGAATAGCTCTTGAAGACATGGCTACTCACCCCTCTATGGGAGCCCCAGATAGAGGCAGAGAGGTGATACAACCAGAGTGACCAGTTCACCAGGACAACCACTGAGCAGGCTATCGGACTTCTAAAGATGCAATTCCAGTGCCTGGACTGGTCGGGTGGCACCTTCCAATATACTCCTGCATAGATCTCGATCATTATGCTGGTTTGCTGCTTGCTCCATAACATTGCTCTCCAGAGAGGTGTGGACCTTGAAGACAGTGAGGCCCTGGAAGGAGACAGTTCATCGGGGGAAGAGCAGGAGCAGGAATCGAGACAAAGGAAAATGGTGAAGAATAGAGAGGTTCCCCGGCAGCACAAAGAGGTAGTCGGGCATGGCTCAGGGCGGGAAGGGCTCATGAGGTTGCCATGAATGTCAGGGATCTCTAGATCAACTGAGCCCCTGTGACCCAGGATGAGGGGCATGGCATGGAAGGGAATCTGAGATACTTGGGCTAACACATGGATAGAAGACACAGCCTGGAACTTCTTAACACTTACCACCAATGACAGGTTCACATCTCCCCAGAGGTTTTCCCTTCACCTTGGAGGACCTTGTGATGACTTTCACCACTTCAAACATGTCACGGTGGCAATAAAAGGACTCCCAGACATGCCATCATTTATAAATTATACAGAGAGGAAATCAGTTCACAGAGACAGTAGGAAAGTACCCCAGTGACCTGCTTAATGGTGGTGGCCTTTGTGCTCAGCCAGTGGTGCGCCCTTTGTGGCCTCAGAGAAGGTGAAGGCAGCTGCTCACTTGCCTTGGCTTGTGACTGAGATGCATGTAGTGGTCATCCTCGTTGTGAAGGTGCCCGTGGGGGCATCTCCAGAGGCTGCTGCACCTGCAGAATTGTGGGGCAGCGTCCGCCACTTGCCTCTACTTCACAGGTGGCCCTTCAATTGAACGGAACAAGGACGTTGAGGATGATGAGGGCATCCCGTGAGGGGTGGCATCCTCATCATCCTCCATGACCACTCAGTCCTTGCCTGGCGCGCTGGATGCCTGGCAGAGGACACTAGCTTAGGCAAAACTGGCATCCCCTCCAAGGAACTCTCTACCACCAGCGCCACTGACGGGTCCATGCTACCCAGCCTCTCTTGGATCCCATGGACGTCAGTGTGCACTTCCTGCATCCACTCAGAGCACTGCTGCATATGGCTCTCCAAGAGGCTGGCTGCTCTCTCTATGGAGGAGCTCAAGCGCTATTAACCCTCAGTCATGGTGGCGCACATGTGCCAAATGGATTCCTGTATCCTTGGCTCAAGACCCCGTATTGCCTCAGGAATCTCAGACCTGTGTCATACAGGCCCCCAACTGCCAAGAATGAGGCACAGTAATTTTGCCACATGGACATTAAATTTCAAATTGTTGCTGGGAAGAAGAGAAGGCCTGTTACAAGGGGTTGCCAGTCCCCTGGCTGGAAAGACATTTTTGCATATTAACAGGCAGTGTTTGTAGACAAAGGACCAGTCCCTGACACACACAATACAGAGTCAAGATATAGTCAGACCAGTTAGTCACATGACTAACCTGCTTGGCAACCTGGGGTTTTCTGAATTGTAGAGTTTGAACTGAAAGCCAGCAGAAAGCTAAAACAGTGTGTTTAAAATTAAACCCTATTACAATAAGACCAGGTGATGGCTGAAAGGCAACCCTAGACCTCTTTCTCATCTGGTCGTAACACCTGCGAGAGTACATCTTATGCTGCTGTTCGTATAGCCTCCTTTCCTGTGATTCCTGAGGCCCCGCACCTGTGCCCAGAGGAGCAGGACTGTGTCGGTCCTCCTTCCTCCAAGGGGGATTGACCACAGTTCCTTCTGCTTCTGGCATGTCCTCCTGCACACTGATCATCACCCTGTGCCACCATATCTGCACATGCATGAGAACCCACCAAGGTGAGAGTACAGTGCGCTGAGAGAGAGTTATTCGATAGAGAAAGGGCATCACTCCTCCTGTCTGGGCCCTCTCCCTTGCGATGTGCGCACATTCCTCCTGCAAGGACAAAAGAGAATGCGATAAGGCACTGCTGTCCTCTGTGTCCAATGTCATCTGTCCCTATCCATTAGGAGCAGCATGTCACAGTGGTAGCAGTTCTTCAGCAGCATTACGACTGAGGCATTCTCAGAGGTCAGTAATTGGCTTGGACACATACTCCTCCCATCTTCAGGAGCAGCTTACGCCCTATACGCCCTGAGGCTCGTCGTGAGTTGCGGCTGCTGGAGGGTGCAAGCCCTGAGACCTCTCCAGAGGTTTAGGAGTCACACTCACTTTGCCAGAATGTATGAGGTCACTGAACCTTTTCCAGTACTGGATCCAGGATCTCCTGGTCTCACCTCTGCTGTTCACAGTGGCAGCACTCTGGAGCCAGGCCTGCTTGTCTCAGGTGGCAGCCAGCTCCAGTAATACTCTGCGAAAAGAAACTCCTTCCTCTCCCTCACAACCTCCAACATGGCAATCAGGTCCGCATCAATGTAGGGAGGGGCAGCCCTGCCTGGGTGCTAGTCCTCTGGTTCTCCTGAGTCATCTCATCTCCCCTTGGATCAGTGGAAGGTTTTAGCACGATGAAATTTTCTTCAGGGCAGCCAGCAGCCTCAGTGATGGCTGCCGTGGGGAGCCTAATGAGTCCCACACTTGAACTGACCCGCCTCCGTTCCCGCCCCCACTGTCTCTAATTGGACAGGAAACCCCTCTCCATATCAATGAAGGGCTTCTTGACGTGAAAATCAGGACTCTATCAGTTTCCCTCTGGAGTTTCTGACCCAAAAACAGTCCAGGTGCCTGTTTCCTGCCTCTGTGATGAAAATTGAGCCCCCGATTATTATTTGCTTGAATGTGAGTGGTTAGATTCAGAGTGACGTCTTCCAAGCTCAAATATCAACCCACCACATAAATCATATCAGCTGGGTGAAATACTGAAGGACTTGCAACACATATAAAAATATACCCCAGCAAGAAATCAAAACTTTCATGGTGGGTATGGTAGGAGAAATTGGCTCAGAGGAGAAATAATATAATTTACAATAATCTAAATCTGGCCTCATCCAATTTTTTTGACAAAGAATAGAATTTTTACAGGGCTTCAATAGTAATATACTGCATGGATTAAAAATTAGTTAATAAGCAGAAAACGGGTCATTCTCACGTTGGCAGGCTGTGACTAGTGGGTACCGCAGGGATCAGTGCTTGGACCCCAGCTGTTCACAATATACATCAATGATTTGGATGTGGGGACCAAATGCAGTATTTCCAAGTTCGTGGAGGACACAAAATTAAGTGGGAATGCGTGCTGTAACAAAGATGTAAAGGGGCGTCAAGGGGATTTGGACAGACAGTGAGTGGTCAAGAACGTGACAGCTGGAATATACTTTGGAAAAAAATGAGATTATCCACTTTGGTAGGAGGAATAGATGTGTCGGGTATTTCTCAAATGGTAAGAGATTAGAAAGTGCAGATGTACAAAGGGATCTGGATGTCCTTGTCAATACGCCACTGAAAGCTAACATGCAGGTGCAGCAAGCAATTAAGAAGGCTAATGGTATGTTAGCCTTTATCGCAAGAGGATTTGAGTACAGGAGTAGTGAAGTCTTGCTTCAATTGTGAAGAACCTTGGTTAGACCGTACCTGGAGTATTGTGTGCAGTTTTGGCCCCCTTACCCTTAGGAAGGGTATTATTACCAAAGAGGGAGTGCAACAAAGGTTCACCAAACTTGTTCCCAGGATGGTAGGACTGTCCTATGAAGAGAAATTGACAAACTGGGCCTGTATTCTCCAGAGTTTCACAGAATGAAAGGTGATCTCATTGAAACCTACAAAATATTTAAAGGGATAGACAGGGTCACAGAGTCGTACAGCATAGAAACAGGCCCTTCGGCCCACCACATCCATGCCGACCATAATGCCTATCTATACTAATCCCACCTGCCTGCATTAATTCCATATCCCTCTATGCCTTGCTCATTCAAGTACCTGTCCACATGCCTCTTAAATGTTGCTATTGTTCCTGCCTCCACCACCTCCTCAGACAGCTCATTCCAGATACCTACTATTCTTTGTGTGAAAAATTTACCCCTTTGATCCCCTTTAAACCTCCTCCCTCTCACCTTAAATCTATGCCCTCTAGTTTTAGTCACCCCTACTATGGGAAATAGACTCTGGCTATCTACCCTATCCATGCCTCTCATTATTTTATATACCTCTATCATGTCCCCTCTCAGCCTCCTACGATCCAGGGAAAACAGACCCAGCCTATCCAATCACTCTTTATAACTCAAGCCCTCCAAACCATGCAACATCCTTGTGAATCTTTTCTGAACCCTCTCTGGCTTAATCGCATCTTTCCTGTAGTGCGACAACCAGAACTGCACATAGTACTCCGAATGCGGCCTAACCAACGTTATGTACAACTGTACCATGACATCCCAACTCTTGTACTCAATGCCTCGGCTGATGAAGGCAAGCATGCCATACACGTTCTGCACCACCCTGTCTACCTGTGTTGCCACTTTCAGGGAACTATGTACTTGCACGCCAAGGTCTCTCTGCTCAAGAACACTCCCCAGGGCCCTGCCATTCACTGTATATGTCCTGCCCTGGTTTAACTTCCCAAAATGCATCACTTCGCACTTGTCTGCGTTAAATTCCATTTACCAATTCCTTGCCCACTTCCCCAGTTTATCTATATCCTGTTGTAACCTTAGACAATCTTCTTCACTGTCCACTATACCACCAATTTTGGTGTCATCTGCAAACTTACTAATCATGCCCCCTACCATTCACATCCAAGTCATTAATATATATGACAAACAACAGAGGGCCCAGCACCGATCCCTGCGGCACTCCACTGGTCACCGGCCACCAATCTGAAAAACAACCCTCCACTACCACCCTCTGCCTCCTATCACCAAGCCAATCCAATTGGCTAGCTCACTCTGGATCCCATGTGTTTGAACCTTCTGGACCAGCCTATCATGCGGGACCTTGTCAAAGCCCTTGCTAAAGTCCATGTAGACAACATCCATCGCCCTGCCCTCATCAATCTTCTTGGTCACCTCCGCAAAAAACTCAATCAAATTCGTGAGACATGATTTCCCACGCACAAAGCCATGCTGACTATCCCTAATCAGACCATGCCTTTGCAAATGCATATAAATCCTGTCTCTATGAATCCCTTCCAATAACTTTCCCACCACTGATGTAAGGCTCACCGGCCTGTAGTTCCCTGGCTTATCCCTGCTGCCCTTTTTAAATAAAGGCACAACATTAGCTATCCTTCAGTCTTCCAGTACCTCACTCGTGGCTAACAATGATACAAAAATCTCTGCCAGGGCTCCAGCAATCTCCTCCCTTGCTTCCCATAGCATCCTGGGATACACCTGGTCAGGCCTTGGGGATTTATCCACCTTAATGTGCTTCCAAAGCTCCAACACCTCCTCCTTTGTAACCCAACACCTCTTCCAAACTAAAGCACTAAAACTGTAGCCACAGTAATGGCTGCCATGGTCTGCTTAAATTGGGCTTGCCCTTGAGCAGTCTCATCTCCTTTCCTGCCCCTGCTGCTGTCAATTGGCCACCAAACCCTTCTCCAAGCAAATTAAGGGGGTGCCTCCGATTGCAGTCAGTTGGGAGGTGAACCATTGGAACCACCCACATCCCTTACCAATTGTCCGTAGCACTGTTCTATCCTTTTTAAGTACAAGGTGGATGACTTCACATCTGCCTGTACTGAAATTAATTTGCCCATTCACTTAGTAAATACAGTGAATAACTGAGGCCCCAACAGTGGCAGCTCACAACCACTAGTCACATCCTGCCAATTAGAGTACCTGTCCATTATCCCTACTATCTGTCCCCTGCTACTCAGCTGATTTCCTAGTACGGTAAATAATTTGCCATCAATTCTATGGGCTACAACTTTACCTAACAGTCTCTTATGAGGGACGTTATCAAATGCCTTCTGAAAGTCCATATAAATAACATCCATTGACATTCCCCTGTCCACAGCCTTAGTCAGCACTTCCAAAAATTCAATCAGGTTCACTAGATATGGCTTACCCTTTACAAATCCATGCGGGCCCTCACCAATCAGCTGAAAATTTTCAAGGTGCTCAGTCACCCTATCCTTAAATATAGACTCTGGTACTTATTAATTTCCCGACAACAGATATTAGGCTGACTAGTCTATAATTCCCTGGTTTTCCTCTCACCTTTCTTAAACAGCAGAGTGACATACTCAGTTTTCCAATCTAAAGGAATGGTTCCCAAATCAAGAGAGCTTTGGAAGATTTTATTCAGGTTATCTGCAATGTTCTTACCTACTTTCTCTAAAACCTTGAGATGGAAATGATCTGGTCCTGGGGATTTGTTGCTTTTCAATGCTATTATTTTCTTCATTAGTGTTATTTCTGCATATGTTAATTCTGGTGAGTACCTGTCCCTGATTCAAATTTGTCAGGGACCCAACTGAATCCCCATGAAAACAGTGGACACATGGGCAGGGATTATATCTTGGTGAAGGGGGTCTCGACCACCAGCTAAAGATACGGCAAGAGCCCCATGTTACCTCCTCAGGGGGAGGCCCGCCAGATTACGTTCCAATTAGGCATTTAAGTGATCATTAGCGGGCCTTCTCAGGGTTTAAGGAACCTGGCAACAGAAGTCCCGTCTGCTGAGAGCTGTCACCATTCCACCTGATTAAATGCTCTGCCTGCCTCCAAACCTGACGCAGGGAACAGCATAAAATTCTCCCATGGAAGTTTCTCGAAATTTGCTAGTTGCCTTATAAGGGGAGCTTCCTCTAGCTATCCCATACAAGGCAAATGACAGCCAGGAGGCAGAACTTCCGAAAACCAGGAGTTCTCACTCATGAGGCTCAAAGTGTACCTGGTGTTTCAGGGGCAAATGAGCAAAGGCATACTGGACACAAGGGCATATTTGAGCTCTATTAGTGATGTACAGGTTAGGCAAGTGCCCTAGAACCTAGCTTTTAACAATTTTTTGACATTGCTTAGGGGTCTGAAGGGAATGGAATTTGGGTCAGAATTTAGGCAACCCCTTCCAAAGGCCAGCAAACTGCAGTTTCCATTGACATCGGGCACTTAAGTGCTGGGATACAGCCAAATTGGCTCTTGTCCCCAACTCCCCCATGCTAAAGATGTGTCCTCCCACAGGCACAATGCCTGTACCACTGTTTGGATAGCATCTCATAGATTTTTATCCCCATGTAAAGCAAACAAAATAATACAATAATCAATTCTGATGAAAGGTGAGCTACATGAAACGTGGACTAGATTTTCCTAGCCGGGTGCCGGGACAGCTCTCAGATGCATTTCCGCCGTTCAAAATGTTTCCCAGGCATGCGTTGGGAAGAGAACCAGCTGCCCGCAACACAGAGACGAGCAGCCAATTGAAGTGATTGAGACCACAATTAGGGGACATCTTGTGACCTCCTCGGCATTTTGCCAAGAGTGGTCCCCTGCCGCATGTGGAGGCCACTAGCTCAATGAAGGGGTCTCGAGCATGAAAGGCCAGAATTGCAGCCGATCCTGATCCAGCAGAGGGGTCTCCCCTCCAACCCAAAGGACCTGCCAGCCTTGAGCGTTAAAATCTGCACTATATCCAGGCAAGCGTGAGTTCCTCCATGTTGATGTTCCCTCCTGGTCTCCAACCTGCCTCAGAAACACTCACCTCTCCCATTGGGGCTTTCTGGCGCCAGAGCTGCTGGCCCTCTGCTTGGGCCTGTAGCATTGAGAGCCCGCCCGCCATCCTTAATTGGACGGCGAGCTCAGAGATGGCCAATTAGGTGCCTCCCAGAAGACTGCTAAGCCTGTCTCGCTGCCAGCAAGCCTGAGCTTGGGAGCCCCATTTGGTCCCGACGCCCGCTGGAAAATCTAACCCATTAACTGTTTCTCTCTCCACTGATGCTGCCAGACCTGCTGAGTATTTCTGGAATTTTCTTTTATTTGTCTGTATTATCTATCAGTTGATTTAACTAAACATTTTAATTGATTTCTGTCAAGTACTCTATTTTCTTTGTCAGGCATTCATTTTGTTTTTAAATGCAGTTGGTAAATTTGTAGTAGAATGGCTCTTCCCTTTAAAATAAACACGTTAACTTCAGCAAGATTCTCTCCTTAATCCTGCTGGTCATCAGTCCTAAAAAGACAGGCAGTTGTAGTGGTTCCACCTCTGAGTCAGAGGTTGTGGGTTCAAGGTCCATTTCAGACAGGACTTTAGCACCTGAACTAGGCTCACTCTCCAGTACATTATACAGAATAAGGCTATATCTGCCTTTCATCTGGATCAAAGAAAAGTTAGGACTTCTCCCAGTGTCTGGCCAACATTCAATGACTGACAAGAAAAATATAAAACTTGACAGAAATTATTTTAAAATGTTTAGATATTTTACCTCATTAATGGTTGTGAGATCTTGTGCACAAAATGGCGGTTGCACTTACTTACATTACAGTCACCACACTTCAAGATAAACCATTGTATGTGAAGTGCTTTGTGATGCAGAGTAACCAACTTTGTTTCTTCAAGCAAAAATGTTCCAAATGCCAACATATCCATTATCTATTGAAGACATTATTGTCTGCTACATAAATTTAACAATGTTACTATTAGTGTATCTGTTACACAACAGCACTGAAAGACTATGCCGCCATGTCATATCTGTATCAAATATGTACTTTGTGTAATCACTTTTGTATGAACAAAATACATAACAGATCACTAACAGGTGGGAGATACTGTTGTAACTTCACATATACTTTGATTCATTGTAACGCCCATATCCTTGGATGCGTAATTTTTAATATACTATGTATGATAACCTTTTGTATTAATCAAACAAATATACAGTAATTAACTTGCACAAGGGTGTTTGTTACCATATAACCTAAAAACTCTCAAGCGATGCAAAACTGTTAGGTAAAAGAAGCATTTTTCCCTAATGCAATTACAAAATATGACCGCGGCATGAGTTCCTCAAGGAAGTCTAAGCCCAACCATCTTCAGCTGCTTCATCAATGACCTTCCCTCCATCATAAGGACAGAAATGGGGATCTTTGCTGATGATTACACAGTGTTCAGTACCATTCGCAACTCCTCAGACACTATAAGATGCACAGCAGCTACTTGCTAAGCCGTCTTCGACAGCACCATCCAAACTAGTGACCTCTACTACCTAGAAGGACAAGAGCAGCAGTCGCATGGAAACACCACCACTTGCAAGATCTCCTCCAAGTCACACACCATCCTGATTTGGAACTATATTGCCATTCCTTCACTGTCGCTGGATCAAAAACTCCCATCCGAACAGCACTGCGAATACACCACTTGGACTGCGATGGTTCAAGAAGGTGGCTCACCACCACCTTCTCAAGGGCAATTAGGGATGGGCAACAAATTCTGGCCTTACCAGTGACACTCACAACCCATGAACAAATAAATAAACTGGCAACATAGCAGTAATTGCAGCAATACTAACAAGTTATCCAATCACAGTCATATGATAAAGGACTGTCTCTTCTCATAATGGGGTCCGTTGAATTCTTAGTCTGAGAACAAACCTGGAATGTAAGATAGCAGCCCAAGTTGGCTGACTTGAGCCTTTAAAGAAGTTTAACAAGATAAGGAGGGAAACAGTCCCTTCAATTGTCACAGACCAATGATTGGTCAACTAAAGAGATATGGCAACCTTAAGTCTATATAAACCCCCTTTGTCCTGAAAGGTTGGAGATAAGGACTGGGCTGACTCTTCTTCCTTTGTCTGGATGATAATCAATGCCTCATTGACCACCCCATCCTTTGAAAAGGGAAAACACCTCTTTCAATATCACCCTTTATACCCGCCCTCAAAAGTGGCATAAGAGACCAGTTGCAGAGTCAAATTGTAGAGCCATCAGCACAGGAGCAAGTGCTGACCCTGGAAAGGGACCAGGCAGTAATGGCCACACAAGAAGAGGATCCGCGATCTGATCAGAGGAAACACCTGGCGGGGATAGAGATAAGGGCCACCGAGCAGAGGAAACACCAGGCAGGGCGAGAACATCCTTCATTACTCCTAACAAGTGGACACAAACTTTACCCAGAATGGCATAGGTAATACAATTCTCATTCTGTACTGTAAGCTACTGCTAAGGCACAAATACCTGCTGACCCTTGTGTGAAACTTAATACAATATCACTGTGCCATATTGGAGTCATGTGAATCATTGGAGAAGGGACAATATTGCCCAACAGTACTAGTTTCTGGAATTTATTTATAATGCTTGACAATCTATTGTCATCTGTCAGCATGGTATTCAAGGAATGCTATACAAAGAAGAATGAATACATTGATAAATCTAACTGCAGTATTGGTTCAAGTGTAAGAAAAAAGTAATAAATTCATTAACACATAATAAAGATGGCAGAGCAGGTGATGTGTTGCGATTGCAGAATGTGGGGGCTCCTGGAAGCCAGTATGATCCAGAGCAAACACTTCTGCAGTGTCTGCAGCTTGAGGAACTTTAGCTCAGAGTCACTGAGCTGGAGGCCGAGCTGCAGACACTGCAATGCACCAGGAAGAACGAAGGTTACCTGGACACTTTGGTCCAAGAAGTGGTCACGCCCCTTAGGTTAGGCAGAACTGAGTTGGTCAATGCTCAAGGACAGGAAGGTGTGACTGCGAGTCACACAGGTATGGGGAATCAGCATGTAGTGATGGAAGATCTCAGCCCCTGACTTTATTCAACAGGTACGAGGTGCCTGATACCTGTGTGGATGAGAAGGACTGCAAGGTGGATGAGAAGGACTGCAAGGTGGATGAGCGGACTGACCATGGCACCATAGTGAAGGATGCCATTCAAACAGAGAGAGCCAAGAGGAATGTGGTAATGATAGGAGACAGTATAGTCAGGAGGATAGATACTGTTCTCGGCAGCCACAACCGGCAGCTCTGAAGGTTGAGTTGCCTGCCCGGTAACAGGGTTAAGGACATCTCCTCATGCGAGATAGGAACTTGGAATAGAAGGGGGAGGATCCTGTTATCGTGGTTCATGTGGGAACCAACGACATAGGCAGAACCAGGCATTATGTTCTGCCAAGAGACTTTAAGGTCTAAGGGTCCAAAATAAAATGCAGAACATCAAAGGTAACTATTTCTGCATTGTTACCTCAGCCTCGGGCCAACTGGAATAGGGTCAAGCAGACTAGAGAATTAACCATGTAGTTCAAAGAGTGGTGGGGGAAGAAGGGGATTCGACTCATGGGGCACTGGGACCATTGTCCTGGCCAATTGTATAACGAGGGCTTTGAACAGGGCTTTAAACTAACGGGATTGGGGTGGAAGGTTTGGGTGAAGGGAGATTTAGAAATAAAAAGAGAAAGATAGAGGCATCAGAACAGTATAGCATTGTGGGTAAAGACAAGCAGATGGGAAAGGAAAAGACAGAGTTTACAAAAATTGTACATCAGCAAATAAGGTCACAGCAGGGAAGAGAAGTAAAAAAATGAAATTAAAGGTTCTTTATCTGCATGCACAAAGCATCTGCAATCAGATAGTTGAACTAGTGGCAAAAATAGAGGCAAATGATTGAGATCTAAACGTCATTACAGAGACTAGGTTACAAAGTGATCAATTTTGGGAATAAATATTCCAGAGTACATAATATTTTGGAAAGACAGACAGAATGGGAACGGAGGAGGGGTAGCCCTGGTAGTAAAGGATGACGTAAGGACATTAGTGAGAAAGGATCTGGCCTCAGAAGATCATGAAGTAGAATCAGTATGGGTAGAAATTAGGAATAGCAAGAATCAGAAAGCACTGGTGGCAGTAGTTCAAAAGCCCCCTAGCAGTAGTTATACCATTGGACAGAGCATTAAAAAAGAAATTATTGGGGCTTGTAACATAGGCAAAGTAGTAATTGTGGGGGACTTTAATCTTCATATAGACTAGGTCAATGAAATTGGCAAGAGTGGTCAAGAGGATGAGTTTGTAGAATGTTTTTGGGACAGTTTCTTGGAGCAATACATTGTGGAACAGTCTAGGGATAAAGATATCTTAGATCTCGCATTGTGTAATGAAGCAGGGTTAATTAGTAATTTCATAATAAACAGTCCACTGGGAAACAGTGAGCATAATACCACTGAATTCCATGTTCAATTTGCAAGTGACATGCTCCAATCACAAACAAGAATCTTAAACTTCAATAAAGCCAGTTACACAGGTATGAGGGGAGAACTGGCTAAGGTAAATTGGGTAAATAGACTATAAGGTATGGCGGTAAACCAACATTGGGAAACATTTAAACAAACAATTTAAAAAGTTCAACAAAAGTACATTCTATTGAAAAACAAAAGCTCAGCAAGAAAAACCCATCCTTGGCTCACTCAGGAAGTTAATGATAGTGTCATGCAAGGCCCCCACCTGCCAAGAACGAGGCACATTAATTTTGTCATGAACATTGATTTTAAATTGTTGCTGGAGCAAGGAAATGACTTGTTAAACAGAGTAGCCGTGGCTGGAAAAGACATTTGCATAATAACAGACAGTGCTTGGAAGGACGAAGGACCATTCCCTGACATATTCAACCCACAATGGACCTTGATCGCCAGGTATTGTAAGAGGAGCATTCCAGAGACTGCTAAGGTGATACAATCCAGCTGGTCACATGATTAACAGGCTGTTCCAAGGTCCTTTGAACTAGCCATAGAGAGCTTGAACTGAGAAAAACTGTTTGCTCCTGGACTGAGACTATCTCTCCTATCTGCTCCCATCTCTTTCTCACAAGCCTCTGAATCCACTGAAGACACATGAACCCCAAGAGAGAAAAGTTTCCTACAGTGAACAAGATTGAAGAATTTTCCCCAACGAAAAGCAAGATCTACCTACAATCAAGGACTCTACAGTGAGCTCGAAGATCCGTAACAAAAAACCCTCTTCAGAGATTGCCACAAACTTTTCCACTTTATTTCTTCTTCTCTGTTCTGTCTCTATCTGCATGTGTGTATCGTGTATCGCGTAAGCATGCTAGCGTGGGCGCATGTGTCCATAGGCGTTAACCAAATTAGAGTTTAAGTTTATTAAATTTCCACCCTTCTTCTTTAAACCTCAGAAAGTCTGTTTGTGCTGGTTTCTTTGCCTTATAATTGGAAAGTGGTGAACAAGATTCACCAAGGGGGAGCTAAAAACACGGTGTGTTTAAAACTAAACCAGGTGAAGGCTGAGAGGGACCCCTAGATACCTTTCTCACCTGGTCCTAACATTAGTATTCTTACACTGCTGCAAAAAAAAGTAGCAAGTCTGAGGATTGGGAGTGTTTTAGAAACCAGGAAATGCCACCAAAAAGTTGATAAAAAGGGAAAAAATAGAACGAGAGTAGACTAGCCAACAGATTGTAAGAGCTTTTATATGTATATAAAAAGGAAAAGAGTAGCTAAAGTAAATGTTGGTCCCTTAGAAGCAGAGACAGGAGAAATTATCATGGGTATGCGCAAACAGCAGAAGCATTGAACAAATATTTTGTGTCTGTCTTCACAGTAGAAGACATAAGTTTCATACCAGTAATACACAGTAACCAAGGGGCTATAAAGAGTCAGAAAATCAAGGAAATTAATATCAGCAGAGAAAAAGCATTGGAGAAATTTAAAGGATTAAAGTCTGACAAATCCCTGGGTGTGAGGGCCTGCACCCAAGGGTTCTAAAAGAGATAGCTGCAGAGAATAGTCGATGCACTAACTATGATTTTCCAAAATTTCTTAAATTCAGGAATCAGATTGGAAGCTGGCAAATGTTACACTGCTTTTCAAGAAAGGAGGGAGAGAAAACAGTGAACTACAGGCCACTTAGCCTAAAATCAGTTGTTGGGAAAATGCTGGAATCTATTATTAAGGAAGTCTTAACAAAGCACTTAGAAAAGCATAGTAAGATTAGAACAAGTCAACATGGTTTTACTAAAGGGAAATTCTGTTTGACAGTTATTAGAGTTTTTTGAGGTTGTAACTAGTAGAGTAGATTATGGGGAACTAGTGTATGTAGTATACCTGGATTTCCAAAAGGCATTCGATAAGGTGCCATACAAAAGGTTAATACGCAGGATAAGGGCTCATGGAGTTGGGAGTAATATATTAGCATGGATAGAAGATTGATTAACAGACAGGAAGCAACGAGAGGGCATAAACGGGACATTTTCAAGATGGCAGGCAGTGAATAGTGGAGTGCCACAAGGATCAGTGCTTGGGCCTCAGCTATTTACAATCTATATCAATGACTTAGATGAAGAGACAGAGTAGTGTATCTAGGTTTGCTGATGATACAAAGCTAGGTGGAAAGGTAAGCTGTAGGGAGGACACAGAGAGGCTGCAAAGAGATATAGACAGGTTAAGTAAGTAGGCAACAATATTCCAGAAGGAGGATAACACGGGGAAGTGTGAATTTTTTCACTTTGGTTGTAAAAATAGGAAAGCAGAATATTTTTAAAAGGTGTGAAACTTGTAAGTGTTGATGTTCAAAGAGACTTGGGTGTGCTCATACAAGGAACACAAAAAGTTAGCATGCAGGTACAGCAAGCAATTAGGAAGGCAAATGGTATGTTGGCCTTTATTGCAAAAGGACTGGAGTACAGGAATAAAGAAGTCTTGCTACAATTGTACACGATTTTGGTGAGACCACATTTGGAGTACTGTATGCAGCTTTGGTCTCCACATTTAAGGTTATACTTGCATTGGAGGCAGTACAGCAAAGGTTCACTAAATTGGTCTCTGGGTTGAGGGGTTGTCCTATGATGAGAGGCTGAGTAAATTGGTCCTATATTCTCTAGAGTTTAGAAGAATGAGAGGTGATCTAAAGGGGCTGTATAGGGTAGACGCCGAGAGATTGTTTCCACTGGCCAGGGAATCTAAAACATGGGGCACAGGCTCAGGATAAAGGGCTAATCATTTAGAACAAAGATAAGGAGAAATTACTTCACTCAAAGGGTGATTCCAAATCTTTGGAATTCTCTACCCTAGAGGGTTGTGGATGTTCCATTGTTGAATACACTTAAGGCTGGGATAGTTAGATTTTAGGTCTCTTGGGGAATCAAGGGATATGGTGAGCGGGCAGGAAAGTGGAGCTGAAGCCTAAGATGAGCCACAACTGTATTGAATAGTGGAGCAGGCTCAACAGGCCATATGGTCTGCTCCTGCTCCTATTTCATGTATTCCTGTAGCCCAGATTAAGTAGATACTTAGTAACGGAGCATTAGAACAATGCTTAAATGAGAATTAACGCCAACACTGCGATTCTTGTAATTGAACTTGGGTCAGTGTAACTATATTGACACTTGGAAAACAGCCCCTTACAAATTATGAGTGAAAGCACCCAAGCAAAGAAGTACACAAAGTCACAGTGCCTCTCATTCACGTGTAAACGAAAACATTAGAATCAGTGCTGGAATTTTTGCAATTCACAATGTATATCCAATATTTGGAATTGGGGATAAAATTTACTGATGACACAAATCTAGAAGGGAGTTGCAAACAATCAAGAGCAAATTAATCAGATGCTGATGGGGCAGGGAGGGGAGGTGGTGGGAGGATCTAGATATTTCAGGAAGTTAGGCTGAGCAATAGCAAATGAAATTCAATATTGACAAGTGCCAAGTTAAGAGATTAGGGAAGGAAAATAAACATTTGAACTATAAATTGAATGGTCTTGTCCACGGGATACAGATGGAGGGATTTGGAGATGATAGTGGACAGACTGTTGAAGCCATCTACACAACATATGGCAGTAGTAAATAAGGCAACCTTGGGTTGTATAACACACATCACAGGATGCAATATTGAGCCTGTGCAAGACATAGTGTTTGACCCAACCAGGAGGGTAATGTGCAATGCTGCTTGCTACATTATTAAAAATACATCATCGCACTGGAAAAAGTGTACCTAAAGGCTGCCTGCCATCAGAAATCTGACTTACAAGGATGTTACAAAAGTTGAGTTAATTTGAACTCGAGAAGATAACACCAATATAAGATATCACTGGGGTATTCAAGATCTTTAAGGTTATGACATGTCGAACCCTGAGAAACTGCTTATCGTGACCCTGAGAATGACAAGGCGGCATGGGATGCAGCTCCAAAACGGAACGAAGGATAGACAGTGTTACGGACAGGTGGTGAGTAGTATGGGTGGCTTTCACTTTTAATCTCCCAACTGACCACAATTGTGTTTTCTTAAGAATGGTGCGTTAGTCCCTGGGTCTTTGTAGGGTCAAATAAACAGACAAATGACAGGTTTTCTCGTAGATTAAAAAAAAATGAAGATAACTATTTTAAAACTATTCCGGAAATGGTCACAATCGTCATCCACTCACAAATTCACACACACACACACATGCATACACACAAGAATAGAGAGAAAAGGGTAGGATGCAATTTAAAGTCCAAGATGTTATAAGAGTTCGTTGTTTAAAGAATATTGTTGAGTCTTCTCGGGAGGAAAATCTTTTTAAAGGTGCAGGCCTGGTTGTTTGCAGTCTTGAACTTGCTGAGGTGTTGTAGAGTTCTAGTAATTAAGCTCAGTCCAGTGTAGGTGGTGTGAATTTGGTTTACCTTCACAGATGGAGAGTCTGAAAGTCACTTTGTAATTTCTCTGCTGCAGTGGTTATTCAGTTCTTGTTCAGTGGGGCTCTTCTACTTATCTAGATCTCTCTCACATCCTCTGGCTGGAAACATTCTGTGATCCTGGCTTGATCTCCCCTCTCTCTCCAGAGGGCTACCTTTTAAGGTAAAAATCCATCACATTTGAGTTTCTGTTAGTTAACACCTCTCCCCTGGTGTGACCACACAATGGACCAGGATATAGAAACCATGGCTATCTATTGATGTCTGAATGGGGACCATTCTGTTATAATAGTGCTACTTTACCACTATTCACTTTGGTTTGGGCTGTGAGTCAGTCTGTCTCCAGAACCTTTTGTTAGTTCATGTAGATAGGAGTCATCAATATGCAATGGTGCTCCTTTCAATTTCAAAGGGTTCTCCCCAGAACTATTTCAGACGAGGTTAACGAATTTCATCCTCAACAGGCGGAGGTGTGTAATTCCAGTACAGGAGGGATCACGTGACTGCTACTCCATTTTGTCTGTGGTACGTGTCCATGTTCTTGTGGTTCAGTTTGATAGTTGACTTTTTATTTTCATAATTCCTCTAATTCATTGTTTATTTCATCACAGCTCCTTCCGAGCATGACAACAGATTAGAAAGAACTATTTCATTAATAAGGTGCTGAGCATTTGGGCTAAGAGGTGATTGAGATTTAAGAGATGTTTGATTTTGAATGTTAATAATGAGTGTTAGAGTGAAAGGTGGTAGAGAAGGTGGTAGACTAGAGAAAGGAGCGGCCAAGTATCACTGAATTGCTCAGTAAACATCCAAGGTATCATCAAGCCAGTCATCCACCTCTTGACTCACTGAGATAGTATTAACTGTATCTCTGACTTGATTTACAAGGAGACCTGCAGAGTATTGAAGGTTTTCCTGGAGAATAGCATGAATAAACTGGTCACCTATATTGAACATGCCAAGCACAGAACAGTTACTGCTATGGATGTGGCACATACTTTGGAACGCCACGGTTTGGTGCCTGAACCTCTAGCAATAAGAGTAATTTTAAGGGGAAGCTGAACTAGCATTTGACAAGAAAATCAATTAAGGGATATAGGTAGTGAACTGTATATTCTGCTTATGAATGCTGGCGCTAGCCAGATGGACTACAATGATCTTTTCTGGTCCTATACATTCCTATGTCCCAGCAGCGGTTTTCTATAATTTCCTGGTATCGTGGCAAAAATGTGGAGTTAAAAAAAACATTTAAATAAATTCAGCAAAGTCAGAAATAAATTTCTAAAAATTAGTCTTACGTTCATAGCCCTTTTAATGAAAGGTATTTGAGAGCCACTGTCAAGGTCTTCATTGATTATCAGTCGCCTGGCCCATTGTCCAACCCGGACAACCCCACTACCATGAATCAGAACCATCAACTTGTCAGGGTTTGTTATGGCATCTTCACTCATAAAGATGAAGCTCTTTGGTTCCTCTTCTGTAGCATCGACCTGAGTTCAATAAAAGCAGAAGGGTTTTTGAAAATTATACTGGAATGCATAGTAAAATGATAAATACAGAAGAAAATGTTAAAAGTTATGGCCCATAATGCTTTGCACTGTGAACA
This sequence comes from Heterodontus francisci, assembly GCF_036365525.1. Classification (NCBI taxonomy): domain Eukaryota; kingdom Metazoa; phylum Chordata; class Chondrichthyes; order Heterodontiformes; family Heterodontidae; genus Heterodontus; species Heterodontus francisci. The sequence goes on from NC_090374.1 coordinate 73,207,007, forward strand.
ATGTACTAGAAAACTTAAGAATTATCTTTAACATCTTGCGTTTGTAACCAGAAAAAGACCAATTTCAGAACATGAATTTCAATTGTTGAGTTTTGGGCAATGACTCTCAGGAAAGACATATTGGCCTTGGAAGGGATATTGCACAGATTCGCCAGAATATGAGGCCTTAAAGAGTTAAATTATAAGGACAGGCTGCATAAATTTGGCTTGTATTCCCTTGGCTTTAGAAGAGTAAAGAGTGATCTAATCAAGATATTTTAAATGATTAAAGGATTCGATAGAGTGTATACAGAGAAACTATTTGCTCCAATGGAATCCAGAGCAAAAGGGCATAGTCTTAAAATTCGAGCTATATCATTTAGGAGTGGAATTGGGAAGCATTTTTTCACATAAAGGGTAGTGTAAATCTGGAATTCGCTCCCCCAGAAGACCGTGGATGCTGGTTCAACAGAAATTTTCAAGACTAAGATTGAAAGATTTTTGTTGGGAAAGGGTTCTCTGGGGATTTGGGACGAAGGCGGATAAATAGAGTTGAGGTATAGATCAGCAATTATCTGATTAAATGGCGGAACAGGCTCGAAAGGCTCAATGGTTGACTCCTGTTCCTACGTTCATTGTTTTGAAGACAGTACATTTTAAAATATGCTTTGAGCATTCAATATTACAAAGCTTTTTCACAAGCAAACCAAATCAAAAACAGAACCCGATTAGAGATTCAGGTAAATAAAATTAACTTTACAAGCATTTTTGTGCACCTGCATGATGCAATATTAACACCAATCTTGGAAACAATTCAACTTTAAGATCAAAATGGTAAATTTTTTGAGGCCTTAAAGTTAAAAGATGTCTCAAATAATCAAATGATATTTTCTAACTGATACATTATCTCATGAACACATTGTTATATTTACTGACAAAATCACTTCAGACTTGATGTTATGGAATAGAAACCACTATATGAGCTTATTAAGTGCTGAAATTAACATATATATATAATGATATTAAATTTCTCTGAAGCACCCAGTGCTGGCACAATTATCCAAAGCTGCATCACTGTTGAAATACTAGTTTGTCTACAATGGACATGCTCATCAATAAGTTTAGTTTCCACATCCTAACGGAATATTACCATTACCCCATTGTGGTGTTTCAGGATATAAAACAGGAAATTTGCATTTCTGGTGCCATTTTAGTGTCCTAGGCCATTACAGCACAGAATGAGGCCCGTCAAGTGTTTTTTACTACATGAGCCATCAAGTCTAATCCCCCCTCCTGCCCCATATTCTTCAATAGCCCACTTTTCAAGCATCTATTTAATTCCCTTTCAAATAGACGTGTAAACTTTGCTTCAACAAAAGTATTCCGTTCACGTCAATAAGGCGATAACTTACATTCAATCGGAGGAATATGAATTTTTGGCAACATGATGCATAAGATCCAAGAAATACTCTAGCTGTGTGCCAAAGTGGATCCACCAAAACATGTAGTCACCATTACCAAAATATGTGCTAGCCAAATAATAGTATTAAGTATAAGAAACCTTTAAGAGAAACCTATAAGCTTAAACAGCTCTGACACCAATTTGCTTAAAACCAAGTGGCATATCTTTCTTTCTATGAGAATGCTATACAAAGAAAAAGGGAATGAGTTCCCCTAAACCTGCTAAACTTGACAGGGCCAGTGGTGGAGGTCACAGGCAGGCGCATGCTAGCAATTACTGTAGAAAGAGCATCCCTCCCCACCCTCCAACCCCTCTCAGAATGTTCGGTCTCAGAATGTTTTTTTCTTGTCTTTACGGTCAACAATTAAGTATGTTGCTGATGACGGGAAATAAAACATTATGTAGAGTTCAGAATGAGGTTTTACACACAGTGGCCTGACAAACCAGCTGACAAAAATAGGATTATAATGACACAACTTAACATTCCCAAGTGACTGTCTCACCAATGATGATGGAATGTTTTACTTGTATGTGGGAGCTGAATGAATGCACATGAAGAGATATTTATAACATCAGACAAGTTTAACTTACCGGGAGATAAACCTTCTTCAAATGACATTCTTTTTCTAAAAGTTCATAAACACAGTGGGTGATAATCTGCAAAGACAAAATTTGATGCACGAATTATACATGTAGTATTTATACCCAAAATGCACTATATAAAGAAGAATTTCAATTATCCATGTTTGCCTCATTCCTGCTTTTGGTCAGGGCTAACAACAGCCATCTTCACTGTTCTGATCCTGTTGGAAAGATCAGTTGATCTGTTGGATCAATGCTCTCCATACACCTGTCCTGATGAACCCAAGATTGTTGACCAAGAATGCAGCCTTAAAATATTTCCTAGCCATAGAATGGCGCACTAAAAGCAGCATGCACTTATCTCCTGCAATCCCACTGACAGCTTCCACAGTGCTAATTCCAGCAAAATCAATACCGAGCCAAGGTTTTTAAGCAAGCTTCTATGATGGTGAGCAGAGTGCACATTATATTCAACACACTCCGCTCACCGGCACTACAGAACATTTAAAAAGGCAGGAACTGTATCAACTTTAAGTCTGTAGTTCTACAGCACCAATCTCAGTGGAGGCTGCCAATGAGATCACTGGAGATGAACACATGCAGTCTTTGGCATTTATCGCTATAAGTGAGAAACCTTTGGCTGGCTTCAGAGGAGTATTTTTGGCTGACTTTCAGGCTGAAGTAGAACTGACAGCTTAAGTGGTGAGCAGATACACAAGTGCACTCTGGCAGATTGGTTGCTGCAGCACCAGCTGATCCTGCTGGCAGCAGCAGAACAGAGGGTAGGGTAACTTATGAGAACTAAGTGGGGAGATATGAAATAAAAACAGAAAATACTGGAAATGCGGAGGAGCAGCATATGGAAAATTCACATCAACAATCAGCTCTTGATTATCCAATAATTTCCATTATCTGCTGGGATTCCCCTCTATTACGGTGCATAATTGAGATTATACTGTACTACATGTAAAAAATTGCAAACAGAATCATGGCCTTTTGTTAATACAGTCTCATACTATTTTTAGCATTTAAAACAAATTCCCTATATACCACGCATTATTGGCCTGCATCAAATGGGATGTAGGAATCAGCTCTATTCTGTGAGAATCCATTAGCTGAACTACTTCAGTCTGAAACATGCATTTATATTGTTAAAAATTGTTTTATTGCTGAATTTATTGTTTAAATTGAAACTGACAACGTCTAGGTACCAAATTACAGAATATTAACAGATCACTGAGTATATGTGAAACTGATTTGCTGTTCTGACAACAACTTGCAGTTATTTAGCATCCAATTTTGCCTCTACAAAGTTAATAATGTAGTTAATGTCCAAGGTACTTCACAGAGACAAAAATGGATGCTGAGTAGTAGTAAAAGAATAAGGATGAGGGACCAAAGACAGGGTAGAAGAGGCAGGTTTCTTCCAAGACTTGAGAGAAGGTAGGGAGAGTGTAGCAAGCAGGTGGGGTTTAAAGGAAGAATGAAAGAAAAGAGAGTCTTGCATTTATATAGTACCTTTCATGACCTCAGGATGTTCTGAAGTGCTTCACAGCCAATAAAGTACCATTTAAGTAGAGTCACAGTTGTAATGTAGGAAAAAGAACATTCTAGAGCTCAGTGCTAAAACAGTTGAAAGCTTTGCTATTGAGGCAGAAGAAGGTGGTGCAAAAGAGGCCAAAGTTGGAAGAGCAAATGGTGTGCACTAGGATATAAGATTACTGAAGGTTATCAAAGTAGGGTTGGGGAGGCCATGGAGGTACTTGTAAGAATGGGTGTTATACTATACATAGGTCTGCAGGCTGCCCTAACAGATATTACGAATGCAACAAATGTGGGACATGCAGTTCATTCCACACAATCACAATAATAAAGTTTTAAGTTTATTATGAAATCATACTGACATGGAGAATAAACGTCATCACCCGGAATTTCCTCAAGGCTTCAACCATTCCAGCAAGGTAACTTTAGCAGAGGTTTGGCAGAAATCCCATTTATATGCAGAAAAAGAGGCTCAATTTTCATTTTAGGGTCATGACCACTTCAGGGTCAGGTGGTCCCGAACCTGCTCCAAGTCAGTGCCTGACCGCCAACCCAATTTTCAAATAGTTGGCCAACAGCAGCCTGATGGTACATTTGCTGTCAAATTCAGGGCATCGGACATGGTGAAGAGGCGGGCGTTGGATGTGGGAGGCCTGCTTTAAAAGGTAAACAGCGGCCATCATTGTGGTTGACCATTATCGCAGAATGGAGGAGAGAGGACAGCAGCGGGCTAGCAGCAAGTCAGGCTTCTATGCAAAGGCAGCCCCATGATTTACAGATACTCCCCTTGAGGAACTTTTAGAGGAGGTGGAATGTTCTGTTTCCAGCGAGTAGCAGGAAAAGACGAGCCAGCCAGACGAAGCAGGCATGGCTGGAGGTGTCTCATGAGTGAGCAGCCGCAGTGTTGTCAGCAGGATGTGGTACAGTGCCGAAAGCACTTCAGTGATCTTCTGAGGGCTGGAAAGGTGAATGCAATGCAACACCCAGATGAAAGGCCTCCAGTTCTGTCGTGACCAACTCACCCATGAGCTGAGCTGCCTGAGGCAGCATAGCGCCCCAGAACATGGAAAATATGACTGCCTCTGAACACTACTGAGTTGTTGGCAAAGCTCATACCACAAGCACTTGTGGAGGAGGCAACATTGAAGGCAATGAAATCACATGTCTTTGACCCACTGGAGGTGGTGAAGGAGGGCACAATGATCTTAACTCGCTCATTCTTTACCTTGCAAGAGAAAAGAGCACAAAATTCCAAAAAGGGGCTTGTTCAAGTGGTGGGGTCCCCAACCTAGCTATTCTAACGTCCATGGAGGAGGAGGCCCTTCACATTGCCAGGGTGGCAGCGCATCAGGATGTCGGAGATGGCAAGATGCGAGTCCGTTCAAGAAGGATGAAATGATCTTATCATCTCCAGGTGGCAGGGATCAAGTTCCCTCCCTCCTCGGTTTCCTCCATATCAATACATAAGCTCTAATGGTCTGCTGCAGCTCTGTGGAGGGGGAGCCTCAACATGCCAGTGTGATGTTGTCTTCTTCAACAGAGGAAGAAACAACCGAGTCAGTACCATCACATTAGTCAAGTGCACCCTCCACCAGCACAGATATACTCACCTCAGTAGGATCTCATGCAAGTTTAGAACGAGTGGCATAGGGTGATCAACACTTCACTGAGGAGGTAAGGGAGGCAGCGACAGCTGTGGACAATCTCCCTCGGGGGTGGAGGGCAGACATAGCCTTGCTCAGCTGGGAAGAGATGCAGAGCCTCGGGTGTCACACACAAGGCGAGTGTTCCTGGAGTAGCAGCGGGAGAGGTGTGCCTAAATGTCAGCATTCCCTGAGGCAGCGTGTAGTTATGGTCAGAGAATGGAAGAGTCAATCCATGACATGTGCTCCGCTATGTCTCAGGCATATGAATGCATGAGCTCATACACTGAGAGAGTGGCCAAGCTCGTGGAAAGCCATATGTGGCATCATGCTGACTGGATGCAGGAACAGCACACTGACATGCACAGAATGTCTGCCAAATTCTGTAGCACTGAGCAGTCAGTGGCACTGAAGGTGCAAAGGTGTATGGAGTGAATGGAATGCTACGTGTGCCCCAGCTGGTGGATCCCTGACATTCATGCCTGCCATGAAAGGGCTGAGGCAGTCAGCAATGATGTTGAGGTGTCCACCCTCATGGGCAGTGTCACCATCATCTGTCCCCTTGGCCCCTCTGACTGAGGCACCATCTATACAGGAATGCCCTGTGACCAAGGCTGTCCCTGTATCAACGGAGGTGAGGCAGCCTGTGGCGGAGCCCCCACTGGCACCACAACAATGAGGATGACTGCCAGGGGCATGCAAACATATGCGAGCAGGCTGCTTCCATCTCATCCTCAGCCACAGGGTGAGCATCCTATAGGAGCAGATTTGATCGGAAGAAGCTGCGTCGGTAGAATCACTTAGTGTCTCACTTAGGTGACATTTGTCATGATTGTATTCATTTACAAGGACTCAATGTCATGAAAATGTTGATGATTGGGCCCAGACTTGTGTGATTCCAATGTATGATGGCATTAAGGCAGAAGAATGATGAAGTGGGGGAGGGGCACACATGAGTGTGTTCGTGGAAACTGTTTTGGAGGTGGAGGCTTGTCTTCCAGGCAGTGTGAAGAACAGTGGAAAGGCTATGTGTCATGTGCATCTGGGATGCGCTCCCTCCCTCTGGGAAAGGTGAGTTTCTGTGCCATGTGCCTTCCAGGGTGAGGTGTCCTGAATTAGTGGGGTTTGAGCCTCCCTTCCATCCTGGTCAATGTTCTTGAGTCCTTAGCTGGATCTGTGGAAGGCCTTGCAAGGCTGGTTGACCCTCCTCCACTACGTCTTCCTCCTCCTTATCCTCTACCTCCTCCTCCTCTGAGAAGTGTTCCATCCTCCGCATCTCCCTCTTTAAGGTCCACACCTCTCTGGAAGGCCATGTTATGAAGTGCGCAGCAAAGTACCACAATCTGAGACACACTTGAAAAAATATACTGGAGTGCCCTCAACCGGTCAAGGTACCAGAACCTCATCTGCAGGGGGCCAATGGCCTGTTCTATGGTGGCCCTTATGCTGAGATGGCAGCGGCCATAGTGCCTCTGTGCTCCCCTAGAAGGGCTGCGTAAAGGTGTCAGCAGTCACTTCTTTAGTGGATAGCCCTTGTCCCCTAGTAGCCATCCATGTGTCTTCTCCAGTGCCATGAACAGCTGCAACATCTGCGAATGTCTAAGGATGAACATGTCATAGTAGCTGCCAGGATACCATGCACACACCTGTAGTAAACGCTTCTGGTGGTCGCACACCAGCTGAACATTAAGGGAGTGGAATCTCTTTCGATTTATAAATACCCCTGGCTGCTCAGCCAATGCCTTGAAGGCCACGTGGGTGTAGTTGATAAACCCCTGCACCTGAGGGAGTCCAGCAATGGAGGAAAATCTCACTGAGTTTCATGCCTGTGTGGCTCCATCAGTGGTGACATGAATGTATTTAAATGCCCTCTCAAACAGGGCATCCATGACTGGATGATGGGCAGCTGCTTGCAAGATGCCAGTCAAGTCCACCGCTGCTCCCTTTGAAATCACCCAGAGGCATAGAAGTTCAGCACTAGCATAACTTTAACAGCTACTGGCAGTGCGTGTCCATGCAACCAGTGAGAGGTGAGGGGCTCCTCCACAAGGGCACACAATTCTGTCGCCATTGCCTTGATGGGTGAAATCTCTGGTGCCACTGATACTCTATCATATCCAGGAACCTCATTCTTTGACAGTGTGTCCTTTGTTGAGGGTATCATCTTCATGTTCTCCCTGCCCATCGAGCAACACCTTGGCGTGCCTCAGGACGACTGGGCTGCATTTGCTGTTGGAGTGTCTGCTCCTCATCGCTGCTCGACTCCAACTCAGAGTAGCTCAGCCCTTCATCCAGGGATGGCCTTCCTTGACAGCAGATGCACTATAACAACTGCCCGAATCCCCCTACTCCGCCCCACTAAACCCTGGAGGTTCACGCCGCACCTACCGGATACATACAGATACAGGTGGTCCGGATATATACAGATCAAACATTCTGCGACCTCTACACTCTCAATGGCCACTGAATGAAGAGCTCTCTGATCCTTCCCTATTTTATACAGTGCTCTAAAAATGACCCGCCTCCACGACTAGTTCCTCACTGCGATGCTACCTCCTCTTCATGGGCGTAGTTGTGACCCTGTGTTTTCCCAATGACTCCCCTCCAAAATTGCTTTCTGTGCTTCAACGCGCTCTCAATTGGCTCTTTGGCATGATAAATCGATGACCCACCATTTTCGGGCAGGTTGCTACTGCAAAGTACCCAGCGCCTCCATAAAAATTGCTTACAGAAGGGACCACATCAGGAACCCAGCACTATGCTTCAGGATGTGAAATCGCCAGCTCGCCTGCCTCCATTCCCGCCTCCTCGGCCCAACGGAAATTCAGCCCAAGGTTTTTGTAGATTTCCACCAAAGTTACAGTGGTGGAGCAGGTGAGTGCCCCATCATTTGCAATTTACTTATCCACGATAAAGACATAAACTGATGTTCCACAAAAGTATAACTAACTTCAAGTAGACACTAAGGATGAATTATACAAACACTGAATGTGCAGGAACATGAGAGAATAAAAATCATGAAATTTCTTCTTCATTTTGAAATGATTTGCTTATATGTTTTAATTTACAGTGCTCCTCAGTGGGTTCCTAGGAAAATAGGAACAGGAGTAGGCCATTTGGCCCTTCAAGCATGCTCTGCCAATCGATAAGATCATGGCTGCACTTTCCTGTCTGCCTTACATAACCCCTGACTCCCTTGTCTATCAAGAATCTATCTAACTCAACCTTGAATAATTTCAATGACCCAGCCTCCACTGTTTTTTGGGTAAGCGAATTCCACAGACTAACGACCCTCTGAGACTACAAATTTCTCCTCATCTCTGTCTTAAATGGGAGACCTCTTATTTTTAAATTGTGTCCACTCGTTCTATTCTCCCCCACAAGAGGAAACATCTTTCCGGTATCCACCCTATCAAGTCCCCTCAGGATCTTATATGTTTCAAGAAAATTACCTCTCATTCTTCTAACCTCCAATGGGTAAAGGCCCAACTTGTTAAACCTTTCTTCATAAGATACCCCTTCATCCCAGGAATGAGTCGAGTGACCCTTCTCTGAAGTGTCTCTAATGCAATTATATCCTTTTTCAAATAAAGAGACCAAAACTGTACACAGTACTCCAAATGTGGTCTCACTAAGGCCTTGTACAGATGCAGTAAAACCTCCCTACTTTTATATTCCATTCCCCTTGCAATAAATGCCAACATTCCGCTTGCCTTCCTAATCACTTGCTGTACCTGCATACCAACTTTTTGTGAATCATGGATCGGGACACTCAGATCCCTCTGTACCACTGAGTTCTGCAATCTCTCTCCATTTAAATAGTATTCGGCTTTTCTATTCTTCCTGCCAAAGTTCACATTTTCCTACATTATACTCTCTCTGCCAAATTTTTGCCCGCTCACTTAACCTATCTATATCCCTTTGAAGACCCTTTAACTTGTCTTGACAACTTACCTTCCTACCTATCTTGGTGTCATCTGCAAATTTAGCAACCATACATTCGGTCCCTTCATCCAAGTCATTCAGATAGATTGTAAATAGTTGAGGGCCCAGCACCGATCCCTGTGGCACTCCACTAGTTACAGCTTGCCAACCCAAAAATGACCCATTTATTCCTACTCTGCTTCCTTTTAGCTAACAAGTCCTTTATCCATGCTAATATGTTATGTACACAATGCGGTATTTTGTGTAGTAACCTTTGATGTGGCATCTTATCCAAATGTCTTTTGGAAATCCAAGTACACCACATCTACAGGTTCCCCTTTATCCACCTTGCTTGTTACTTCCTCAAAGAATTCTAATAAATTAAACTCCATTTCCCTTTCACGAAACCATGTTGACTCTGCCTGATCCCATTATGATTTTCTAAGTATCCTGCTATAATCTCCTTCAAAATGGATTCTAGCAATTTGTCTATGACAGATGTTAGGCTAACTGGCCGATAATTTCCTGCTTTCTGTCTCCCTCCTTTCTTGAATATAGGTGTTACATTTGCGATTTTCCAATCTCAAGTGGAGAATACACATATTTGAGTACAAAAATGCTCTGGCCTGTGACCTCATCTGCACTAAAGCCTAGATCTCAGCACCCTATCCTTGTCAAGCTCCATAATATCCCTGTGTCCCATAACATTTGGTTATCCAAAACCAGCTACTTCTTGTTTCACTCTCTGCTCTCCACCATCAGTGCCCAATTCTTCAGCAATCTGTTCCTGTTCTCTGGAACCTTCCACAGCACTGCTGCCTTATTTTCAGGTGTAAAGTCAGCATTACCAGGTGGAAAATAGAACAGAGATCATAATGCTGGATCTCCACTCATCTTGCACACCATGCATATTTCAGATTCTGGGTTACATGGACGCTGGAACCTCCAGATTATTTAAAATTAAGGCCCCACGATGTCACTCAGACGCAAGCATGATTTTCTGCCACTTCTGGCCACATAGCATTGATTCATGTTCCTGCCCACTGAAAATGGGTGCTCAGATTGCTAGGCATAAATATGTACAAAATTGGTTTTCAAGTGCCCTGCCTGAAGATTTTCATGAACAATTTTAGGCCATTTTTCAATCTTCTTGCTTTTTTCCTTGTCTGCTGTTCTGACTTAAATGGACAGGAGATAATGTGCCAGTTGTGGCACAGCCATTCTTTTTGGCCAGTTTCCCCCAAACTTGTGCTTTTTGGGGAAAGAAGAGAAGGAACAACAAGCCAATTAGGTCAGGTGGCACAACAGGAGCACTCACCTGCCAGTACCTTCACACTTGCACTGACAATTGGAGGATAACAGTCGGCCAAGGCTCTAATTTACAAGGAAGGCTCGAAAAGCAGACTTGATGACATTAATGAAATATGTGGAAGTGTAATCACATTTAATGCTGGATAAGTCATGATTTCAACCTTTATGGGGTAATGGATGAAAGAATAGAGTGATTCTCTCTGCACACGTGCACCCTGTTTGGGACTGTGCATGCACACTTGATTGGTCACGCCCACGCATGCATCCAGCCTTCGGAGTGCCGAGTGGAGTGGAAACCGGAAGACGGGCCTGCCTGCCGAAGCATGTTGGTTCCTCAGCCTGTTATATTGCCTAGCCAAACCTGCAGCTTGAAGCAAATGTGGATCTGAGGCCTCGCTTGCAAGAACCAGGAACTACTGACAAGTAGCCTGATAAACAGCATCAACTGCTTGCCTAAAGGCTTGGCAAGGCAACGTAACAGGCTCGTGAGCAACGAGCTTCGACAAGCATCAGGCTCCACACAAGGCAAGGTGTGCTTAAGGCTCCAGGTACAAGAGACCAGAAAGGAGCCTGCCTGCTGAAGCATGTTGTTGTCGATCTATAGCCTGGAGCCTGAAGCTGTTTTGCCTTACCTGAAGCCTGAAGTACGTCCTGCTGAAGCACATTGTTTCCGAGCCTGGAGGCAGGCTGCTGTTGCTGAAGCTGTACATCTTTACTGGTGATATGATATCGTTAATGATGCAGTCCAGAGAGCAATAATAATGCACATACATTTAATGGTGTGTGTTCTGCTTATTAGGCCACTTGTAAGTAGTTCCTGCTTCTTGCTGTCTTCCAAGCGAGGCCTCAGATCCATATTTACGAGTTCTCTAATAACAGTTAGTGGCTATCTTCTTTGGGGGGGAAAGGGGAGATAAACAATGACTTTTTGAGATTGATGTGTCTTTAGTGTGGCACATCTGGTGATGGAAGTTTAGCACCACCTCAACCTTGGGTGGTGCACTCAATAATCCAATAGCTGAGCCATGGGCAGAAAATCAGGGGTTGAAATGAATGGGTGTAGAGTCGTGCTGGGAAGCACAGAAGCAGAAAACCTCAGCCATGGTCTTGAAATTGACACCATCAAGCCAGGTGACCAACCCTGGTGTACTAAGGGGCATGGAAGGACACGCCAGGAGCAGCATCAAGAAGCTACAGCACAGGCCTACATGTATGCTGTATCATTGAAACTTACAGCACGCCAGGAGGCCATTTGGCCCATAACACCTGTTCCAGCTCTTTGAAAGAGCTGCCCAATTTAGTCTCACACCCCATTTTTTCCCCATAACCCTACAAATTAGGCCGCTTCAAGTACATGTCCTCACACACCCAGACCTCACACATATGCACTCACACACACACCCCCATACTCCACACACACGTACTCATTGGTTTATTGACTGTCAAATCTTTACTAGCTTCCTGCTACATTTGCACTATAGAAATCTGGAGCTCACTGAGTAATGCACTTCTTGTTTTTAATTTTTAATTTTAATGAGTGTTTCTGCCTTAAAGTTGCAGCCTTGACCTTGGTCCCTTCATTCTGAATTTTTTTATCACTTCCAAAAGGGAAAAAACATAAAACTCCAAAGAATTAACTAACTCACTAATTCGGGAAGTCTTTTATTTCACCAGCTAAGGACAACTATAATTACAATTGCAGGATACTAAATAACAGAGGAACTTCACAAAGCTAATCACAGTTCCACTTTGTGCACTCTCTCATATCGCCATTCGCACATGATTTACACCTTCCTCTATCATACTGTTCAACCACAGCAGCACTGTGATTGCTGATGCCTACTTGCCTGTCTGACGATGACTGGATCAAATTGCAAAGAACACTGAATTAATCTACAGCAGGTAGAATCAAATTACATATTCCAGACAAAATGTTGGGTGTGTTTTGTTCTCCAAGGCAACAAATGAGAAATCAGGTCCAACTTACTTGTGTTACAAATAAACATGACCATAAAAGAAACCAAGCTGCAATGATCAAGCACCAATAAAATCTAATTAGCAACATCTAACATGAAGCCAACCATATCTGTAGATGCTGGCCCACCTATTAGCATCACATGTCAGCAAAGAGATAGATGCAGAGCTGTGCCACGTGCTGCAAGACCACCTAACATGCAATCAGTGACACTAACTGTCAGCTGCAACTTAAGGCTGAATTTTTGGGGCCCTCCCCAAAGATAGGAACAGAGGCGCGCAGAGGCGCGGGAGTGGGGACTGGCACGGGCAGCCTGTCAGTTACAGTATGCTGTTCCCACGGCAGCAAAATTCACCGGTGTGTGGGGGGTGGCCAGACAGGAATACTGCTTATATAATATATAATAAACTGCTTTCCTCCCAACTGAAGTCAATTAAAGCTGTTTAAAAGCTTGTTAAGAGCTTGTCAAGGTTGGATGGTGAAACTTTTGGAGGGGTGCACAAATTACCCAGGCCTTCAGAAACAAACAACTGAAAGGACAGAGTGGGGAGCCAGTCATGGCTACCCCAGGGCATCAGCCTGGTCCCATAAGAGAGTCAGCGGGGCAAAGGGGGAATCGGCACTTGGTAAAGGGATGCCCTTGGCGCTGCGCAGGTGGCAGGGAGAGTGGGCACTCAGCGCCCCAACATCGAATGGGTCAGCACGCCAAGATATTGCAGAGGCAGAAGAGCGGGGGCAAGACTACCAAGGACAAGTGGACAGCCACCTGTCCAGAAGGACAGCAAAACCTGGAAATGGGGGCATGACAGTCAGATTCTGGGCTGAGTGGCAATGAGGACCAACACCCTGCGCAGGAAGGGTGGAACCTCGAGCAACAGGAGGGCATGCAAGAGGAAAGAGGGGCAGAAAGGCAACAGAGGCCATACCCTTAACATAGGATCTACTGCCGAAGGCAGAGCTACCTGAAGATGACTGAGATAATGTCTCTCCAGGCAGATGATCACAGACATCTGTGACCTCATCGCCGAAGACCTTGAACCTCGCAGCACTGCTCATCATGTCCTGCCAGATGCCGTCAAGCCACTGTGGCCTTGAACTTCTTTGTTTCTGGCTCCTTCCAAGGATCAGCTGCAGACCTCGGTGGCATCTCGCAAGTGGCAGCACACCATTGCATCTCACTGGTCACTCTTTTCCAGAGCTGGACAGCACAATCATTTCACAACAGACATGACCTCGCAGTGGCAGAGGGCACTGGTGTTGTGGCCATCATTGGATTACCTCAGGTACAGGGCATCATCAATTGTACCCATGTGGCCACTAAGGCACCCAGTGACTGCCCACTCATATTTATCTTGAGGAAGGGGTTCCACTTCATCAATGTTCAACTCGTCTGCGTCCACAACAAGGGCTTCCTCTATGTGCGCTCTCTTTCCTGGCAGCTGCCATGATACCTTCATCCTCCGTCTGTCCAGACTGGTTCAGATCTTCACTCCAAACCCTGGAGTGTATGGATGGATCCTACAGGACACGGGATAACTCTTGAAGAGATGGCTGCCTGCCCCTCTATGCAAGCCCCAGACAGAGGCACAGAAACAGTACAACCAATACCACCTGCTCACTAGGACAACCACTGAGCAGGCCATCGAGCTTCTAAAGATGCGATTTCTGTTTCTGGACTGGTCGGGTAGTGCCCTCCAATACCATCCTACAAGGATCCTGATCATTGTGGTGGTCTTCTAAGCTCTCCATAACAGAGCTCCAGAGAGGTGTGGACCTTGAGAATGGTGAGGCCCTGGAAGGAGACAGCTCACCAGGGGAGGAGCAGGAGATGACAGCGGGAGAGGAAGAGGGGTAGGGAGATGACACTGCACAGAAAGGTGCCCCTGTTGCAAGGCAAGGTGGATGACTCCTAACAACCTCGGGGAAGTGGACCTCCCTCCTCCCCCTCATAGCCTCCAGCATTAGATCCAGGTCGACATCGATGAAGCAAGGAGCTGCCTTGCCCCAGGTGCCAGGCCTCTGTCCCTACTGTGACGTCTTCCTTCTGTGATGGAGTCCGAGTGTGCAGACTGATATCTGAACAATTGAATATACTGCTAGGCTCTGGCACTGGGATTCAAAGCTTTTGTTTTTTCTGAGATAGTCATTTAATGGAAAAGGACACTGAAAGCTTCAATGTACTGGGGAATTAGAACTGGTTAGAACCAGTTAAAACAAACAGTCCTATGATCACAGGTGTGAACAGAGACATTTGAGTGGAGCTCAGGTTTCAGTTTACAAGAATACTCAGCAGTGTGTGAAAGAAAAGCAGCCAGCTGTTGTTTTAAAGAGACATGCTGCTGTAATTGGAACCAGTTTGGTTAATTTGGAACCAGCTGTAACTGGAACCTGGGGAGGTGGTGGCGTACTGGTATTGTCACTGGACTAGTAATCCAGAGACCCAAGTATTGCTCTGGGAACATGGGTTCGAATCCCACCACAGCAGAAGGTGGAATTTGAATTCAATTAATAAATCTGGAATTAAAAATATAGTCTAACGATGGCCATGAAACCATTGTCGATTGTTGTAAAAACCCATCTGGTTCACCTATGTCCTTTAGGGAAGGAAATCTGTTGTCCTTACCTGGTCTGGCCTACATGTGACTCTAGATCCACAGCAATGTAGTTGACTGTTACATGCCCTCGAAATGGCCTAGCAAGGGCAATTAGGGATGGGCAATAAATGCTGGCCTGGCCTGCGATGCCCACACCCCATGAATGAATAAAACAAACCATTCTGGGACGGTGCCATAAATGACTCTATAACTAGCCCTCAGTGAATACAAGTTACTACAGCTGTTTTCGGTGACTTATAGATTTACTTAAGGTGGTACCGGCGGAGCTGCGCCATCAGGACTGTTGTGAGAAACCACGGAAGTTCCAGAAGGGTGAACAGTTTTGGTGGAGACAGCATTGATAGAGTTCGGATTGCAGGGGAACTGCTATCGAATGGAAATCGCCATTTGCATCTTGGAAGATGAGATCTAGAGATTTACTTATAAAGTTCAAAGACCTGAATTACCTTGGGCTACCTTTGCTGAGAGGATTATCCAAAAGAATTGTGAGATCTATCTTTGTTGCATCTAATAATTAATGTGTAATCTTTAAGCCCTCTATATATATGTGTGTATATATACACATCTCTCTAATTCAATTTTGGCTTGTTCTGTTTGAACCCTAGCAGAAACATCCTTTTCTTCCTCCAGCTTCAAATGAGGAGCCAACTCTTTAATGATCATATATAGATATATATTGACTGTGATTTAACTGTTAGTTCATGTTTACGTTTTGCTGGTTTTGGTTTGAGCATTAAAGCAAAATGTATAAAAGTGAAATCTTGTCATTTTTTCTAATTTGGGGCCTGTTGGTGGATTGGATTCTTTTGGTTTGTGATCTCCACATGGATCATACCAAAATTGGGGGTTAGTCCAGGATATGTTCCAGATTAGGCTGTGAAATGGGTTCACTGAAATTTGTTTAAACAACACTTCACATTTACTTTGGTTGCATTCAGTGAGAAATAAACATGAGTACAATTGATGTTCAAGCCTTTGTTCAGAGAGTTGAGAAAGGTTGACTTGATTGCTAAATGCAGAGCATTTCAGGGTCAGCTTAAAATCAGGGGATAGGAAGGCGGTGATCATTAAAGAGTTGGCTCCTCATTTGAAGCTGGAGGAAGAAAAGGATGTTTCTGCTAGGGTTCAAACAGAACAAGCCAAAATTAAATTAGAGAGATGAGATTCGAAAGAGAAGAAAAAGCTCAAGACAATTTGAAATGGAGAAAATGGGATTGGAAAAAGGAAAAAAAGAGACAAAGAAAGAGAAAGGGAACGGGAGAAATTAGAATTGGAAAGGGAAAAGCTCCAAGCCAGGGGACATAAATTGGAGGTGAAAGCTGAGGATGACCCAGAGCAAACTCCTCGCAGTTTTGATTTGGCAAAGAATATACACTTGATACCCAAATTTAGTGAAGACGGAATAGAAATGTATTTTGCGTATTTTGAGAAAATTGCCACGAATCTGGATTGGCCTAAACCATCTTGGACAATGCTCCTACAGAGTGTTTTCATAGGGAAAGCTTTGGAGGTGTATTCATTTCTTTCAGATGATCACTCACAAGACTATGACGAAATAAAGATTGCTGTTTTCATTGGTAGCAGAGGCCTACAAACAAAAGTTCAGAAATTTAAAAATGAAACATGGCAAGTCAGAAGGAAATGGTGTTGGGTAGGTGGCATAGGTTGCTAAAGATTGAACAAGACCTTGACAGCCTTAGGGAAGTTATTCCCATGGAACAGAAATAAGGTCCCGCCTGGCAGAATATTAAGTTGGTAAAATAAGGGATGCTGCAGTAATGGCAGATGACAAGGAACTGATTCACAAAAGCAGTAGTTACAGGCCTCAGTTTGGAAACTTTCAGAGAAACTGGAGCAATAAGAAGCTTCATAAGGAAAAGAGATATGGTTTGATTAGGAAAGATGGCAAATGTAAAGAGACAGACAGATCTCAGGTCAGAAAGAAAGAAAGCCACGACGAAAAGTTTGGTTCAAGGGAAAAGACATGCTATTTTTGTCATAAAAAAGAACATGTGACGGCTGAGTGTTAGAAGTTGGAAAACAAGCTCGTTGCATGTGTACAGTTATAGGGTATTCCTCCAGGAAATACTGTCCTAGTGGTAACATTCACGACAAGCAGGTAGTTTTTCCCCATGATCACTGATGAGAGTCAATCAGGCTGCAGAAAACTGCAGAAGCTTTTTGCTTGCGGGAAGTTACCCACATTAGTCTGATGAGGCAGGCAAGCCAATTATTATCCTTAGAGACATAGGGGCAGCACAGTCACTGACGTTGTCCTTGATAGTTCACTGAAAGCGACAGTGTTTATCCAAAGGATTGATGGCATCTGTTTATCCGTTCCCTTATATAGGGTTGATTTAAAATGTGACTTGGTCACTGGTCCTTTTTTCCTATTCATTCAAGGGATGTGGGCATCGCTGGCTAGGCCAGCATCTATTGCCCATCTCTAATTGCCCTTAAGAAAGTGGTGGTGAGCTGCATTCTTGAACTGCTGCAGTCCTTGGGGTGTAGGTACACCAAAAGTGCTGTTAGGAAGGGAGTTCCAAGATTTCGACCCAGCGAAAGTGAAGGAATGGCGATATAGTTCCAAGTTGAGATGATGTGTGGCTTGGAGGGGAACTTGCAGGTGGTGGCGTTTCATGTGTCTGCTGCCCTTATCCTTCTAGAGGGTAGAGATTGCGGGTTTGGAAGGTGCTGTTGAAGGAGCCTTGGTGAGATGCTGCAGTGCATCTTGTAGATGATACACACTGCTGCCACTGTGCGTCAGTGGTGAAGGGAGTGAATTTTCAACGCACTGGATAGGGTGCCAATCGTGGGCTGCTTTGCCCTGGATGGTGTCAAGCTTCTTGAGCGTTGCTGGAGCTGCACTCATCCATGCAAGTGGGAAGTATTCCATCACTCTACTGACTTGTACCTTGTAGATGGTGGACAGGCACTGGGGAGATAGGAGGTGTGTTAATGCAGAATTCCTAGCCTCTGACCTGCTCTTGTATCCACAGTATTTATGTGGCTGGTCTAGTTCAGTTTCTGGTCAATGGTAACCCCCCAGGATCTTGATAGTGGGGGATTCAGCAATAGTAATGCCATTGAGCACCAAGGGGAGCTGGTTAGATTCTCTTGTTTGAGATCATCATTGCCTGGCACTTGTGTGGCATGAATGTTACTTGCCGCTTATCAGACCAAGCCTGGATGTTGTCCAGGTCTTGCTGCATTTATACATGGACTGCTTCAGTATCTGAGGAGTCGTGAATGGTGCTGAACATTGTGCAATCATCAGCGAACATCCCCACTGCTGACATTATGATGGAGGGAAGGTTATTGATGAAGCAGCTGAAAATGATTGGGCCTAGGACACTACCCTGAGGAACTCCTGCAGTGATATCCTGGGACTGAGATGATTGTCCTCCAACAACTACAACCATCTTCCTTTGTGCTAGGTATGACTCCAACTAGCGGAGAGTTTTCCCCTTGATTCCCATTGACTCCAGTTTTGCTAGGGCTCCTGATGTCATACTAGGTTAAGATGTCAAGGACAGTCACTCTCACTTCACCTCTGGAGTTCAGCTCTTTTGTCCATGTTTGGACCAAGGCTATAATGAGATCAGGAGCTGACTGGCCCTGGCAGAACCCAAACTGAGCATCAGTGAGCAGGTTATTGCAGAGCAAGTGCCGCTTGATAACTCTGTCGACGACCCCTTCCATCACTTTGCTGATGATCGAGAGTAGACTAATAGGGTGGTAATTGGCCGGGTTGGGACTTGTCCTGCTTTTTGTGCACAGGGCATACCTGGCCAATTTTCGACATTGCTGGGTAGATACCAGTGTTGTAGCTGTATTGGAACAGATTGGCTAGGGGCGCGGCTAGCGCTGCAGCACAGGTCTTCAGTACTCTTGCCGGAATGTTGTCAGGGACCATAGCCTTTGCTGTATCCAGTGCCTTCAGCCATTTCTTGATATCACGCGGAGTGAATCGGATTGGCTGACGACTGGCACCTGTGACGCTGGGATTGCAGGAGGAGGCCGAGATGGACCATCCACTCGGCACTTGTGGCTGAAGATGGAAGCAAATGCTTCAGCCATGTTTTTTGCACTTCTGTGCTGGACTGCCCATCACTGTGGATGGGGATATTTGTGCAGCCTCCTCCTCCTGTCAGTTGTTTAATTGTCCATCACCATTCACAACTGGATGTGGCAGGAAAGCAGAGCTTAGATCTGATATGTTGGTTGTGGGATTACTTAGCCCTGTCTTTTGCATGCTGTCTCCGTTGTTTGGCATGCAAGCAATCCTATTTAGGTTTGATTTAGAGATACAGCAGTGAAACAGGCCCTTCAGCCCACAGAGTCTGTGCCGACCATTAACCACCCATTTATACTAATCCTACACTAATCCCATATTCCTACCACATCCTCACCTGTCCCTATATTCCCCTACCACCTACCTATACTAGGGGCAACTTATAATGGCCAGTTTACCTATCAACCTGCAAGTCTTTTGGCTGTGGGAGGAAACCGGAGCACCCGGAGGAAACCCACGCAGACACAGGGAGAACTTGCAAACTCCACACAGGCAGTACCCAGAATTGAACCCGGGTCGCTGGAGCTGTGAGGCTGCAGTGCTAACCACTGCGCCGCCCCTATGTTGTAGCTTCACCAGGCTGACACCTCATTTTTAGGTATGCTTGGAGCTGCTCCTGGCATGCCCTCCTGCACTCTTCGTTGAACCGTTAGTTACCGTCAGTGTTGTTCCTAGTTTGTCTATTGAGGGTGTAGATTTTCTGCTAGGAAAGGAGTTGGCTGGGGATAAGGTATTGGCGTCTCCAATGGTTTCGGGGAAGCCAGATGAGGTTGCTGAAACTGAGATTTTGAAGGAGGAATTTCCCGGAATAGTCCCAGATTGTTTTGTGAATAGGTCCCAGGCTCAATGGGTTAAACAAAAGTAGAAGAATTCAGTTGCTGTGGAAGACAATTCGGGTGTTTAGTTGTCTGAAACCTTTTTCAAGGATTTGGATGAGGATGTTGGTGGTAAAGGCTCCAAAGGCTAACAATGGTGAATTGTTTAGCAGATCTTCTTTGACTGAGGGACAGACTCTCACCTAAGAAGCTTGTCTCAGATGGCATGTCCTGAGCAGAACCTGAAAAGATGTTATAATGTCAAGAATTACATTCTGAAGAGAAAGTGCAGACGTGCCTAGAGGCCCACTGATGAGGAGTTGGGCTGTAGTCCATCAAGTTATTGTCCCTCCTTGCTACTGCAGTGAAACTTTGAAAATTGCCCATGAGATTCCAGTTGCAGGTCTTTTGGGTATTCGAAGACTCAGGCTAGGGAAATGATGCATTTTTACTGGCTCATACTGCATAAGGATGTGGTTAACTTCTGTAAGACATGTCACACATGTCAGAAAATTGGGAAACTACAGCTTTCAATTAAGCCAGCCCCCTTAATACCGATACCTACATTTAACGAACCGTTTAGTATGGTTCTTGTGGATTGTGTTGGATCCTTACCTATGACTAAGTCGGGCCATAATTATCTCCTGACCATCTTGGATTTGTTCACTCAATTTCCAGAGACAATACCATTGAAGAAGATCACAGCAAAAGTTGTGATTATGGGGTTGGTCCAGTTTTACACTAGGTATGGGTTGCCGAAAGAAATTCAGTTTTACCAGGAGTCAAATTTCATCACAGGTGTATGTCAGGAGGTCATGTGTAATTTGGGAGTGAAGCAGCTCAAGTCATCTGCTTATCACCCACAGTCCCAAGGTGCTTTGGAGAGATATCACCAAACCTTAAACAGGATGATTAGGGCCTTTTTTTTGAGCATCCCCAGAATTTGGATAAAGGGATATCCTTTTTGTTATTTGCAACTAGGCACATATCAAACGAGTCTACTGGTTTCAGTCCCTTTAAATTGGTCTCTGGGCATTAGGTAGGGGTCCCCTTAAACTCATTAAGGAGATATTTTTAGCACACGAGGAGCAAACTACCCTCCTAGATTATGCATCAGAGTTCCAAGAAAGACTCTCAAAAGCTTGTGAGATGGCCAGAGAACATCTTAAGGTTTCTCAGCAGGTGACAAAAGCCCAAGCGGGTAGAACAGCTAAGGCAGATAATTTTCAACTCAGAGGTAAGGTGCTAGTCTTGCTGCTTTTGCCTGGTGAACCACTGAAAGTTAGGTTTAGTGGAACATACTGTATCAAAAGGAAACTCAGTGAGGTAAACAATCTGATGAGTACCCAGACAGACAGAAAAGTCAAAGGGTCTGTCATGTGAATATGAAGAGGTACTATGACCGTGAGCATGGTCAGCCAGTTGGTGTAGCGCAGGTGGTAAAGAATGTAGATGGTGATACTGTGTACGTAATCAACAAGATGATGAGTCTGATACTGAGTGTTCCCAGATTGGGCCTCCTGTGGTGAAACTAGCAAACACAGAGGTGTTACAGGATCTGGATGAGGTGCTACATCTACCTGAGCAACAGAGGAAAGATGTAGCTGACCTATTGAGGGAATATAAGCCGGGAGGTGCAGATAAGTCAGGTCGTACTTCTCTGGCTATTCATGAGGTTGATGTAGGGGAAGCTAAGGCAATTAAACAAAAACCCAATCCCAGTAAATTGGCCAAAGTCAGGGAGGAGGTTCAATGCATGCAAAGTAATGATATAATTGAACCCATTCAAAGTTGTTGGAGTTCTCCTGTTGTTTTGGTACCAAAACCAGACAGCGCTCAAAGGCTCCACATAGATTACCCAAAGGCTAATGCAGTAACTAAGATGGACTGCTATCTGATTCCAAAGCTTGAAGATTGTATTGATAGGGCCTTTGTTAGCAAGACTGATTTACCTAAAGGATATTGGCAAATCCCCTTGTCTGCTTTTGTGACACCAGATGGTCTGTTCCAGTGTAAAGTCATGCCATTTAATACGTAAAATGCCCTACATTTCAAAGATCAACCAGTGATTGCCGAACTAAGTAATTGTGTTGTGTACATCGATGACCCTTTGGTGTACACCAACATGTGGAGTGATCATGTTCAACATATAAGAGCTCTATTTGACTGGGCGGCCAAGGCTAACCTTGTCATAAACCTGGCAAAGAGTGAGTTTGCCAAGGCCAAGGTGACTTATTTAAGATATATCGTAAGTCAAGGTCAAGTGTTACCACAACAGGCCATGGTTCAGGTGATAATAGACTTTCCTGTACCCAAGACAAAGAAAGGTTACAATTTCTGGGTATATGTGGGTTCTACAGAAAATTTGTCCCTAATTTCAGCACAGTAGTCACTTCATTGACAAATCTATTAAAGAAGAACGTGAAGTCCGAATGGTCAAAGTCATGCCAAATGCCATTTGAGAAGTTGAAAGCCATTTTCATAAAGGAACCAGGAACAGCAGCCTATGGATGTCAGTGATGTCGGGGTAGGAGCAGTACTGCAAAGATGAAGAGGCTGGTATAGAATGACCCGTTAGCTACTTCGCTAGGAAGCTTAATAAACATCAAAGAAAGTACTCGACCTTCGAGGAAGAAGCTTTAAGTCTTGTACTGGCTCTGCAACAATTTGAGGTATATGTAACCAATAGATTTTTTAAACTTTTTTGGAATGTAGGCTTCGCTGGCAGGCTAGCACTTGTTGCCCAGCCCTAATTGCCCTTGAACCGAGTGGCTTGCTAGGCCATTTAAGCAGGCAGTTAAGAGTCAACCACATTGCTGTGGGTCTGGAGTCACATGTAGACCAGATCAGGTAAGGACAGCAGACTTCCTTCCCGAAAGGACATTCGTGAACCAGATGGGCTTTTACGACAATCGATGATAGTTTTCAAGCATAATTACTGAAATTCACTGTCAATTCCATTTTTTTATCAATTAATTAATTGAATGTATTAATTAATTGAGTTCGAATTCCACCAGCTGCTGTGGTGGGATTTAAACTCGTGTTCCCAGAACATTAGACTGGGCCTCTGGATTACTAGTCCAGTGACATTACCGCTCCGCCACCGTCTCCCCTCACTGTTTCCCCTTTCAGGGGGAAATACTGGTTTATACAGACCACTACTCATTTGTGTTTCTGGAAAAGTCCACAACAAAGAACATCAGGCTGTTTCGTCAGAATTTAATGTTACTGCCATTTATCCTAAAAATTGAATATGTTGCAGGGAAAAACAATATCATTGCTGATGCTTTATTCAGAGTTTAAAGAAGAGGTGTAGGAGTGAAGGAAAGCTCTAAGATGTGAAGATTTTACAATGTTTGAATCCTACTAATCCTAATTTTGTTATTGGTTAGGCAATATGATATGTATAATTGTGGAATATAAAAAGTTTACCTATACAGTGTGTAATAAGCCATTTGTTTATGATATTAAGAAATTACTATATTTTTGAACTGTTGTAGACAGCTTTACCAAGTTTGGGGGTGGGGAGGGAAGTGTAATGGAGTCCGAGTGTGCAGACTGATATCTGAACAGTTGAACTGTTGAATGTACTGTTAGGCACTAACTTTGGGATTCAAAGCTTGTGTTTTTTTCTGAGACAGTCATTTACTGGAAAAGGATACTGAAAGCTTCAGAATTCTAGGGAATCAGAACTTCTTAGAACCAGTTAAAAAATTAGTCCTATCATCAGAGGTGTTTACAAGAATACTCAGTAGTGTGTGTATGAAAAGCGGCCAGCTGTTGATTTAAAGAGGCAAGCTGTTGTAATTGGAACCAGTTTTCCGGGAGCTGGCCCTCAGTGAATACAGGTTGCTACAGCTCTTTTCAGTAACTTATATATTTACTTAAGACAACACCAGTGGAGCTACTCCATCAGGACTGTTGTGAGAAACCACAGAATTTTGGAAAGATGAGCAGTTTTGGTGGGGATGGTATCGGTGGAGCTCGGATTTTGCTATCAAATGGAAATCGGCATTTGCATCTTGGAAGACATGATCTGAAGATCTACTTGAAAAGTTCAAAGACTTGAATGACCTTGTGGCTGCAACTGGTGCTACCTTTACTGAGAGGAGTGTCCAAAAGAATTGAGAGAGCTATCTTTGTTGCATCTTTTTTTTTACTCGTTCATGAAGAGAGACTGGATAGGCTAGGGTTGTTTTCCTTAGAGTAGTGAAGGCTGAGGCGCGACCTGATTGAGGTATACAAAATTATGAGGAGCATAGATACTGTAGATAGCAAGAAACTTTTTCCCTTAGCGAAGGTGTCAATAACCAAGGGGCATAGATTTAAGGTAAGGGGCAGGAGGTTTAGAGGGGATTTGAGGAAAAGAATTTTCACCCAGAGGGTGCTTGGAATCTGGAACACACTGCCTGAAGGGGTGGTAGAAGCAGGAATCCTCACACCATTTAAGAAGTATTTAGATGAGCACTTGAAACGCCATAGGATACAAGGCTGCGGGCCAAGTGTTAGAAAATGGGATTAGAATAGATAGGCTTGATGGCCGGCGCGGACACGGTGGCCGGAAGGGCCTGTTTCAGTGCTGTATAACTCTATGACTTCCCTCTGGTGCTGTGGAAGGCTTTGGCACAATCAGGAG
Organism: Heterodontus francisci; assembly: GCF_036365525.1. Classification (NCBI taxonomy): domain Eukaryota; kingdom Metazoa; phylum Chordata; class Chondrichthyes; order Heterodontiformes; family Heterodontidae; genus Heterodontus; species Heterodontus francisci. The sequence continues at coordinate 73,231,566 of NC_090374.1, forward strand.
ATTTCGCCCTTAGGACAACCAGCAGCCTCAGTCATGGCTGCCAGGGGGTGCCCATGAGTTCCACCGCCATTCCCGCCCCCACAGGCTCTAATTGGTAAAGAAACCCATCTCCATACCAATTAAGGGCTTACCCACATGAAAATCTTACCTTTAAACAGTTTCCCACCAGAGGCAGGTTTCTGATCCGAAAACAAACCTGGCTCCTGTTTCCCATCTCCGTGGCGAAAATTCAGCCCATAGAATCATAGAATGTTTACAGCACAGAAGGAGGCCATTCAGCTCATTGTGTCGGTGCCAGGTCTGTACAAGAGCAACTCAGCTATTCCCACTTCCCCAACCTTTCCCCGTAGCCCTGCAATTTTTTTTCTCTTCAGGTGCTTATCCAATTACCTTTTAAAAGCCACAATTGAATTTAACTCCATCACACACTCAGGCAGTGCATTCCAGATCCTAACCACTCCCTACGTAAGAAAGTTTTTCCTCATGTCACTTTTGGTTCTTTTGCCATTCACCTTAAATCAGTGTCCTCTGTTTCTCAACTCTTTTGGCAATGGGAACAATTTCTCCTTATCTACTCTGTCTAGACCCCTCATGATTTTGATCACCTCTAATAAATCTAATTGGTGTATCTAGGGAGGATTGGAAGATTATGGCCAGCACCTCTGCAATTCCCTCCTTCACTCCGCTCAGTATCATCAGATGAATCCCATTTGGTCCTGGTGACTTACCAACTTGAAGTACAGCCAGCTGATCAAACGCTTCCTCTTTTATCAATTTTTAGACCGTCTGGTGTCTCAATTACCTCCTCTTACACTATGACTTCGGCAGCATTTTCTTCTTTGGTAAAGACAGATGCAAAATACTCATTTAGTGCCTCAGCTATGCATTCTGTCTCCATACATAGATCCCTTTTTGGTCCACAATCGGCCCCACTCCTCCTCTCACCCCACTGAAATTGGTCCTACTCCAATTATTTTCTGGATTCTTCCTTGTCGTTTTCCACAACTAACCTAAACCTTATGAAATTATGATCACTGTCCCCTAAATATTCCCCTACTGATACTGGATCCACTTAACCCACCTCATTCCCCACCAGATCCAGCAATGCTTCCTTCCTCATTGGACCAGAAATATACCGCCTCTCTGCCCTTTACACTATTACTATCCTAGTTTATATTAGGATTATGGAAATGCCCAAATATCAAAACTCTACAGTTTTTGTACCTCTCTGTAATTTCCCTGCAAATTTGCTCCTCTATATCTTTCCCACTAATTGGTGGCCTATAGAATATGCCCAGTATTGTAATGGTGCCTCTATTGTTTCTTAACTTTAACCAAATAGATTCTGTCATTGACCCCCTCTAGAACATCCTCTCTCTCTCCAGCACTGTAATGTTCCCTTGAATCAATACTGCCACCCCTCCTCCTTTCTTTCCTTCTCTCTCTTTCCTGAACACATTGTATCCAGGAAAATTTAGGAGCGAGTCCTACCCTTTTTTGAGCCAGGTCTCCGTTATCGCCAAACATCATACTCTCATGTGGCTATCTGCGCATGCAGCTCACCAACCTTATTTACCCCGGCTTCGTGTGCTTTGATACATGCACTGTAAACCTAATTTAGACTGAATTGCATTCCCTCTTACTCAAACCCCACCTAATATCTTACTATTTCTTACTCTAGTGCTATCTGTCTCACCTAATACTTTGTGCACCTTGTTTCTTCTTTCGAATGCTACATCTTGGTTTCCACCCTCCTGCCAAGTTAGTTTAAACCCTCCCCAACATCACTAGCAAACCGCCCAGCCAGGACATTGCTGAAGTTCTGTTGAGGTGCAATCCGTCCAGCGTGTATGGGTCCCACCTCCCCCAGAACTGGTCCCAATGCCACAGGAATCTATAACCCTCCCTCCTGCACCATCTCTCCAGCCACACATTCATTTGCCTTATTCTCCTATTTCTATACTCACTAGCGCATGACACCAGGAGTAATCTGGAGATTGCTACCTTTGAGGTTGTGCTTTCTGGTCTCCTTCCTAGCTCCCTAAAATCTGCCTGCAAGACCTTAACCCTCTTTCTATGTTGTTGCTACCAATATGGACCACAACCTCTGGTTGTTCACCCTCATGCCACAGAGTGCTCTGCAACCGCTCAGTGACGTCTTCAACCTTGGAACCAGGGAGGCAACATACCAAGTCTGCGGCTACTGTTTGTGGTATATATAAGTGATTTAGACTTAAATGTAGGGGGCGTGATTAAGAAATTTGCAGGTGATATGAAAATTGGCTGTGTGGTTGATAGTGAGGAAGAAAGCTCTAGAGTTCAGGAAGATATCAATGGACTGGTCAGGTGGGCAGAAAAGTGGTAAATGGAATTCAGTCTGGAGAAGTGTGACATAATGCATTTGGAGAAGCCAATAAAAGTCAAGGGAATACACAATAAATGACTGGATTCTGAAAAGTGTACAGTAACAGAGAGCCCTTGGAGTGCATGTCGACAGATCCCTGAAGGGAGCAGGACAAGTAGATAAGGTGGTCCAAAAAGCATACAGGATACGTTCCTTTATTGGCCAAGGCCTAGAGTATAAGAGCAGGGAGATTATGCTAGAACTGTACAAAATACTAGTTATACTGCAGCTAGTCTACTGTGTACAGTTCTGGGAACTGCATTACAGGAAGGATGTCATCACACTAGAGAGGGTACACGTGCCAGGATGAGTGCAGCTCCAACAATACTCAGGAAGATCGACACCATCCAGGGCAAAGCAGCTCGCTTGATTGGCACCCCATCCACCACCGTCAACATTCACTTCCTCCACCACTGACGCACAGTGTGTACCATCTACAAGATGCACTGCAGCAACTCACCAAGGCTCCTTCGACAACACTTTCCAAACCCGTGACCTCTACCACTTAGAAGGACAAGGGCAGCAGAAGCATGGGAACACTACAATCTGCAAGTTCCCCTCCAAGCCACACACTATCCTGACTTGGAACTATATCACTGTTCCTTCGCTGTCACTGGGTCAAAATCCTGGAACTCCCTTCCTAACAGCACTGTTGGTATACCTACACCCCAAGGACTGCAGCAGTTCAAGAAGGCAGCTCACCACAACCTTCTCGAGGACAATTAGGGATGGACAATAAATGTTGGCCTATCCAGCGTCGCCCACATCCCATGAAAATTTTTTTTTAAATCGATTTTCGAGGATGTTGCCAGAAATGGAGAACCTTAGCTATGAGGGAAGATTCAATAGGTTGAGTTTGTTTTCTTTGAAACAGAGGAGGCTGAGGAGAGATTTAATTGAGGTGTATAGAATTATGAGGGCTTAGACGGAATAGATAGGTAGTTCATATTTCCATGAGTAGAGATGTTAATAACCATAGGACATCAATATAAATTCGTAGAAGGATTAAAGGGGAGTTCAGGAGTAATTCTTTCACCCTGAGGGTGGTGGGTGTCTTGAACTCATTGCCTGAAAAACACTTGGATACGCACTTGAGGTACTGCAACCTACAGGGCTACGGACCAAGAGCTGGAAGGTGGGATTAGACGCGATAGCTCTTTTTGGCCAGCATGGATGGCCTCCTTCTATCCTGTAAATTTTTGTCTGTTTCTACGTTTCTTGACACTCTTTTATACAATCATTAGCATGCGTGAATCAGATCTAGAAAAATATATTCCATTATAGATCCCAGCTGTAATTGGTAACATTACTCAATCAGGATATCTGAATGGCCTCCTTCTGTGCTATAATGACTCTATGCACTGGATTTTGTTATTGTACCGCCGGAAGCGCAAATGTCCGCCGTCCTGCATGTGACGTTCGCGGTGGATGGGCCATTAACCAGAATGACAGCAGCCATCCCCCTCAATCACGTGGTGGGGGCAGCATTGGCGGCGATGTTGGATTGGGTACTGGCTCCATCTTTAAAAGACCCCACCAGAGTTGGCAACAGCATTTACAGGAGCCTGTACGGACAAAGAGATACCTCTAGCGGGCACAGAAACTGTGAGGGAGATGCCTCACCTAGTCGAAGTGCCACAGGAGCATGCAGCCAGGTCTGCACAAATACCTACAGGTAGGAGTGTCCCAGAGAAGAAAGGGGAGAGTAACAAAGACTCCTCCCCCACCGTCAGGGGTAAAGGGAACCGCCCACCCCCTAAAGCCAGAACTCTTTGCATGACTCAGGGAGTTAAGGATAGACCTGCACACTCACCCCCACCCTCCCCCGCCACCCACCACCCACCTCCCCACTAACTCTCCTGAGAAGAAAGAGAGAAAAGCAGCCTAGGCACCCAGAAAAGACCATATTTAATGAGCTGGAAGTATTAGCTGTTTTAACAAGCTTAAAAATGGATAAATCCCCAGGCCCTGATGAGATGTATCCCAGGCTGTTAAGTGAGGCAAGGGAGGAGATTGCAGGGTCTCTGAACACAAATTTACAAATCTCTCTGGCCACAGGAGAGGGACCAGAGGACTGGAGGACAGCGAATGTGGTACCATTATTCAAGAAGGGTAGCAGGGATAAAACAGATAATTACAGGACAGTCAGGCTAACATCAGTGGTAGGGAAACTATTGGAAAAAATTCTGAGGGACAGGATTAATCTCCACTCGGAGAGTCAGGGATTATTCAGGGATAGTCAGCATGGCTTTGTCAGGGGGAGATCCTGTCTAACTAACTTGTTTGAATTTTTCGAGGAGGTGACTAGACGTGTAGATGAGGGTAAAGCAGTTGATAAAGTCTACATGGACTTCAGTAAGGCTTTTGATAAGATCCCGGACGGGAGATTGGTTAAGTAAGAGCCCATGGGATCCAAGGCAATTTGGCAAATTGGATCCAAAATTGGTTTAGTGGCAGGAGGCAGAGGGTGATGGTCCAGGGTTGTTTTTGCGAGTGGAAGCCTGTGACCAGTGGTGTACCGCAGGGATCGGTGCTGGGACCCTTGCTGTTTGTAGTGTACATTAATGATTTAGACGTGAATATAGGAGGTATGATCAGTAAGTTCGCAGATGACACGACAATTGGTGGTGTTGGTGATAGTGAGGAGGAAAGCCTTAGGAGGAAAGATTAGAGGACGATACAGATGGGCTGGTAAGATGGGCGGAACAATAGCAATTGGAATTTAATCCTGAGAAGTGTGAGGCCTTTTGGGAAGTCTAACAAGGCAAGGGAATATACAATGGATGGTAGGACCCTAGGAAGTAAAGAAGGTCAGAGGGACCTTGGTGTACTTGTCCATAGATCACTGAAGGCAGCAGCATAGGTAAATAAGGTGGTTGGGAAGGCATATGGGATACTTGCCTTTATTAGACGAGACACAGAATATAAGAGCAGGGAGGTTATGATGGAGCAGTATGAAACGCTAGTTAGGCCACAGCTGCAGTACTGTGTACAGTTCTGGGCACTGCACAGAAGGATGTGATTGCACTGGAGAGGGTGCAGAGGCGATTCACCAGGATGTTGCCAGGGCTGGAGAATTTCAGCTATGAAGAGAGACTGGAAAGGCTAGGGTTTTTTTCCTTGGAGCAGAGAAGGCTGAGGGGAACCTGACTGAGGTATACAAAATTATGAGGGGCATTTGTAGGATAGATAGGAAGAAACTTTTTCCCTTAGCGGAGATGTCAATAACCAAGGGGCATAGATTTAAGCTAAGGGTCAGGAGGTTTAGAGGGGATTTGAGAAAAGATCTTTTCACCCAGAGAGTGATTGGAATCTGGAACACACCACCTGAAGAGGTGGTAGAGGCAGGAACCCTCACAACATTTAAGAAGTATTTAGATGAGCACTTGAAACGCCATAGCATACAAGGCTACGGGCCAAGTGCTGGAAAATGGGATTAGAATAGTTAGGTGCTTGATGGCCAGCACGGACACGATGGGCTGAAAGGCCTGTTTCTGTGCTGTAAAACTCTATGACTATTTAAGATTGGTGAATGAATGAGAGAAATGCATGATTTTTCTTTCTGTATCTTATATTTCTCTCAAACTCTGTAATGAAATGCGCAGTTTTTCTTTAAATCGCATTTCATTGCCCTGGTTGTGTAGGTGTCAGGCAAATCCCCCACCTGCCAAGACTGAGCACACATGATTTTTGCCACATGAACATTAAAACTTAAAAAAGATTGCAAGCCCCGGACTGGAAAGACATTTGCATAGTAACAGACCATGTTGAAACAACGGGGACCAGTAGTTGCTTCTCCAATACACAGAAGTGGTCATACCAGTTTTAGTCACATGGCTAACTGGCTGTTCCAGAGGTTTGAACTGAGAGTTTTAAATTGTAGAAAACAGTACTTGAGATCAGAAAGTCATGTGCTCATGGACTGAGGACATCTCTCCTATCTGCCTTCATCTTGTTCTCACCAGCTTTGGAAACCACTGAAGACACGTAAAGAGAGAAAAAGTCTCCTACGTGAACAAGGTTTAAAAGGAACACTGGGCCCCAATGAAACGCAAGACCATATCTTCAATCAAGGACTACAGTGAGCTCGAAGCACAGGATCAAGAGATTGCCTCAAACTGTTCTACTTATCTTTTCTTCTGCTCTTTTCTGTCATATATCCGTAGACGTTAACCGTATTAGAGTTTTAAGTTTAAGGTTCAATAAATTTCGTCTTTCTTCTTTAAACCAAAGAAAGCCTGTTTGTGCTCATTTCTTTGCCTTATAATTGGAAAGTTGTGAACAAGAATTCACAAAGGGGGAGCTCAAAACAGTGTGTTTAAAATAAAACCTTGTGACAATAAGACCAGGTGAAGATAGTAACAGACCCCGAGACACATTTCGTACCTGGCCGTAACACATACAATAGAGCTCATGCCAGAATACTGCCAAATCAGAAATTAACACAAATTTGTGCCCAGATAGGTGTACTTGACCTTTTGAAGGAATCTGAAGTTACAAGGAGCATAGAGATGGGTATGGTTCACCCTGTTTTCCTGGATTCCCTTGCTGTGGTGAGGCATGTCCGGCTCAAGAAGCTCCTGGACGTGAGCAGCAGGAGCCACCAAGGCATAGAGGAGCCCAAATACGCCAAAAAGTCTATAGGATCTGGATGACATACCTGCAGATGCCTGAACACCAGTGCCAGCGATGACTGTGTATGTCACACAGCTCTGCGCACTGCTGAATGATAATTTGCAACCAGTGGGTTTTGATGGTCACCCAATGCCTGTGACCCTCAAAATTACTATGGCCCTAAACTTTTATGCCTCTGGATCATTGCAGGGATCCACCAGCGACATGTGAGGGGTCTCTTAATCCGCAGTACACTGCTGCATCAAGGAGGTGACTGATGCTGTGTTCGGGAGGGCCGGCGACTATGTCTGCTACAAGATAGACCCTGAGAGTCAGGTCGAGAGAGCCATTTGATTTGGGGCCACTGCGAGATTCCTACAGGTTCACGGTGTGATCAACTGTACGCATGTGGCCATCAAGGCTCCCACGGACCAACCAGCCGCACTCCTCAACAGAAAGGGGTTTCATTCAATCAATGTTCAACAAGTGTGCGACCACAGAAAGCGCTTCCGACAAGTGTGTGCCTCCTCCTGGGCAGCTGCCATGACTTGTACATACTCTGCCTGTCCTAGGTGCCACTGCATTTCACTCCCCTACTCACCTTCTGGGGTGAATTCTTGGGGATAAGGGCTACCCCTTTATGACATGGATTCTGATGCCAGTGAGGAACCCCACCAGTGATGCTGAAGCGCGCTACAATGCCTGCCACGGCTCCTCCCAAGCAACCATCGAGCAGGCCATTGGTATGCTGAAGATGTGGTTCCGCTGCCTCAACAGATCTAGTGGAGCCCTACAGTATGCACCAGACAGGGTTGGGCGCATCGTTGTAGTCTGCTGCGTTCTGCACAACATCACACTGAAGAAGTATGGGAGCATGAGACATCTTCCGACAATGAGGACACAGAGGGCACACAAGGACAAGCACGCTTGGGAAATCAGAGAGCAGTGATGGAGGGCAGACATGGCGAGCAGCGAGCAAGGAAGGCAAGGCAGAGACTGATAATTGGGTACTTCCACAATCCATAATGTTCATTAAATATGTTTGCTAACATAACACACCATCATGCATGTAGTCTGAAGTCCACTGCCTCCGTCACATCTGTCTCTCCAGCATGACCGGCAGCAACAAATTGAGCCATTTTCCATGTGATATCATTCATGAGCTGCCTGCACTGGAACCCTGACAAAAACAATCTATACGGTTTCCCAGTCCTGTTTCCACCTCCCCCCCCTCCAACAACCCCCCGCAAAACAGTATATCCACTTGCACAGCTGCAACCTCCCCTCACATCCAACAGTATCCACTTGCAGAGTTCACCCCTTCCCAACCCAGAGGTATACACTTGCAGAGTTCCCCCTTTCCCACTTCCCCAACAGTATACACTTGCAGAGTTCCTCCCTTCCCACCCCCGCAAACAGTATACACTTGCAGAATTCCAAGCTCCCCTCCCATTTGCAGACTAACCTTAATGGCAAACTCCGATGTTAAAACAAATTCCACAGGATAACAAGGAATAACTTACCTAAACTTTGCAGGCACCGAGGACTCTCGCCTCCGTGGCCCCAGATTTTTAAAGATGGGAAAGTGAAGGCACGAGTGCCACGTCATGCAGAAGATTGCCAACGGCTGGTAGGATCGCAGCGAATTACATTATAATACATGCAAAATGGTATTTAACATATTTAAAGTACGGTCCCGTTGCAGAGTGGCAAAGGTGGGCGACACAGTGGCACAGTGGTTAGCACCGCAGCCTCACAGCTCCAGCGACCCGGGTTCGATTCTGGGTACTGCCTTTGTGGAGTTTGCAAGTTCTCCCTGTGACCACGTGGGTTTTCGCCGGGTGCTTCGGTTTCCTTCCACAGCCAAAGACTTGCAGGTTAATAGGTAAATTGGCCATTGTAAATTGCCCCTAGTGTAGGTAGATTGTCGGAGAATAGTGGGGATGTGGTAGGGAGTATGGGATTAAGGTAGGATTAGTATAAATGGGTGGTTGTGGGTCAGCACAGACTTGGTGGGCCGAAGGGCCTGTTTCAGTGCTGTATCTCTAAATAAAAAAATAAAAATAAAAAATAAGGTGCCGCCACGGAACTTCGCTGCCACCAAGAAAATCAGAACCCTGCATTATGGTGTCGTGTTCTGTAGCGGACAAATCTGCGCTGATTCTCTGACCCCCACCAACCCCACCCCGGCCATAGAACCCACCCCCAAATCGAGCATTAAATCCAGCCCTATGACTCTATCAAACCAACTACATAATAACTGAACAAAAACAATGTGGCTCATATTTAAATGTAACCCCACAAAAACTGTGGCCCTCCAATCCAAGAATTTGTAATATTAATTTAAAGTATGCATTTCAAAATCCCTTTAACATCACTAAAAACAGATTAACTGATTAATTTATCTAATTGCTATTTTTAAGATCTTACTGTGTGCAAATTAGATGCCACATTTCCCTAGTGGCTCCATTTCAGAAATACTTCACTGCCTTTGAAGTGCTTTATGACATCCTGAGAAATTAACAGTGCTGTATGTTAAATTCCTTCTATTCTTTCTTAAATGAAATAGATTCTAAAAAGACAAGCTATTAGGCAATGTTCAAGTAGTGCGATGGTCATGGAGTTCTTGTCCCTTGACCTATATTGGATTATAAACCAATATTCAAAAGACACCTTTTAGATTTGCCAGTTATTGTCACAAATATCTTAGATAGGCTTGAATTAGCAAAGCGTACACTTTGCTTTTCCGTAAGAATAATGGGTAGCATTACTTACGCATGAATTACACAGCAACAGATTCAAGGTGAGTTTCATGGATTACAGTACTGCTTACAGGTATATATAGATTTGTAAAGTTTAAGAAAGACCATAAATACTGAATATATCTACAAAATATTAAAACTTTACTCCATATTAGGGAAAGAAATATTATATTGATCAGAATTAAACAATTCCATGTTTAATATGGTAAAAGATGGCAAATAAGATTTATAGCAACAAGCTTTTGGCATAAATCTCTTGCAAGCTCCAAAGTGCTCAATAACTGCCAAAAATAATCAATATGGTTAGCAGTGAAAAAAAGATTAGGTCTCACTACAGTCATACTTGCAATACTAACTACAAGGGAATTGTTTACATTTTGTTAACAGTGAATGCAAATCATAGCTGTAAGTAATAAGTTTATGCAAGACAAGTTTAGACCCAAAGCACTCTGTTAGGGACACACACAATGTAAATTTCCCTCTAGGCAAGATATAGCGGCTCAAGACCATTAACAACTTCATAGTTTTACCAGCAGTTTGGTTATTAGTATATTGATTTCTGTAGATACTGTTTAGTAGTTTGTTTTTACAAGACCTTACAATGGATTGAAATACATTGTGAAATACTTGCTTAGGTAATAGGATGTTCTTCAATTGCACTTTTAATGGGCATAATCTCAAGACTTCTCTACTGCAGTTCCATCTGCCCCCACCTTTCATTCAGGACTTATTTGAGCATTTCCATTTCATATCCCTCTACTTGCACCATTTGAATATTGCAGATGACACAAAGATAGGTAGGAAAGTATGTTGTGAAGAGGACATAAGGAGGTTGCAGACCGATATAGATAGGTTGAGTGAGTGGGCAAAAATCTGGCAGATGGAGTATAATGTGGGAAAATGTGAAGTTGTTCATTTTGGCAGGAAGAATAAAAAAGCAGAGTATTAAATGGAGAATGACTGCCAAATTCCGAGGTGCAGAGGGATCAAGGTGTTCTAGTGCAGGAGTCACAAAAGGTTAGTATGCAGGTACAGCAGGTCATTAAAAAGGCTTACAAGAGGAATTGAAAATAAAAGTTATACAGGGCATTGGTGAGACCACATCTCAAATACTGTGTGCAGTTTTGGTCTCCTTATTTGAGGAAGGATGTAAATGCATTGGAGACGGTTCAGAGGAGGTTCACTAGATTGATACCTGGAATGAGCGGGTTGTCTTATTTGTTTATAGGTACAGCACTGAAACAGGCCCTTCGGCCCACCGAGTCTGTGCCGACCTACAACCACCCATTTATTTGCTCACCCACTGTTTTTTTCAGGTTGTTTTTCTTCAGGTTTGCACTTGCTGCTGTTCAATATTCAGTATATTCACACCTAATCTGTACTAATGCTTTGTCTTTCAACACACCATTAACATATTGTTTGCCTTTGCTCCGTGACCTTTTGGTCAGCTATGTGGCCTGGTCCAATCTGCACCTTCTCCTTTGTTATCTCTTGCCCAACCCCCACCTCACTTGTTTATAATCTGTGACTTTTCTAATATTTGTCAGTTCCGAAGAAGGGTCACTGACCCGAAACGTTAACTCTGCTTCTCTTTCCACAGATGCTGCCAGACCTGCTGAGTGAATCCAGCATTTCTTGTTTTTGTTTCAGATTTCCAGCATCCGCAGTATTTTGCTTTTATTAACCACCCATTTATACTTATCCTACATTAATCCCATATTCCCTACTGCATCCCCACCATTCTCCTACTACCTTGACGCCTTCATCCTCTGCAGTCCAGGGAGCCACAGCACTTCATGCCACCCCCAAACTCCATGGGTTGATTCTAGAGGACAGGCAATATCCTTTGGAGAGATAGCTACTCAACCCTTTACGTGACCCCGATACGGAGGCAGAGAGTCACCACAATCAAAGCCATCTGCTCACAAGGACCACCACTGAACAGAGCATCGGGCTTCTGAAGATGCAGTTCCAATGCCTGAACCAGTCGCGCGGCACCCTACAATACACTTCTGCATTGCAATGGTCTGCTGCACTCTCCATAACACGGACCTCCAGAGAGGTGTCGATCCTGAAGAGGGTGAAGCGCTCGTACTACACAGGTCATTGGAGGAGGAGGAAGAGGAGGAAGATGAAAAGCAGAACAGTACCCATGCTGTGCAGGGAGGTGGCCGGGGCCAACCTCTCATCAGGAGGGCGTGAACGCCAGGGCACAACCGAGCCTTGCATGTTTTACTTGAGTTCTTCCCATCCAGCAGGACTGCATTCTCTGCCGCTCACTTTGATCTGCCTGTGAGAACACATCCATTAAACACACAACCTTGAATAGTTCCATTCTTAAAGACAATTCATAACACACATCTCTCCAGCAGTCTCACTGTCCCCTTTCAAAGACTATGGCTTCTCTTCACCATATCTTCCCTCTTTTACAGTCTTGCCATTAAAGAATGGAAGCTCACACATCTGGGATCATGGCTCTACATCTCCAATGCTGTTAATAAATTACAATGTACACAATCCAAACCAAAATATAACCCAAGTGAACTACTCAGTGCTTTGCCCGACGTGGTGGCCTTCGCTCTTGGCCACTTCTATGCGGTGCTCCTCTTGTAGCCTCAGATGAGGTGGAGGCAGTCTCTATCATGTGTTTGCAGAGGCTGCTGCACCGGCAGCTTCTGTCACAGGGCTGTGCTGCATCGATGGTTCCTCAGTCAGAGGAGTCAAGGGGATCAAAGATGATGATGGCGCCCCATGAGGGATGGCACCCTCATCCTCTTTGGTGACTGGATCGCTGGTGATCACCAGCTGGGGTGCTACAGGCATCCACTCCATGCATCTTTGCGCCATGAGCACCACTGACCGGTAAATGCTACAGAGCGTAGCAAGCATTCTGTGGATGTCTGTGCGCTGTTCCTGCATCCACTCAGTGCTGACATTCATGGCTCTCCATGAGGTTGGCCACTCTCTCAATGGAGAAGTTCATGCGTGCAAAACCCTGAGCCACGGTGGTGCATATGAGCTGAATGGACGGCTACATTCTCAGCCCATGACTCTGCACTGCCTCAGGGAACTCCGACATGCGGGCAGACATCTCACGCTGCTGGTCAAAGTAGAGCCGCCTTGCTTGTTACTCCCGAAGTCCTGCACCTGCGTCCATATGAGCATGGCTGTGGCTGTCCTCCATCCTCCGAGGGGGTCTGCCCACAGCTGCCTCTGCCTCCGTCACCTTCCCTTGCTCACATGTGACGTGCTCCTCATCAGTGCCACCCTTTCCAATCACGAGAGGACCCGTCGATGTGAATGCATCAGTGCTGATGGAGGGTGCGCTAGAATGTGGCGGTGCAGGGTCTGTTGGTTCCATTTTGCCCACGGTCCCGGTGATGTTACAGTGGCACTGACATGCTCCCCCTCCACACTGACCCTGTGGGAGACATAAGGAGGAGATCATGAGAACTCCCCTCTGACAGCAAATATCTCTGCAGAGCTGAGGCTTCCCAATGAAGCTGTAGCTTTGGCATGCTGTTGCATGGGGATGAGTGCACTCCATCTGCTTCATCGACAGAAATCAGTAACTTTTCACCCTCCCCTACAGGTATTCCCATTTCTCCATTACCTATTTCTTCAAGTGGCATCACCCTCATGATGTGCAGTGCCAACTCCTCCACAACAGTCAGGATGGTGAACTGGGAGACTCCTCCTCCTGTGCGCACCCTCTCTCTGGAAAGAACAAAAGAGAGAGATAGGCAATGCTGGCCTCGCTTACCAATGCCAGCAGCTCATTTAAATAAGAAGCTGCAAATATCAGTGCTGCCAGGTGCTCAATAGCACTAGGGCTTTGAGCTTTGCTGATGGATCAGTGGTCAACCACGGCACACGTTTCTCTCATGTTCAGGAGCACCATGTGCCCGCAGGCTGCTCAGCTTGTGTGTTTGCTGGCAGCTGCAGAGCTGGAGGCCTGTCATCTGGGTGTCGCGCTGCACTCAGCATGCCAGAACAAATAAGGTCATTAAACCTTGAGTGGCACTGCATCCTGATCCTCCGGACGATACTGCGACTGCTTACATGCTCTACCACCTCAAGTCAGGCCTGCTTAATTTGACTGGGTTGCCTTCTCCTGCCACCCTCTAGGAAAAAGACCCCTCACCTTTTGTGCACTGCCTCCAGCTTCACCTCAAGGGCTACGTCACTAAACAGTGGGGAAGCCCTGCCACAGGTGCCTGGCCTCTGCCTCCCCTCCTGCTGACCGCCTCCATCTCATACCCGCTGCCGCTAATTGGCCACCAAACCTGCTCTCTAGCCAAACATCTGCCAACATTGGGGAAAATTGCGGGCTGTGATGACTCCCCCCGGGGAGCAGGGTCAGGTCCCGACCCTAAATGGAAAATCGTGCTCAGGGTAACAGATCGTCAGTCAAGTAAAAGCATTGAAACATTGAGGGGATAAAATTTGATAGCACTCAAAAATGGACACAGGGATCACGACATACGATTAACTCCAATGCAAGCAGCACACCAACTTCATGCCTGCTCACTGGCATGATTTCTGCGTGTGAATTAAAAAGACTTGCATTCATATAGTGCTCTTCACGACCACCAGAAGTCACAAAGAGCTTTACAGCCAATGAAGTACTTTTGAAGTGTAGTCACTGTCATAATGTAGGAAATGTGGCAGCCAATATATGCTCAGCAAACTCCCATAAACAACAATGTGATAATGACCAGTTAATAGGTGGTGTTGATTGAGGGATAAATACAAAGTGATTCCTGACAACGCAGCCGGCCGCTGACATCATCAGGCTGCGCCAAGATGCACACGAGCAGATGGGCTCCTGCTCTCTGTGTGTGCGCGGCGTTCCAACTTGCCAGGACTGGTTAGCGTATGCGCCAACGACATCATGTAACGCCTACATCTTCGTGCAACGCGCCTGGTTGGCTCCGCTCCATCCCCTACCCGGCGCTCTCCCCCCCCACCACCTGCGCTCTCCCCCATCCCTCCAGACACTAGCTTGAGGCCGTGCCGCTTCCCTCCTCTCTGCCCCGTGCTCCTACATCGCCTTGCTTCTTAGAGCGGTGCGGGAAGGAAGCAGGGGGCAGGGAGCGAGTGGACAGAGCGGAATGGCACTGAAAACAATTAGAATTCTGCAGCACTGTCAGAGGTGCTGTACTTTAGATTTCCATTGCGTGCTGCCATAGGTTTACTTTGCCATTCTGTGATTATTTGAACAGCGCCATCTTTAGTCCTGGCAGCTGCCTTAACATCGCAGACTGTGATGTTTAAGTGGAGCAGGCTGCATTTGTGCATGTGCCAGTACAGTGCCACCTAGTGGTTGCGCTGTCAGCAAATGCAGCCGGATAAGTATTGGCCAGGACATCGGAGATAACTCCCATGCTCTTCTTCAAAATAGTGTCATGGAATCTTTTATATCCACCTGAGCAGATGGATGGGGCCTCGGTTTAACGTCTCATCCGTAAGATGGCACTTCCAACAATGCAGCACTCCCGCAGTACTGCAATGGAGTGTCAGCTTTGATTTTTGTGTTCAAGTCCTAGAATGGGACTTGAACGCAGAACTTCGTGATTCAGAGGCGAAAGTTCTACGAAATGCGCTGTTGAATGGCTGGAGGTCTCAGCAGGGGACAGAAGCTTGTGAAGCTAGCACCCCTTAAAGCAGAGGTGCATTCTGGATGAATGAGGTGCTGGAACTGTCTGTGGAAGAGAGTCTGAGCAAGAAGAGGAGTGAATTATGGTGCAATGGGGAGAGAGCGTACTGCAAGGTTCTCTGACCCTACACTGGATGCTTTCATGGAGGAGATGGAGTGGAGGAAATTGTGATCTATCCACAGAGGACCCTCCAGACAAACTGTGCGAAGGCAGCGGAACCATTTAGCTGTTGCATTTAATGCCTGGAGTCAAACCGAGAAGACCTGGATGCAGTGCTGCAAAAAGTGGTCGCCATTATTGACATGCTCATCACTGAGGATCTGGCCAATGGCAGGGCTGAAAGCATCGAAGATGACAGTATCCTCCTACCTAATCCTCATTCTCACATCACCCTCATCCTATAAACTGTTCTGATTTACAAGCTGATGAGATAAAACAGACACCGCTTGCCTTTCTCCTTACAGAGACCCAAGAACTGCAACCAGGCCAGACAGTGCTAGAATAGCAGAAAAACAGTAAAGAAGAAACACTGTCATTCACGCTCACACTTGCTGCCACCAACTCAGATACTGCCACTGCCCGTACTTTAAAGGATAGCTTAGGGGGTTACGCATGTGATGAGACACCAGGCACAAATGAGAAGAAGGGTAGTGCAGGTGCCAGCTCGCCAGAGCGTGAGGTTGCATACAAGTTCTGCTGTAGAGGATTCAGATAACACTTTGATGGATCATGAAATGCTTAGTGCACTGGCAGGCCTGCCAGAAAGCCTATGTGCAATGCCAATGAACATGGAGGAGTCCAGCACCAACTTTGCACAGAGTTTGGAGCTCATCCCTTTCAGAGTGGAAGTGGTGGCCAACTCTGATCGCACACTTGCAGACCCAACCATGACGCAACATATGATGGCTGGTGCCTCAGCTTCCATTACAGCACAGGCTGCACTGGAAGCTCAGACTGAAGTCATGGAAGGTCAGCTTGCTGCCACACAAGAGCAGACTGCTGCCATCATTGCTGCTGATACCAGTCTTCAACGAGGCTTGCAGGGTGTCATAGTTGTCCAGCAATCTGTCCTCCAGTAGATTACCAGGACTGCTGAGGCACCGCCCTGGGGAAGTGACAGTGTCTCTGTAGAATACAAATCTGTTAGCCTATCTCAGGATGACAGCAATTGTACTCCCTTCACTGCCACCACCCTTATTGTTGCTCATCAACCAGCTAGCCTAGACTGCTGCCGCCCATGCCTGAGATGGTGAGACCACATCTGGAGTACTGTGTGCAGTACTGATCTCCTTATTTAAAGAAGGATGTAAATGCATTGGAAGCAATTCAGAGGTTTACTAGACTAAAACCTGGAATGGGAGGGTTGTCTTATGAGGCAAGGTAGGACAGGCTAAGCTTGTACCCGCTGGAGTTTAGAAGAGCAAGAGGCGACTTGATTGAAACATAAGATCCTGAGGGTTCTTGACAGGGTTGATGTGGAAAGGATGTTTCCCCTTGTGGGAGAATCTAAAACTAGGGTTGCTATTTAAAAGTAAGGGGTCGTCCATTTAAGACAGAGATGAGGAGAATTTTTTTCTCTGAGGGTTGAGAGTCTTTGGAACTGTTTTCCTCAAAAAGCGATGGAAGTAGAGTCTTTAAATATTTTTAAAGCAGAGGTGGACAGATTTTTGATAAGCAAGGGGGTGAAAGGTTAGCAAGGGTGAAAGGTTAGCCAGGGGTAGGCGGGAATGTGGAGTCGAGGTTACAATCAGATCAGCCATGATCTTATTGAATGGCGAAGGAGGCTCAAGTGGCCATGTGGTCTACACTTGTTCCTAATTTAGAAGTTCCTTTCCATCCTGCTCCTCAGCTGGTTGCCTTATAGCCAATAGCAAGGGCTGTGTCCCCATGATAGTGAGGTTGCGCACCATGCAGCAGATCACCAAAAATCTTGACATGTGCTCTGCCGAGTACTTGATGACTCCTCTGAGCGGTCCAGCCAACAGAAGTGTTGTTGCAGCACCTCAATGGTAGGCTCTATTACATTTTATGTGGCAGCATGGCTTTCGTTGTACGCGTGCTGCCCATGTGTGTGTAAGTGGTGCACCAGAGTCATGAGCCATGTTTTCAAAGAATAGCATTTGTCACCCAGTGGCCACACTCTGGCTTATCACAGTAGATGAATACAGATGACTCAGCCAACTGCCAAAGAATGAAGAAATCTTAACTGCATTCAGGATACCGGGCACTGGCCTGCATGAAACGCTGCATATGGTGGCACATCACTGTCAGTGAAAGATATTGTCAATGAAAATAAGGAATTGGAAGACATGCTAAATAATTACTTTGTGCCAGTATTTACAGCGAGCTCGCCACTGGTATCAGACCCACCGGCCGTCCATGTCTCCGTTATAAAGACGTCTGCAAACGCGACATGAAATCGTGTGACATTGATCACAAGTCGTGGGAGTCAGTTGCCAGCATTCGCCAGAGCTGGCGGGCAGCCATAAAGACAGGGCTAAATTGTGGCGAGTCGAAGAGACTTAGTAGTTGGCAGGAAAAAAGACAGAGGCGCAAGGGGAGAGCCAACTGTGCAACAGCCCCAACAAACAAATTTCTCTGCAGCACCTGTGGAAGAGCCTGTCACTCCAGAATTGGCCTTTATAGCCACTCCAGGCGCTGCTTCACAAACCACTGACCACCTCCAGGCGCGTATCCATTGTCTCTCGAGATAAGGAGGCCCAAAAGAAAAAAAAAAAAGAGTATTTACAACAGGAGGAAGAAGTCAGCATTTCCAACATCCCAAGGCACCCAATATTGGCTGGAATTTTACGGCCTCCCAACAAGTGGGCTGGGTGGTGGTGGTGGTTTTGGATGGGGGGGGGCGGAAAGTTGAGTGGGAGGCGGCTCCTGACGCCTTCCCGCCCCTGCTGTAATTTTATGTGGGGCAACAGTGGCGAGAAACAGCCCGCCCACCCCAGACCAATCAAGGCCCTTAAGTGGCCAATTAACTGGCACTTAAGGGCCTTACTTGCAGTGGCCAGACGGCAAAGGCACCAAGAACATCGCCAGGTAGAACCTGGCGGCTTCCTGATCGGGCACCCTGTAGGGCCACCCCCAAAGCCCCAACTGCCCAACACTCTTTCTCTCCCTCCTGCCCCCCTTCCCCCCACTCCACCAACCCTCCTTGCCTCGCCGGGGCCCGGTTGATTTTTTGAGGCCTTGCCGGGTACACACACCTCCATTCCAGGGCCGTTCTTCCTCTTGCTGCTGTTTGCTGGGTGTAGTCCCAGCTGTGGCCACTCTCCCGGTGGCACTTTTGGGACTAAGAGCTGCCGGCCCACTGATTGGCCGGCAGCTCCATTAGGCGGGACTTCCTGCCTCAAGCAGGTGGCACTCCCGCCCAAAGCCAATTAAGGGCCTGGCAAGCAAAACATTCCCGTGTGGCTCCCCAGACCCAGTGGAGGCGGGCTTGCCCCCGACTGTTCGGTGGGTGGGCGGGACCACCCGCCCAACATTAACTTCTGGCCATTGAATCAGGGACTCATCAAAATTAATGTAAGCAAACTAACAGTAATGAAGAAAATAATGGCACTAAAGAGTGACAAATCCTCATGACCAGATGATTTCCATCCCAGGCTTTAAAGGAAGTAGGTGAGAACATTGCAGATGCCCTAACTCTCATCTTCCAAAGTTCTCCCAATTTGGGAACTGTTCCTTTAGATTGGAAAAATTGTGCATGTCACTCCGCTATTTAAGAAAGGGAATGTTACACCAACCACCACCTCCCCCCCAACATTCCCACCAACTTCAATTTTACTAGGGGTCTTTGATGTCACATTCGGTCAAATGCTGCTTTGATCTCAAGGGCAGACACTCACATCCCACTGCTGATGAAACAAAAGAACACTACATGGAACTTCCATGAGCTTCTCTCTCTTGACATTTGTCCACTGGAGACTAGAAATCCTCAGCAACCAAGGCCCAGGCGAAACTGATCTGTGGAAGGCTTCAAATTTAGATTACCAGCAGTTCTGACATGACTCTACCCAAGGGTGCATGTAGGATTTCTCAGTAAATGCCTCCACTAGAAAAATGAATACTGGATCATGTTAATTGAGGGTGAACACTTTTCCTATTTTTATGGCCTTTTACTTTCTATGAAAATGGTAGGTGTGCCCACTCATGAAAGGCATGGAGAGCCGACTGATATTGCAATATAAAAGAAATGGAAATGTACATAGCAAGCAATGCCTATAATCTCAATGTCTAAAGACCACAGGCTAGAAGTACAAGGATTGGCATGGCTGTGCTCTAGTAATGGCCCACTTTATCTTCTGACAGTATTTTTCATAACAATTAGACATCTGCAACTACTGAATAAGTTATTTCATCAATGGTATCAGCAGTTTAATTGCAATGTAATGATATAATGGTGCATCAAGAGTTATGGGGGAGAAAAAAAATCACAAGTCAAGCTTCAAAAAGAGAGTTCTGCATTTTGTGGTTCTTTAATGCATTGGAAAATTGGAAAGAAGAGTCCAGGAAATACAGTGCAATGGCATTTGTAGACACTAACTTTCTGACATGTCTTCAACAAAAATCAGCCGGTTATAGCTTATGAGCATTTTTTCTTTTCTGCTATGCCTAAATATTTACTCATATCTTCCTGTTTGTCACCAGGTCGACTTCTAATTTGAATACATTTCAACAACCATTAGTCAAGTTATAAAATGTGTACAGGGTGCTTCACTGCACCTTGTAAATAAGCTGTCAGGATGTTATTTTTATTTATTTATTTTTTATTTAGAGATACAGCACTGAAACAGGCCCTTCGGCCCACTGAATCTGTGCCGATCAACAACCACCCATTTATACTAACCCTGCAGTAATACCATATTCCCTACCACCTACCAGGGGCAATTTACAATGGCCAATTTACCCATCAACCTGCAAGTTTTTGGCTGTGGGAGGAAACCGGAGTACCCGGCGAAAACCCACGTGGTCACAGGGAGAACTTGCAAACTCCGCACAGGCAGTACCCAGAATTGAACCTGGGTCCCTGGAGCTGTGAGGCTGCAGTGCTAACCACTGCGCCACCCTCGGTGGGATGTTGTCAGACATTTATGGACTTTGATATTCCATTACTATTTTTGTTAATGTAGACGGCAGCATTGAGACAGAATATACATAAGTACTGTACATTATAGACCCATAAATTAATATATAACAAAAGTAATTTTACTTGATAACCAATAATCTCAAAATCCAGAGTGATCCAGGATTGGGAACAATTGAGCCTTTATTTTTTTAAAAAAGTGGGGTGGCAAAAATATATAATACGTGAACCACAACTATTAAGTAAATGTAAATTGAAAATACAAAACATTTATTTGTACTCATTTTTGTTAACATTTTAGGAAGGAATTTCTTTACTTGTCTCACATATTTCCACGTGAGGACAAAGGCTCTACTATTGCACCATTATAACTGACTCCGAGAGGATGCAGAAAGGAGGCTGTTCTTCAATTTCTGCTCTACTCTGTGCCTCATCACAACAGGGAAGGAATAAAAAAAAAACATTTGCCAGTTTCCAGGGTTCCAGTAATCATTTGCCTTTCAGATTCTTTATTGAGATTTGTTATCAGCAGGGTTGGGCCTATTAGGGACAAAGAAGGTGATATATGTTCAGAGGCACAAGGAAAGGCTAGCATACTTAATCAGTACGAAGAAAGAGGATGCTGACAAAATTTCAGTAGAAGAAGAGATGGTAGAGGTAACGGATGGGGTGAAAATTGAAAGGCAGGATGTACTGGAAAGGCTGGCTATGCTTAGAGTGGATAAGTCGCCTGGTCTGAATGGCTTGCATCCGGGGGTTCTGAAAGCAGCAGGAGTGGAGATAGTGGAAGAGCTTCCATAATCTTCCAAACTTCCCTAGATACAGGGGAGCTGCCAGAGGATTAGAAAGTGGCAAATGTGACACCCTTGTTCAAGAAAGGGTATAAGAGCATTCTGTGTAACTACAGGATGGTCAGTTTAACATTAGTGATGGGCAAGGTTTTAGAAACAATAATCAGGGAAAAAATTAACAGGCACTTGGAGAGGTTTGAGTTAATTAAGGAAAGCCAGCATGGATTTGTAAATCATGCTTGATTAATCTAATTTAGCTTTTTCATGTACAGAGAAGGTTGATGAAGGGAATGCAGTGGATGTTATCTATATGGATTTTAAGAAAGTGGTTGACAAAGTACCACATAAAAGGCTGGTTTACAAAATTGAGGCTCATGCAATAGGAGAGTCAGTTGTCAGCTTGGACATAACAAAAAAAATGGCTTAAGGACAGAGAACAGCAAGTCATGGCAAATGGTTGTTTTTCAGACTGGAAGATGGTGGTGTTCCCCAAGGATCAGTGCTAGGACCACAGCTATTTTGATTTTATAAATGACTTGGATCTTGTAATACAGAGTAGAATTTCAAAATTTGCCAATGATACCAAACTTGGAAAAATGGCAAACAGTGAGGATGATACCAATCGACTGCAACAGGACACAGACAGGATAACAAAAATGGGAAGACAAGTGGCAGATGGAATTTAATAGAGAAATGTGAGGTGAAGCATTTTGGCAGAAGGGATAAGGAGAGGCAATATATACTTAATGGCACAGTTCTAAAGCGTGCACAAGGACAGAGGGACCTGGGGGTTCGTGTGCATAGATCTTTGAAGGTGGCACAACATATTCAGAGAGTAGTTAGCAAACATATGGAATCTTGGCTTCATAAATAGAGGTATGAGTGAGTACAAAAGCAGGGAAGTTATGATGAACCTTTATAAAGCTCTGGTTAGGCCAGAGTCCAGTTCTGGTCAACACACTTTAGGAAAGACATGTAATTCCTTGAGTGGGTGTAGAGGAGATTTACCAGAATGGTTCTAGGGATGAGGGAATTTAGTTCCAAGGTTAGGTTGAAAAAGCTGGGGTTGTTCTCCTTGGATCAAAGGAGGTTGAGGGAAGATCTGATCGAGGTGCATAAGATTATGACAGGTTTAGATAAGGTAGACCAGGATGGTACAAGGACTAGTGGATACCAATTTCAGGCTTTGGGCAAGAGATACAGGGGTGATCTGTAGAAGAACTTTCGTTTTAAACTCCGAGCGCTTAAGACCTAGAACCCGCTGCCTATGAGTGAGGTGGGAGCGGAGACGATCAATGATTTCAAAAGGTAACTGGATAGATACTTTAGCGAAATAAACTTGCAGGGCTATGGAGATAGAGCGGGGGAATGGGACTGACTGGACTGCTCTACAGATAGCCAGCCAGACTCAATGGGAATGGACTGAATGGCCTCCCTCTGCGCCATAATGATTTTATAACTAAGAGATGGTTGCACATCATTTCTGCGGCTATTTATCAGGTCACCGATACTGATAAAGTTGGGTCAGGCGACTTCTCCATGAAACTTCTCCATATGTTGTAATAAGAACATTCAACTTGCAGGTACAGCGAGCAATTAGGAAAGCAAATGGCACAATGGTCTTTATTCCAATGGATTGGAGTACCAAAAAAAGAAGTCTTGCTACAATTGTACAGGGCTTTCGTGAGACCACACCTGCAGTACTGTGCACAGTTTTGGTCTCTATATGCAAGGAAGGATATATTTGCCTTGGAGGCAGTACAGTGAAGGTTGACTAGATTGGTTCCTGGGATGAGAGGATTGTCCTATGATGTGAGATTGAGTAAATTGTGACGATACTCTCTGGAGTTAAGAAGAATTAGAGGTGATCTCATTGAAACATACAAGATTCTGAAGGGGTTTGACAGGGTAAACAGGTCGTTTCCTTTGGCTGCGGTGTCTAGAACACAGGAGCAGTCTCAAGATAAGGGGCTAATCATTTAGGACTGAGATGATGAGAGATTTCTTCACTCAGAGGGTTGTGAATCTTTGTAATTGTCTATCCCAGAGGGTTGTGGATGCTCCAGTGTAGAGTATATTTAAGGCTGAGATAAAGATGATTTCTGGTGTCTCAAGGAATCGAGGGATATGGGGAGTGGGCGGGAAAGTGGAGTTGAGGCAGAAGATTAGCATTGATCGTATTGAATGAAGTGGGCTCGAGAGGCCGTATATTCTACTCTTACTCCCATTTCTTACACTCTTATCAAATTAAAAGGAAAACTGAAAATACTGAAAATCTAAAATAAAAGACAGTTACGATTGTTACAACCAAGGTTGGAGGAATGCACTTTCCCTAGTTCCATTACTCCACTGGTCATAACATATATTTAATTGTTTTACCCAGTTACTGATATGGTCAATTATATGCTTTACATTAGTTTCAGAATAAAAATCCACCAACCAGGTTTCTTAAACAACAAAATTGTTGATTTATTATAAAACAAGACATTCAATTAAGATGCAAAGCTTATTAACACAGTTTGAAATATGAAAGTATCAATATCTACCCTTCTAAAATAACCATACACATGCGTGCGCACGCACACATGCACTGTTAAAAGAAAAATGAAAAAACTGGCTCTGCAGAGATCAACTTTTTTTTTAATGATTTGGCCAAGTTATTGTCAATTCTTGAAGAAAAAGGATAAGATATGGAATGTTCCAGGTGATTTTTGGTCTGGCATCCTGGTACACGTAGATGGGTGTCACTGGACACATGCGGTTGTCACTGGGAGCTTTTCAGAAGTTCATTCAGGAGCGGTTGAGAGGAAGTCTTCCAGAAGACTCTCAAAAGAGGTGGAACAAGATGGGTTGGTTGCTTCTCTCTCTCTGCAGGCTGCAACCCCAACTGGCCACTCAAACTGTCCAGCCCCAAAACAGAAAACCAAAAACTCCTGACAACCATAAACCTAGACTCCAATAGACTCCAAAAGCCAGCAAGGCTCCTTATGTTTATTTAGCACTTCACTGGATTTTTAAAAAGACACTTACTGGAAGAGACAAAGTGTCCTTCCAGTAACCTTTCAAAAAGAACAAATCCAGGCATTCCCCCCAATCTTTCAAATGAACTAATTTTGACAATGTTTAAATACAAGACTTCAAAAAAATATTAATAATGGAAACACCTTCATGGCACGATAGATGTTGATGTGGTGAAAGGTACTAACCCAAAATGACAGAACCGATCTTTTCTCTCTAAGAAACTAACTGATATGCTGTGTATTGCCAACATTTTAAAAATGTTTAATCCCCAAATTAGTCATCTTCATAATTGCATGGTTTGTTCTTTTAATAATCCATCAAACTAAAACAAATAAAACCGTATATTTCAGAAACTCTCCATTACAATGGAAAAGGATTACAAATATTTTGCTTTGAATTCCTGATCAATAAATAAAATGTTGTGGAAGATAGGTTTGCTTGGATTAGCCATACCTTGCAACTGTCATATTAGGGTATCAAGGATCGGAGTAAGGGGCACATTACTTTGCTGCATTATTTGTATTTGGAAAATGCAACATTTTAATTTAGTTATATTTGGATTAAGGAACAGTAATAGTTACTAAAAAATAAACATGTCACCAATTGATTTTAATAGTTTCCTGAGAATTTATTTGTTGGTTATTTCCATAATATATTATTTAGCTTTAATCTTCCTATTATTTTTACACTGGCCTGCTAAATAATGTCATTATGCACTTCTGTGAAGTACACAACTCAATATTACAGTAGCTCCTCAGTCACTGAACTTCACAGCATTGACTTGAGATATCAATTAAAACAATAAAATTGTTATTTTTGGCAAATAAATTTACTTTATATTGATTATAAAAACAATTGATTGAGATTTTGTTATCCATTGTCTGGATACAAATGTCAAGGCCAGCATTTACTGCCTATGCCTAATTATCCTCAAGAATGTGATAAGCCACCTTCTTGAACCGCTCAGTCCACAGTCCACAATCCACTGTGAGGTTTAACCCACAGTGCTGTCAGGGAAGGAGGTCCAGGATCTTGACACAGTGACGATGAAGGACTGGTGATATATGTCCAGAGTTGGAATGGTATGCAACTTGGAGGCGTTTCCATCCACCTTCTGCCCTTGTCCTTTTGTGCTAAAGGTCGATGGTTTGGGAAGTGCAGTCGAAGAAGCAAATTGCTACAGTGCATTCTGTGGATACAACACACTGCAAACACAGTGTGCCAGTGGTGGAGGAAGTGGATGTTTAAAGTGGTAGATGGGCTGCCAATCAACTGGACTGCTTTGACCTGCATGGTATTGAGCTACTTGAGTCTTATGGCAGCTCCAATAAGTGGAGTATTCCATCCTGACTTAGCCTTATAAGCGGAGAGTTTTCAGAATCAGGTGGTGAGCCACTTGTTGCAGAATATCAAATTTCTCACCTGCTCCAGTAGCCACGAGATGTGTGTGGTTGGTCCAGTGAGTTTCTGATCAATAGAGACATGCAGCACGTTGACTGTTGATGATTCAGCAATGGTGGTTAGATTTGAGATGGCCATTGGCCACATTTCTGCGGCGCAAATATCACTTGCCACATATCAACCCAAGGCGGGAAGGTCTCCAGGTCCTGCTGTATTTGGCCATAGGCTGGTCCATTATCTAAGGGATTGCAAATGGAGCTAGACACAGTGCAATCTTCTGCAAACAGCTCCACTTCTATCCTTATGATGGAAGGAAGGTCATTAATGAAACATCTGACGCTTGTTGGGCCCTTGACCCTGAGGAGCACCTGCAGAGATGTCCTGGAACTGAGATGGTTGGCCTTCCAACAACCACAACCATTTTCCTTTATTATTTTATGACTCCAACAACTGGAGAGTTTTCCCACTGACATCAGTTTTACTGGGGTTCCTTGATGGCACACTCTATTGAATGTTGCCTTGACATCAAGCATAGTTAATCTCACCTCACCTCTGGAATTCAGCTCTTTTGGTTATGTTTGGATGCAGGCTATAATGACGTCTGCAGCCAAGAGGTCCTTGCAGAACTTAAAAAATGAGCATGCAAGGAGGAGGTGACTGATGAGGAGGTGGCACTTGATAGCACAGTTGATGACTCCATACATAATTCTGCTGACAATTGAGAGTTGGCTCATTGGCTGGGTTGGATTTGTCGTCCTTTTTGGGGTCAGGACACACCTGGACAATTTTCCACATTGTCAGATAGATCCTAGTGTTTCAGCATGCTGGAACAGCTTGGCCAAGAGGTGCAGTTAGCTCTGAAACACAGGTCTTTAGCACTACAGCCAGGATGTTGGAAGGTAATAAAACAATCTGCGGATTTAGGTAGCATTATCTGAAATTGGAGATAAAAATCACAGCCCGTTACAATCAAATATTTTGCATCTAAGGGTCAATGCCCACATGTGAACTACAGTGCAGATCCACCTCCAGGGGCACTACTGCAATGTCCCAATATGCACTCCAGGCAGGATAGACTCCCCACTGATAATGCACTCTCTGAAGATTGGCCCTCATTCCAAACTTAACAGTTGTGACATAATTTGAATTCAATTAATAAATCTGGAATTTAAAAAAAAGCTAGTCTAATGATGGCTATGAAACCATTGTTGATTGTTGTAAAAACCCATCTGGTTCACTAAAGTCCTTTAGGGAAGGAAATCTGCTGTCCTTACCTGGTCTGGCCTACTACATGTGACTCCAGACCCACAGCAATGTAGTTGACTCTTACATGCCCTCTGAAATGGCCTAGCAAGCCACTCAGTTGTATCTAACTGCTACGAAGTCAATAAAAAGGAATGAAACCGGATGGACCACCCGACTTCGACCTAGGCACCAGAAACGACAACGGTAAACCCAGCCTTGTCGACCCTGCAAAGTCCTCCTTACTAACATCTGGGGGCTTGTGCCAAAGTTGGGACAGCTGTCCCACATACTAATCAAGCAACAGCCTGAAATAGTCATACTCACGGAATCATACCTGACAGGCAATTTCCCAGACACTGCCATCACCATCCCCGGGTATGTCCTGTCCCACCGGCAGGACAGACCCAGCAGAGGTGGTGGCACAGTGGTATACAGTAGGGAGGGCCACTATCAACGTCCTAGGGGCTACCATTGACCAGAAACTGAACTGGAGTAGCCATATAAACACCATGGCTACAAAAGCAGGTCAGAGGCTAGGAATCCTGCGGCAAGTAACTCACCTCCTGACTCCCCAAAGCCTGTCCACCATCAACAAGGCACAAGTCAGGAGTGTGATGGAATACTCTCCACTTGCCTGGATGGGTGCAGCTCCAACAACACTCAAGAAGCTCGACACCATCCAGGACAAATCAGCCTGCTTGATTGGCACACCATCCACAAACATTCACTCCCTCCACCACCGACGCACAGTGGCAGCAGTGAGTACCATCTACAAGATGCACTGCAGTAACGCACTATGGCTCCTTAGACAGCACCTTCCAAACCTGCGACCTCTACCAACTAGAAGGACAAGGGCAGCAAATGCATGGGAACACCACCACCTGCAAGCTCCCCAAGTCACACACCATCCTGACTTGGAACTATATCGCCATTCCTTCACTGCCGCTGGGTCAAAATCCTGGAACTCCCTTCCTAACAGCACTGTGGGTGTCCATACCTCACATGGACTGCCGTGGTTCAAGAAGGCCGCAAGGGCAGTTAGGGATACAAAGAACAAAGAAAATTACAGCACAGGAACAAGCCCTTCGGCCCTCCAAGCCTGCGCCGATCCAGATCCTCTATCTAAACATGTCGTCTATTTTCTAAGGGTCTGTATCTCTTTGCTGCCTGCCCATTCATGTATCTGTCTAGATACATCTTAAAAGACGCTATCGTGCCCGCGTCTACCACCTCCGCTGGCAACGCATTCCAGGCACCCACCACCCTCTGCGTAAAGAACTTTCCGCGCATATCCCCCCTAAACTTTTCCCCTCTCAATAAATGGGCAATAGATGGGCAATAAATGCTGGCCTGGCCAGTGACGCCCACATCCCATGAATGAATTTTTAAAAAATGAAAACTCCAAGTACTTTTGCAGGGATTGGCTCCTTATGCAACACCTTTCCATTCCATTTCTGTCTACGAAGGCCACTAATAGCAAAATTAGCCCACACAAGGACACTTCTCGCCATGCCTATCTTTTCAAACCTCCCACTGAAAAACCCAGAATGATGACAGTTTTTGTTTGGTACAAGGATGCACCCACTTACATGGAGAGCTTAAAGATAGATTGGCAAGAGCCAAAGTTTAGCAACCCAGTGTTCTACCCGAAACAGGAATGAATATCACCTCTTACTGTCATTAGAACTTGATTAATGTAAATATACATATTAAAATTAGTAAGTGATTAAGGAAAAAGTAACAGTTGTAGACAACTAATTCCTCAATTGCATTATCCATACTGTAGAAAATACTATACTGTGGATGCAATACTTAAAAAATAGAAATCTCGATTCATCACTGGCCTGAATTCCATATGTATTCCCAACCTTGCCTCTTATACTCTCAAAATCCATCAATATCTAAGAATTTCACTGCAGTAAAGTCAAAATTACTTTAATTAGGTCATTAGCATGATTCATATTTAAAACTGTATGTATTTTACAATAGTTATTCTGCATTGCGAAATTAGAACACTAGCATAGGCCACTGGATGGCCGAGGAGGAGCAGATCAACTCCCCATCATGTATGCCAATCATCAGTTTCTTCCATCCTCATGCATAGCTCTCCAATGAGCAGTACCACACAGCTGAGATTATGAATTTCATGATGTGGGAGGATCACCAGCTCACAGACCGACCACCCTAACACCATGGAAAGCTTCTCCATAAGTTATGTCATCACATAACTTCAACTAATTCTAACAGTTGTATAGTTTGCCCATTTTGCAATTGGTGTATCCTTTTATCTTAGAAGTACACCGGTACCTACATTTTTTTTTTCAATCTGGCAGCAGGTAAGGAATAAATATAAAAGATAAAATCACTGCTCTGTTAATATATTGAAAGACAAACAAATCAGTTAATACCCTAAAGGTTACAAGAATATGCAAATAAAATAAAGAATTGCAAGACAATTGATGATATGCTGATACCATCGAAATGTTATCTATGTAAAACACAATTAGGATTGAACAAAGGAGGATTAAACATAGAAATACTTTGTAGCATTTTGCTTGACCATTTTTAGCGCTAGATATTTTGGTTAACTTTTCATCAAGAGATTAAAGAGGTGGGATAATATCCACCACAGCATAGAGTGTACATGGAAGGTGTGAAATAGATGTTCAAATGCCTTTTTCTCATTGCATATTGTTAGCCTCAGCCATAGGTACAGGGTAAAGTGAGCAGTACAGCTTTTACAAACAAAGATTATATACAAGCAAAATACTGCGGATGCTGGAAATCTGAAACAAAAACAAGAAATGCTGGAATCACTCAGCAGGTCTGGCAGCATCTGTGGAAAGAGAAGCAGAGTTAACGTTTTGGCTCAGTGACCCTTCTTCGGAACTGACAAATATTAGAAAAGTCACAGATTATAAACAAGTGAGGTGGGGGTTGGGCAAGAGATAACAAAGGAGAAGGTGCAGATTGGACCAGGCCACATAGCTGACCAAAAGGTCACGGAGCAAAGGCAAACAATATGTTAATGGTGTGTTGAAAGACAAAGCATTAGTACAGATTAGGTGTGAATATACTGAATATTGAACAGCAGCAAGTGCAAACCTGAAGAAAAACAACCTGAAGAAAAACAACCTGAAAAAAACAGTGGGTAAGCAAACTGAACAAACTAAGATGAAATGAAATAAATGCAAAAAAAGATTGTAAAAAATGTAAAAAGGAATGTAAAAAAAAAAGAAGGAAGAAAAAATAACTAAAAATGACTAAAAATGAAAGTAAAGTGGGGGGCTGTCATGCTCTGAAATTATTGAACTCAATGTTCAGTCCGGCAGGCCGTAGTGTGCCTAATCGGTAGATGAGATGCTGTTCCTCGAGCTTGCGTTGATGTTCACTGGAACACTGCAGCAATCCCAGGACAGAGATGTGAGCATGAGAGCAGGGGGGAGTGTTCAAATGGCAAGCAACCGGAAGCTCAGGGTCCTGCTTGCGGACTGAGCGGAGATGTTCCGCAAAGCGGTCACCCAGTCTGCGCTTGGTCTCCCCAATGTAGAGGAGACCACACTGTGAGCAGCGAATACAGTATACTACATTGAAAGAAGTACAAGTAAATCGCTGCTTCACCTGAAAGGAGTGTGTGGGGCCTGGGATAGTGAGGAGAGAGGAGGTAAATGGGCAGGTATTACACCTCCTGCGATTGCAAGGGAAGGTGCCCTGGGACGGGGACGAGGTGGTGGGGGTAATGGAGGAGTGGACCAGGGTGTCGCGGAGGGAACGATCCCTTCGGAATGCTGACAGGGGAAGGGAGGGGAAGATGCGACTGGTAGTGGCATCACGCTGGAGGTGGCGAAAATGGCGGAGGATGATCCTTTGGATATGGAGGCTGGTGGGATGAAAAGTGAGGACAAGGGGAACCCTGTCACGGTTCTGGGAGGGAGGGGAAGGGGTGAGGGTAGAGGTGCGGGGAATGGGTCGGACACGGTTGAGGGCCCTGTCAACCACAGTGGGGGGAAATCCTCGGTTGAGGAAAAAGGAGGTCATATCAGAAGCACCGTCATGGAAGGTAGCATCATCAGAGCAGATGCGTCGGAGACGGAGAAACTGGGAGAATGGAATGGAGTCCTTACAGGAGGTAGGGTGTGAAGAAGTGTAGTCGAGGTAGCTGTGGGAGTCAGTGGGCTTATAATGGATATTGGTAGACAACCTATCCCCAGAGATGGAGACAGAGAAGTCGAGGAAGGGAAGGGAAGTGTCAGAGATGGACCATGTAAAGGTGAGAGAAGGGTGAAAATTGGAAGCAAAGTTGATAAAGTTTTCTAGTTCGGGGCGGGAGCAGGAAACAGCACCAATACAGTCATCAATGTACCGGAAAAAGAGTTGGGGGAGGGGGCCTGAGTAGGACTGAAACAAAGAATGCTCGACATATCCCACAAAAAGACAGGCAGAACTAGGACCCATGCGGGTACCCATAGCGACACCTTTTACTTGAAGGAAATGCATGGAGTTGAAGGAGAAGTTGTTCAATGTGAGAACAAGTTCAGCCAGGCGGAGGAGGGTGTTGGTGGATGGGGACTGGTTGGGCCTCTGTTCCAGGAAGAAGCGGAGAGCCCTCAGACCATCCTGGTGGGGGATGGAGGTGTAGAGCGATTGGACGTCCATAGTGAAGAGGAGGCGGTTGGGACCAGGAAACTGGAAATTGTCAAAATGACGTAGGGCGTCAGAAGAGTCACGGATGTAGGTGGGAAGAGACTGGACCAGCGGAGAAAAGATAGAGTCTAGATAGGAAGAAATAAGTTCAGTGGGGCAGGAGCAGGCTGACACAATGGGTCTGCCGGGACAGTCCCGTTTGTGGATTTTGGGAAGGAGATAGAAGCGGGCTGTCCGGGGTTGCGGGACTATGAGGTTGGAAGCTGTAGAGGGAAGATCTCCAGAGGAGATGAGGTCAGTGACAGTCCTTTGGACCGTGGCTTGATGTTAGGTGGTGGGGTCATGGTCCAGAGGGAGGTAGGAAGAGGTGTCTGTGAGTTGACGTTGAGCTTCTGCAAGGTTCTGCAAAGATTATATACAGACTGATAGACTTGGCCAGTAATCCAGGACTGTGAAATTAAAGGGTGCCTTTATGATGCATTTCCTCAGTCTCTCTTCCCTATCTGTATAGCAACTTACATTTATGTACATATTTTTAATATTTGTGCTGAGGCACCTGTAAGCTTAAAAATTTTCAAATTAACCATATACTTTAGTCTTAAAAGATGCTTGCATTTAAATGAACACAAGAAATAGTAGCAGCAGACCATACGGCCCCTCGGGCCTACTCCACTCTTCAATACAATCATGATTGATCTTTGGCATCAACTTCACTTTCCTGCCTGCTCCCCATATCCCTCCATTCCCTGAGAGGCCAAAAATCTGAATATATTTAAGGCTGAGGTAGACAATGATGGAGCATCCACTATCCTTTGGAATTTTCCATCCCAAAGATTTATAACCTTTTGAGTGAAGAAATTTCTCCTCATCTCAGTCCTAAATAATTGTTCCCTTATCCTGAGACTGTGCCCACCCCCCTGTTCAAGATTCACCAGCCAGGGTCTACCCGGTCAAGACCCTTCAGAATCTTTTATGTTTCAATGAGATCACCTTTCATTCTTCTAAACTCCGGAGAAAATAGGCTCAATTTACTCAGCCTATCATACAACTCCCTCATCACAGGAACCAATCTAGCGAACCTTCGCTGTACTGTCTCCAATGCAAGTATATCCTTCCTAAATATGGAGACCAAAACTGCGCATCGTACTTCAGGTGTAGTCTCACCAAAGTCCTGTACAATTATAGCAAGACTTCTTTATTCTTGTAATCCAATCCCCTTGCAATAAAGGCCAACATGCCATTTGCCTTCCTAATTGCTTCCTGTACCTGCAAGCTAACTTGGTGTTCCTTGTACGAGTACACCGAAGTCACTCTGAATGTCAACATTTACGAGTTCCACGCTTCTAAAAAAAATCTGCTTTGCTGTGAATAACCTCACACTTACATTATATTCCAGCTGCCACCACGTTGCCCACTCACTTAATCTGTCTATATCTCTTTGCAGCCTGTGTCCTGCTCACAGCTGACATTTCCACCGAGTTTTGTATCGTCAGCAAACTTCAGATACATTCTCTGTCTCTTCATCTAAGTCATTCATATAGACTGTAAATAGCTGAGGTAGAGCACTGATCCTCATAACGCTCCACTAGTCACCGCCTGCCAACTTGAAGATGCCCCATTTATCCCTACTCTTTGCTTCCTGACCATTAACCAATCCTCTATCCATGCTAATATATTACTCCCAACTCCATGAGCCCTTATCTTGTGTATTAACTTTTTGTGTGGCACCTTATCGAATGCCTTTTGGAAATCCAAGTATGCTACATTTACTGGTTCCCCTTTATCTACCCTACTCGTTACTTGCTCAAAAACTCTAATAAATGTGTCAAGCATGATTTCCCTTTCATAAAATCATGTTGAGTTTGCCTGATCATAATGATTTTCTAAGTGCATTGTTAAGACTTCCTTAATAATAGATTCCAGCACTTTCCCCAATGACTGATGTCAGGCCAGCTGGCCTGTAGTTCCCGGTTTCCTCGCTTCCTCCTTTTTTGAATAACTGCGTTACGTTTGTTAATGTCCAATCCGCTGGGATTGTTCCAGAATCGAGGGAATTTTGAAAAATCTTAACCAGTGCATCCACTATCTCTTTTACAACCCTAGGATGTAAGCCATGAGGTCTTGGGAATTTGTCAGATTTTAATCATAGAAAATAGGAGGAGGAGTAGGCCATTTGCCCCTCGAGCCTGATCTGCCGCCATTCATTATGATCATGGCTGATCATCCAACTCAGTACCCTGTTCCGGCTTTCGCCCCATACCCTTTGATCCCTTTCGACCCAAGAGCTATATCTAACTCCTTTTTGAAAACATTGAATGTTTTGGCCTCAACTGCTTTCTGTGGTAGCGAATTCCAAAGGCTTACCACTCTCTGGGTGAAAAAATTTCTCCTCATCTCAGTCCTGAAAGGTTTACCCAGTATACTTAGACTATGACCCCTGGTTCTGGACTCCCCCACCATCGGGAACATCCTTCCTGCATTTACCCTGTCAAGTCCTGTTAGAATTTTATAGGTTTCTATGAGATCCCCCTTTACTCTTCTGAACTCCAGCGAATATAACCCTAACCGACTCAATCTCTCCTCACGCCAGTCCCGCCATCCAAGAATCAGTCCGGTAAACCTTCGCTGCACTCCCTCTATAGCAAGAACATCCTTCCTCAGATAAGGAAACCAAAACTGCACACAATATTCCAGGTGTGGCCTCACCAAGGTCCTGTATAATTGCAGCAAGACATCCCTGCTTCCGTACTCAAATCCTCTCGCTATGAAGGCCAACATACCATTTGCCTTTTTTACCTCTTGTTGCACCTGCATGCTTACCTTCAGCGACTGGTGTACGAGAACACCTAGGTCTCGCTGCATATTCCCCTCTCACATTTTATAGCCATTCAGATAATAATTTTCCTTCCTGTTTTTGCTACCAAAGTGGATAACCTCACATTTATCCACATTATACTGCATCTGCCATGCATTTGCCCCCTCACTCAACTTGTCCAAATCACCCTGAAGCCTCTCTGCATCCTCCTCACAACTCACCCCCCCACCCAGTTTTGTGTCATCTGCAAATTTGGAGATATTACCTTTCGTTCCCTCATCTAAATCATTAATGTATATTGTGAATAGCTGGGGTCCTAGCACCGATCCCTGCGGTACCCCACTAGTCCCTGCCTGCCATTCGGAAAAAGACCCATTTATTCCTACTCTTTGTTTCCTGTCCGCCAATCAATTTTCTATCAATGGAATTAGACTGCCCCCAATCCCATGCGCTTTAATTTTACACGCTAATCTCTTATGTGGGACTTTGTTGAAAGCCTTCTGAAAGTCCAAATAAACCACATCTACTGGCTCCCCTCATCAACTCTACTAGTTACATCCTCGAAGGATTCTAGCAGATTTGTCAAGCATGATTTCCCTTTCGTAAATCCATGCTGACTCTGTCCGATTCTACCATTGTTCTCCAAGTGCTCTGCTACAAAATCTTTGATAATGGACTCTAGAATTTTCCCCACTACCAACGCCAGGCTGACTGGTCGATAATTCCCTGCTTTCTCTCCACCTCCCTTTTTAAATAGTGGGGTTACATTAGCTACCCTCCAATCTGTAGGAACTGTTCCAGAGTCTATAGAATCTTGGAAGATGACCACCAATGCATCCACTATTTCTAGGGCCACTTCCTTAAGTACTCTGGGACGCATACCATCAGGCCCTGGGCATTTATCGGCCTTCAATCCCATCAATTTCCCCAACACCATTTCTCTACTCATACTGATTTCTTTCAGTTCCTCTCTCTCACTAAGCCCCGTGTTCCCCAATATTTCTGGTATGATATTTGTGTCCTCCTTTGTGAAGACAGAACCAAAGTATGCATTTAGTTGGTCAGCCATTTCTTTATTCCCCAAATTAAATTCCCCATAATAAATTCCCCTGTTTCTGACTGAAAGGGACCTACATTTGTCTTCACCAATCTTTTTCTCTTCACATACCTATAGAAACTTTTATAGTCAGTTTTTATGTTCCCTGCAAACTTGCTCTCGTACTCTATTTTCCCCTTCTTAATCAATCCCTTGGTCCTCCTTTGCTGAATTCTAAACTGTTCCCAGTCCTCAGGTCTGTTGTTTTTCCTGGCAAATTTATATGCCTCTTCCTTGGATCTAATGCTATCTCTAATTTCCCTTGTAAGCCATGGGAAGCTTCTCCAATACCTTTTGTTTGCTGATATTAATCACCTTAATTTCGTCACTCTTTTTAGCTTCTCGGTTCTATTTTAGTAATTATCTTGTATCTTCTACTGTGAAGACAGACACAAAACATCTGTTCAATATTTCTGCCATTTCCTCATTCTCCCTGATAATTTCTCTTATCTCTACTTGTAAGGGACCAACATTTACTTTAGCTACTCTCTTCCTTTTTATATACTTGTGAAAGCTCTTACAATCTATTTTTAGATTCCTGGCTAGTGTACTCCATATTCTATTTTTGCCTCATCAACTTTTTGGTGGCCCTTTGCTAGTTTCTAAAACACCCCCAATCCTCAGACTTACTGCCATTCTTTACAAGATTGTAAGACTCTTCTTTTAATCTAACACTATCGTTAACCTCCTTAGTAAGCCACAGATGGATCATTCTTGCTGGGTTTTTGCTTTTTAATGAAATGTATTTTTGTTGAACATTTTGAATTGTTTCTTTAAAGGTTTCCCACTGTTTATTTACCGCAATCCCTTTTTGTCTATGTACCCATTCAGCCTTAGCCAGCTCTCCCCTCATACCAATATAATTAGCTTTAAGATTCTTGTTTGTGATTGGAGTATGTTGTTTCCAAACTTCATATGGAATTCAACTGTATTACGATCACTATTTCCCAGTATATCTTTTACTATGAGATTACTAATTAACCTGCTTAATACTCGATCTAAAAAACCCTTTCCCTAGTTGGTTCCACAATACATTGCTCCAAGAAACTGTCACGAAAGCATTCTACAAACCAAATTGTGTCAAAATTTGCTGTAGTTCTTGTCCTCTGTATCTTGTATGAAATTTGGAGGAATAGTGGCAGCACTCTATCCTCTAAGTCAGAACATTATGAGATCAAACCTCACTCCAGTTTTACAGCATCATCTAAGCCGACATTTTGCCATAGTACTGAATTCATCTATTATATGAACGTTAAACCAAGGCCCTGTTAGCCCAGAGATAGACACAAAGGATCCCATGGCACTATTTGAAGAGGAGTTTGTAGTGTTGAAATAAGAGTTAAAAATTCCAGAATGGTCAGTGACCTGCATTACAAGCCTTAATCACTCCAGCTGTACTTCTAAACATGCTGCTTTATATTGGAGAAAGGCTAACTGCTCACACACAGGAATTGTGTTGCTAAGTTAGGTTGCAGACACTTACCAACAGGCACGTGTTATTTCTTTCAAAGTTTGTCAGTCAGATATGGCATAAAATCTCAACATGGAACCAGGATTAAGTACACTGCCTACTTCAGTGCAAGTGAACAACAAAGTCAGACTGGTCATTCCTTGAAAAGTGAGATACTAAAGCTGCTTGGAACTTCAAGTTTCGTAAATATAATTGCTGAACTTCACAATCATTTTATAGTTGTTTATTTAAATAGTGGCATGTACCTTCCTTTAAAAACAAGTGGTCACCTCAATAGTTCGTATTTTTTTCAGGAGACTTACAAATCCAGATGCAATAATATTCTAAGGGAACAATATTTCACCAGTTTTGCCTGGTTAAGTGCAATACCACAATTCTCCTCTAATTTACCCCTGAATTCATCCAGCCCAACTTAAATCACTATTAAAGGTGGGGATGGTGGAGGGGTTGGGGGCTCATAAATGGTTATTTCCAAGAGATAACAATCATGTTTGTCACTGTTTGTCTGACCCAACTTTATTGTAACATTGATCTCTTCTTGTGGCAAGCTTCAACATCTCGTAACAATAATCCCTGATTTTGGAGTTGTGTGGTGATGAATAGCCCTCATGTCTTCATCCAAGAAAGGTAGATTAGTAGTGCTGTGCATTTCAAGAGAAATGGAAAACTTTGTACTTTTTGTGGTCATGAATGGAAAGCCCACTTTATTTGTAAGCAACAGGCAGCGGTGGCGAAAGAATACAATATTCAAAGACACTGAAACAAATCATGGTGAAAAATATGATAAATACACAACTAAGTTACATGAAGCCAAATATTCTGCATCATTAGAAATGCAGTACTGATTACTAATACTCATCGCATAACTGATGTTCCTTTTAAGGCAACCTATACGACAGCCAAAGAAATAACTATGCCATTAATACCATTTTCTGAGGCAGAGTTTTTGAAGAACGACATGCTGAAAGCTACAGAAATTATATATACAAATAAGCGACAAGCTTTCACAAATATCAGCCTCTCAAGAAACACAATTGCCAAGAAAAATCAATGATTTTGCTGAGAATTCAAACAGTCATCTCTGGAATAAAGCAAAGTTCATTGCTGCTTTTTGAATTGCAATTGATGAATGCACCAAGTTAACTGCATGGCTCAGCTAGAAGCATTCATTCGTGAAGTTGACAAGAGCATATGAATAACAGAGAAGTCTGTAGAATTGGTGCTGATGAGTGACACAATAAAACCTTTTCAACATCTTGGTGGGAGCTCTGGGCAAATTGGAGGTGGAGTAGACAAGAACTACCAATCTGGGCACTGACAGAACACCTTCGACAGTGAGCAAGAAAACTGGAGTTGCAACCAAATTAGTGGCGAAATTGCAAACCATCAATTTAGTCATTTTCAACGCATCTTCCATCAGAAGCTCTGCAGTAAAATCGGAAAATGAATCATGCTATGGATGTGGTTATTGCAACTGTAAATTTTATACTCAACCCCAGCAGTTTAACTGGTTGTTGGAAGAACATGCAATTTATCATGGACTAGCATACCACACCACAGCTTGGTTGCTTTGGTATGGCGGGTATGGGGACACGGAAGGTGGTACTGGAGGAGCCTCAGCCCTTGCACTAATCCAACAGGTACAAGGTTCTTACAGCCTGTGTGGATGAGAGCAGGGACTGTAGAAAGGATGAGCAAACTGCCCACAGCACTGTGGTGCATGGGGCTATTTGAGCTGGGGGAATAAAAAGGAATATAGTAGTAGTAGGGAACAGTATAAGTTAAGCAGATAGAACTGTTCTCTGCAGCAAGAGCGCAGGTCCCAATTGCTGTGTTGCCCAGCAGTACCAGGGATAAGGACATCTCAGGCCTGGAGAGGAACTTGGAGTGGGAGGGGAAGGATCCAATTGTCGTGGTCCACGTAGGTACCAGCATAGGGAGGGCTGAGAGAGAGATTCTGCTAAGGTAGTATGAACAGCCAGGGATCAAATTAAAAAGAACCACAAAGATAATACTCTCTGGATTACTACCTGAGCCATGAACAAATTGGCATAGGGTAAATATGATCAGACAATTGAATGTGTAACTCCAAGATTGGTGTGGGAGATATGGGTTTTGATTCATAGGGCCAGTACTGGGGAAAACGGGAGCTGTTCCATTGGGTCAGGCTTCACTTGAACTGAGCTGGGTCCAGTGTCCTGGCGAATTGAGTAACTAGAGGTGCAAAGAGGGCTTTAAACTAAATTATGGGCCGGGGGGGGGGGGGGGGGGGGGAAATGAGGGTAGAGGTGAGGGGAAATTTAGAAACTTTAAGAGAAAAGACAAGGCAATAGTGCAGGGTAGCAATATGGGTAACGATAACCAGAGTGTGACAAGAAGGGACAAAGCATACATACAAACACAAGAGTGCAGCAGCAAATATAGTCAGAATATGGAAAAATAGTAAAAAGACAGAATTAAAGGCTCTTCATCTGAATGCACACAGCATTTGTAACAAGACAAATGAATTGATACCCATTTATTTCTATTTGTGCTATGATAATGACAGCCATTATTGACTTAGTTGTAAGGTGACCAAGGCTGGGAACTGAATATTGAAACTGAAAAGGTATTTGACATGTCAAAAGGATAGGAAAAAAGGAAAAGGAGGTGGGGTAGTTCTGTTAATAAAGGTTGAAACCAGAACAGTAGTGAGAAATGACGTTGGCTTGGAAGATAAGAAACAGCAAGGGAAAGAAGTCACTGGTGGGAGTATAGGTCACCTAACAGTAGCTATACTGTAGGACAGAGTATAAATCAAGAAATAATG
Source organism: Heterodontus francisci (assembly GCF_036365525.1). Taxonomy (NCBI): domain Eukaryota; kingdom Metazoa; phylum Chordata; class Chondrichthyes; order Heterodontiformes; family Heterodontidae; genus Heterodontus; species Heterodontus francisci. The sequence continues at coordinate 73,271,397 of NC_090374.1, forward strand.
GGGGCTTGTAAGAAAGGTACTGCAATAATTGTGGGCGATTTTAATCTTCATATAGATTGGACAAATCAAATTGTCAAAGGTAGCCTTGAGGATCAGTTCATGGAGTGCATTCGGGGCATTTTCTTAGAACAATATGTTCTGGAACCAACAAGGGAACAGGCTATTTTAGACTTGGTAATGTGTAATGATTCAGGATTTATTAATGATCTCACAGTAAGGGATCCTCTTGGGAAGAGTGATCATAACATTATGCATATCACATTCAGTTTGAAGGTGAGAAACTTGGGTCTAAAACTAGTGCCTTAAATTAAATAAATGCAATTATAAAGATATGAAGAGAGAGTTGACTAAAGTGGACTAGGAAAATAGATTAAAATATAAGACAGTAGATAAGCAGTGGCAGACATTTATGGAGATATCTCAAAACTCTCAATAAAGACACAGTCCGCTGAGAAGACAGACTAAGAAAGATGAACCATCCATGGCTAACAAAAGTTAAGGATGGTATCAAATTGAAAAAGGCGCATAACTCTGCGAAGATCAATAGCAGGCCAGAAAATTGGGAACATTTTAGAAACCAAAGGATGACTTTAAAAAAGGGAAAAATTAGAATGAGAGTAAACTAGGAAGAAATATAAATATAGACAGCAAGAACTTCTACAGACATAAAAAGGAAGAGAATAGCGAAAGTAAACACTGGAGCCTCAGGAGACTGGGAATTAATAATGGGAAACAAGGAAATGGCAGAGACTTTGAACAAGTTTTTTAAAAAATCTATCTTCATGGTAGACACTAAAAGCATCCCAATAATGGTAGAAAATCAGGGGGAAAAGGGAGGAACTGAAAACAATCAAGACAAAAAGTAGGAAAACTAAATAGGACTAAAGGCTGACAAGTCCCCTGAACCTGATGGCCTGCATCTTAAAAGAAGTGGCTGAAGAGATATTGGATGCATTGGTTATAATCTTCCAAAATTCCCTAGATTTGGAAAGGTCCCAGCGGATTGGAAAACCACAAAAGAGGGAGACAGAAAGCAGGAAACTATAGCCCAGTTAACCCAACATATTTCATTGGGAAAATGCTGGAATACATCATTTCAGGAAGTAGTAGCAGGAGATTTAGAAAATAATTCATAAAACCATGATGACTCTGCTTGACTGTAAGAGAAATTATGTTTGACATTTATTAAAACTCTTTGAGCATGTAATGAGCAGGGTGGATAACGAGAAACCAATAAATGTAGTGTATTTGGATTTCTAAAAGGCATTGGATAAGGCACATAAAAAAAATGTTATTACACAAGATAAAAGCTCATGGTGCTGGGGGTAATATATTAGGATGGAGAGAGGATTGGCTAACTAACAGGAAAGAGACAGTTGGGATAAATGGGTCATTTCATAATGCCAAACTGTAACAGTTTGGTGTCACAAGAATCGTTGCTGATGCCTCACCTATTTACAATTTATATTACTGACTTGAATGAAAGGACAAAGTGCATTGTAGCCAAATGTGCTGACGATACAAAAATAGGTGGAAAAGCAAGTTGTGAAGAGGACACAGAGTGCTGCATTTTACCGACCACCCCCCCCACCCCCACGATGTCAGGAGTCGTGACGGGGTGGCCTGGAAAATACCTCCGGGAGAGGCCCACCACAGGCCTCGACGCCGGGAAGGCCCCGCCCCAAATTACTGGCGGCAGCAAGGCCTCATGGTGCCCCCCCCCGCCCCCCACCCCGGGTGATGGATCACCCATTTAAATATGTTAACACATGTAAATGAATGTATAATTACTTACCTCGTCGCGCCAGCCTTCCCGCTCCGAAATTACGCTCAGCTGCCGGCACTCTCGTGCCGTCCGATCTCCGACCAGAGAAGTATGGTGGAACACTGGTAAGGAGGGGGGAGGAGGTAAGTATATCACTGTGGGGGGCGGGGGTGGCGACTGAAGTGGGGTCAAACTTACATGATTAGTCTGGAGGTAATGGGGAGGGGTAAAGGTAAAATTTCTGACCTTTGTGGGGGCGAAAGGTCAACTACGCAAGGTGAGTATTGAGGGGGGGGGGGAAAGAGGGCAAGGGATGAAATGCAAGTTTATTGGGGAGGGAGGAGGGGGTGCTGGAGACATTTATTTAATTATTTGTAGTAAGTTTTAAGTATATGTGTTTTTAAAAATTTTAATTAAAAGTAAGGGCTGGAAGTCCTTTAAAAATGGCATCTGCGCAGCGGCCCACCCCAGCCATGTAAATGAGCTGCCACGTATAATGTTGCGGCGGCACCACGGAGTAAAGCCCACGCATGCGGGCTGCCATCTTTGAAGCTCACCACCTCATAAATTTCAGCCCAGAGTCTGCAAAGGGATATAGATAGGCTAAGTCAATTGGGCAAAAAGTTTGCAGATGGAATAGGAGGGAAAATGTGGGGTTATCCACTTTGGTAGGAAGAATAGAAAAGAAAAAATTATTTAAATGGAGAAAGACTACAGAATTCTGCGGTACAGAGGGATCTGGACGTCCTTGCACATAAATCACAAAACATTAGCATGCAGGGACAGCAAGTAATTAGGAAGGCAACTGGAATGTTGGCTTTTATTACAAGGGGAATGGAGCATAAAAGTGAGGAAGCTTTGCTACAACTGTACAGGGAGTTGGCGAGATCACACCGAGAATACTGGGTACAGTTTTGGTCCTATTCATGTCATCGGGGGGGGGGAGGGCTGTCTGCCCCAGCCATGTAAATGAGCCGCCGCGTATAATATCGCGGCGGCTCCACGGAGTTGCATTGGAGGCAATTCAGACAAGGTTCGCTAGGTTGATTCTTGGGATGAAGGGATTGTCTTAGGAGGAAAGGTTGAGCAGGTTGAGCCTATACTCATTGGAGTTTAGAAGAATGAGAGGTGATCTTATTGAAACATTTAAGATTTGAGGGGGCATGACATGGTAGATGCTGAGAGCATGTTTCCCCTCATGGGGAAATTTAGAAATAGGGGACAGTTTCAGCATTAGGGGGTCCCCCAATTAAGGTGGAAATGAGGAGGAATTTCTTCTCTCAGAGAGTCATTAATCTTTGAAATTCTCTACCCGAGACAGCATTGGAGGCTTGGTCATTGAATACCGAGTTAGACGGATTTTTGATCTACAAGGGAGTCAAGACTTATGAGGAACAGGCAGGAAAGTAGAGTTGAGACCACAATCAGATCAGCCATGATCTTATTGACTGGTGGAGCAGGCTTGAAGGGCCAAATGGCCAACTTCTGCTCCTATTTCTTATGGTCTTAAGTTGGGGAGCTGTGTTGAAGCACTTTTTATGAACTGTGTGGCAAACTGCAACCAATCAAAGATCAGGAAGGGAAATATGTTACTGAATTACAGGACAATGAATGGCATCCAACCTTGCTTTTATGGTGAATATTACATAGTACCTGAACTAGGTCAAAAGAATGCAAGGACACAACCAAATAATGACAGACTACTACAACAATATTTGCATTTGTGAGATAGAACTTCACAGCTATAGGAAAGGCAACTTTCCCAAAAAAGAATTTCAAGAACAGTGCTCTGACTTCAGAAACCACAAATGAAAGTTTGACAGAAAATTGCAATGTATATGATGTGCAATATACAAAAGAAGCACAAAATGGAAACTATTGTCACAAAATGTGACACTGTTGAAGGCACCAAGACAGTGATGGCACCGCAGCCTCACAGCTCCAGCGACCCGGGTTCGGTTCTGGGTACTGCCTGTGTGGAGTTTGCAAGTTCTCCCTGTGACCGCGTGGGTTTCCGCTGGGTGTTCCGGTTTCCTCCCACAGCCAAAGACTTGCAGGTTGACAGGTAAATTGGCCATTGTAAATTGTCCCTGGTGTAGGTAGGTGGTAGGAGAATTGAGGGAAGGTGGGGATGTGAGAGGGAATATGGGAGTAATGTAGGATTAGTATAAATGGGTGGTTGTTGGTCGGCACAGGCTCGGTGGGCCGAAGGGCCTGTTTCAGTGCTATATCTCTATGACAGTGTATCTTTATATATTTCTATTTTGATAACTTTTGTTCAATGTGGCCTGCACCAAGTGCAAGGATATCAGATCAGGCCTACCATATAAAATTAGTTTACTACCCCTGACCTAACCACAGATCAACTCCAGATCAACTTTACAGGCATCACTAATAAATATAAAGACAGGATCGAATGTAACATCTAAGCAATAAATACAGATTATATTCGATTAAAAATGATCACCCCTTCAAGATAATATTCTCAAATCGAGATTCTGACAGGACCAAACATATCATGTTTTCAGAGATTTGTGCATGTCTCTGAGGCACTTATCCTACCCTAAAGACTTCACAATTTGGGGCTGGTGGGGAAAATCAAGGCTCAGCCACAAATAATTGGCAGAGATGCCGAGTAGAATGTCAAAGTGTCAACAAATGCCTTGAGTTGTCAACATGAGCATAAAAGGAGAAATGGAACAATGCTGATCTGCAAAATGTTTACATGACCCAGTAATGAAAGTAGAAGAAAAGATCACCAAGCTTCCCCTCCCCCCCCACCCCCCACAATAGTGCAAACCCCAGGAATGCACCTTGCATTAATTCTCAAGTGTCTTTGTTTTGCCAATTTTCCCTCCTTTAAGAAAAGGTGTAGTTTCTTGCAGGTTTATGGTTTCACAGGAACCAGTTGTCCTCCAGTAAGTGACTTAAATGTAACGTCCAGATACTGTGTGTCAGAAGATTGTTATAGTTTTATAACACAGACATATATTAATGAGATTTGTAACAGAAACTAGCACAAAATGAGCTCTGCATTGTGATACCGTTTTGGCAAATAATTCAAATACAAATTACTTTTTTTTATCTCAAATCCTAAGTAAGTTTTTTTTCAAATAATCTGCACATGATCTATATTTTCAAGATCACAAAAATCTACCATGAATGGATACAGACTCTAATTATGTAGATATACAATTGCAGTCTCATTTTCAGCTAGACATTATAATACTTGAAAGTCAGAAAATAGAGAATACAGATGTACATACTTTGTACCAAAGTAAACATTTGCCATTTCTCAACATTTTCTACAAGCTTCTGAGACAACAAAACAGATTAAATTGATTCTTCCAACAAATGCTGTTCTTCAAAGCAAGCCACAGCATATCACTGCAAGCTAGCAAAAGCCATCTGCCTATCTAAGTTAGATCAAACACATTTCGGTGAGAAATACAGCCAAAACAATTACTAAACCATCTCAGAATCCAGTTAATTCTGGCATATTGCTTTGATGAACCTACTCCTTTTGCAGAAGCTAGGAAACGAGGGCTCATTAAATACACATCAGACATTATTCCTTCCATGAGCCGAGTAGAATTGAACACACTTAGACATGCAACATTGTTATACATACTTAAACAGCATACTTAACAGTTGCCTGAAAACAGTTAAAGCAATCAAATAAAGTTCTATATTTAAATATAATTCTAAAAGAAAAACTCATTAATTTAAATCATATGCGTATGAGGAAATAAAACTGAGATGCATAAAAACAAAAAATTTAGAAACATGCTGCATTTGTACGGTAGACTGGGATAGTCTACAATTTAAGAAACTTACAATAAACAAATATAAAAATGTAAGTATTTTTGTGAATATAGCTGTGCAGCATTTTTCTTTACCTAAGCTTACATGATCAGTGATGTTAAAATGCCCTTACTCTTGTGTAATGTCATTTTGAAAGTTCACCACTCCTTTATATTAGTGGATTTACTGTTCATGAAAACTATTCCAGCTGCAGCAGAATATCAGATTTATGGAACAAGAACGGTAAATTTCTCTTGGCATTTTCTCATTTTTAAAAAAAAATAATAAAAATTACAAATTTTCATTTCAATTGTCAACATATTTTTTTAAAATTGCAAATCTGTACATGATTACAGTTTTAAAATGGAGGCCTGGAATCACTGGGCTTGAATTTGTTCCCAGCCTGACGTTGGGTTTCGTGACCGGGGGAGGGGAGGGTGGTCTGGACGATGGGAGCGGCAGCGGCCCGCCATGGAACCCGATGCCGGACCTGAACCTCCTGGCGGTGGGGAAGCTCCATGGTGGGCTCTCTGCCGCTCTGCGACGGGACCCAACTTTACATAATTACATTGCCTGTTTGCATGAATTAAAATGAAAACCGGAGCAATCTTACCTGCAGTTCAGGATCTTCAGCACGATGTGCAGCACTCATGTATCTTCACTTTCTTGTGCAAGGAAAGCTCGCACCACCGAGATGGGGAAGGAGGGAGCGCTGCATTTGTTGTGCAGTAGGGGCTGAAAGGGATCAACTCTGCATTGGTAGTGCAGTTGAGAGTTGGGGGGGGGGGGGGGGTGGGGAAGGATGGAGGCAACTCTGCAGTTTCTTCACAGGGCAGGCAGTCCTTTAAAAATGGTGCCAGCGCCTGCGCAGAAACAGCTGATGCTATTCACAGCGTCACTAAGACTGCCCCCGCCACATGATTGGAGGGGTGGGGGTGGCTGCCCTGAATATGATAATGAGCCATCGGGCTCAAGATTACGGCGGGCTGGCAGCGCGTATGTGCCGGCCACCATTTCTTTTGCCCACCACCACTCCTGGCGGTTGGACAAGATGATTCAGCCCATTAAGCTGCAGTGTGCAATAAATACCACGTCACTGTCTAATACTTTCAGATATATTATTTTCTGGATACAATTTAAACAAAATATTGTAGTTATTGCAACATCATCCTCCTGGCTCTTAGTTCATTTTTTATTCTTCCCACACCCCCACTTTACTTCAGTTCCTGCATGTCAATTTTCTCCTTTTATAATTCCTTGTGTCTGCATTTAAAATGGAATTCACCTATGTAAACCTGTCACACTAATTGCGCTATCACATTGTCATAAAACAGATTTGGAAACTGGTCTTTAATCCTGAACACCACCTTGCTTTTTTAAAGCTTGCAGAAGTATAAAGTTTTATATTAAATATTTTTCTCCATAGAAACTGTTAATATTTTAATCTATTTACAGAATGAAGATGGTAAAATGTGAAGTTTTCAATCACCATATTCAGACTTCAATACGGCATTGGTCAAAAACATACTTTACCCCCTCCACTCCTCCCCCTCTCTTGCATTCTTCATCCATGGTCCTTTTCCTTCCTATCCTTTTGCACCCAACCACTCCCTCCATGTACCGTCTCCCCTATCCTTGTACTATATTAGCAGTAAAAGTAACAGCAGCTAATAGAAGTGTACTTCCAGCAAACTGATCCAAATCAGAGATTTGCAAGAGAAAGCAAATCACAGAAATTCTAAATAGCTGAAGTAGATGAAAAAAAATTCAGAGACAAATTTAAAATTAACAGTAGAATCAATTAAACTAATGGAAATAAATCAGAGAAATAAAAAAGGAAAAGAGCAGAAAGTATGAGGAAGCTTTTTGCATTAAAAGGATAAGTAATTTTATTGGAGGAATAGAAAGGACTAAAGAAACAGGATCATACTGCAAGTTGGATTAGCAATGATGCACTCTCATTATGTCAAAGTACTAAGCAAAACAAGGAGGCTTAGGCAACACAACATAAAAGCCAAGAACAAGAAAAAGACTTGTTCCATCCTTTATACCCAGTTACTTCTGCTATTCATGGTTGGTTTTTATCTCCACAAATTTTCACTTTACACTTTCAATTTTATCCTTTGCAATTAATGGGTTATCCTAATAACTGAATTATCTCCTTGCCTTTGGAGAGAAAAATAAGGTGCAGCCACCAGCAATTGCAATATGTGTAAATACATCGTGAAAGTGAGCTTGGTGTTGCTGGTAGCATCGCAGCCATAAGAGGAAATCGGAAAAATTCACAATGGATTACCAGTGATTCAAAAAGCAATAGTTACTTCATCTAAACTTGGTATAAATGCCTTGGAACCAAGCTTAGACACTTCCAATCAAGATATATTTGCATAACAACATTAACAAACATAAATCTTAAAATATTTGCTTTGAAGCACTCGTTTTCAAATACAGAGCAGTAAAATCATCTTTCTGTCCAGGGCCAGATATACTGCTCGCCTGACCAAAGTCTCAAGAATCCTTTATTTGTTGACTTAGTAACACATTGTACACAGGAACAGAAACAATTATTTTCAGCAAATAACATCCTTGTAAGTGTTTTAATATTTGCAAGGGTTGCCCCATACATAAAAGATTGAATGCCACTGATGAAACCAAGTGAAAACCAGTCACTTCACCACCAGAAAGAGGAGACAAATGACGAAGTGGGGAGAAACTGAAATTATTCTTGTGCATCACCAATGGGCTGATTCAAAAAGAAGTGCTGACTGCTGAAGCAAAATCAGATCAAAAACAAGCATGGCACCAAATAAAAGGAGTCGTCTAAAGAGGCATGGACGCAGAACCTCATAACTACCATCTACAGCAGAAAGTGTGAAGGTAAGCTCAATATAGATAACTTTTCATCAGAGATCGATTCAATGGGCTATTGACCTGAAATGTTTACTATTTCTTTCTCTCATCACAGATGCTGCTGCACCTGCTCACTTTTTCTAACATTTTCTGTTTTTATCTCTGATGGTGACTGCTGGAATTGTGGGTGGCAGGGGAAATAGGTGTTCCTCAACATTCAACCATTTGATAAGATCATGGCTGATCTGATTGTGGCCCCAACTCCTCTTTGCTGTCTACCCACCTATACCCTATGGCTCTCAAGAACAAAGAACAAAGAACAGTACAGCACAGGAACAGGCCATTCGGCCCTCCAAGCCTGTGCCGATCTTGATGCCTGCCAAAACTAACACCTTCTGCACTTCTGGGGCCCATATCCCTCTATTCCCTTCCTATTCATGTATTTGTCAAGATGTCTCTTAAATGTCGCTATCGTATCTGCTTCCACCACCTCCCCTGGCAGCAAGTTCCAGGCACTCACCACCCTCTGTGTAAAAAACTTGCCTCACACATCCCCTCTAAACTTTGCCCCTCGCACCTTAAATCTATGTCCCCTAGTAACTGACTCTTCCACCCTGGGAAAAAGCTTCTGACTATCCACTCTGTCTATGCCGCTCATAACTTTGTAAACCTCTATCATGTCGCCCCTCCACCTCCGTCGTTCCAGTGAAAACAATCCGAGTTTTTCCAACCTCTCCTCATAGCTAATGCCCTCCAGACCAGGCAACATCCTGGTAAACCTCCTCTGTATCCTCTCCAAAGCCTCCACGTCCTCCTGGTAGTGTGGCGACCAGAATTGCACGCAATATTTAAAGTGTGGCCTCTCTTATCAATCTGTCTGTCAATGGGCGCAATCTTCATGGTCACAGATGGGGTTGGAGGTAAGACTCAGAGTAAAGTATGAAGATTGCGTGTCGGTGTAGCTGCCTGACTCGTTCCTGCCTCCAAACAAGCTTGCTGGAGGCGGGGGCAGCATGGCAGCAGTAGATAGCAATTAGGCCACTTCAGGGACTAATTGGGAGATAGATGCTGCCACTGTAAGGATCTTCCCAACATTGGACAGGCTCCTGTTCAGACCAAAGCCTGGCAGATACCTGGAAGCAGCCTCCCGACAGCAGGCCATCGACGCCTTCCATCAATCCTCCCAATCTCAGAGCTGCAGGGATCAGAAGGCCACAGCCACAAGAAATCCTATGGCAGGGCTCCCCCTCCACTATGATGGCCTGACATCTGTGGCCATTCTGTATTTTTAAATTTGCAGAAGTCTTCAGAGAGTGCCTCCATCTTGAGGTGCTCTAGCCGTCCCCTACACGCATCAGCAGCGGTCACCTCTTTTGATGGGGCTTCCGGCTGTCCACAGCTTCAAGCCCTCTGATTAGACCTCGGGAACTGTGTCTGCTGTCCTTTGTTTTGCACAGTGAACCCTGTGGCTGCCTCTTAATTGGCTGCTTCCCACAAGATCGCGACGCTATGCAACCAGCCGACATCAATGGGGTCAGGAGCCGCTTTTGGTCCCGAGGGCAGAAAAATTTCAGAGGTGATAAGATTCCACCCAATGCGTGCTGCAAGATGATGCAATTAACTTGATTCGGGGAAGCATAACCCTTCCCAGACACACAGGTGGATGGAACAAAAGGCAGTCAGAGCCGATAAGATATGGACTCTCTGGAATTCATGAGGTACCATGCAGTCTGAAGCCCCTTCCTGGCTTCAGTTAACAGACCATCACACCCAGATCTCCTTCCAGAGTCAGAATGGGGTCATAAACTAACAGCCCCTACCACAAGCATCATACAAAAGGACATGTGGACAAGAAAGACCCTTCATGTCAGCCTGACTCAGCCAAACCTCGGGGGCTCAAATAACTTCAAACCTTCAAAAGAAATGTGTAGTTCCCAACATATCTGAAATCATGCTGAAAATCAACATATTCTTCTCGACACTGCAATAAAAGAATTTAGTCTCCTCGCAAAGAATTTTTAAAAAACGATATTCTAATTCTCTCATGGAAATAATATGCAAAACCTACTTTGGATCTCTAGAAGGAATGTCATCTCGACTTGATTTTCCAAGGAATAAATTAACCAACTTTGGTTTTTTTAAGGTCATCGATAAGTATAAGCTTATAGCACATCTCGCCGCAGCTCAAAATACAGAACACTTTTCCTAAATTCCTTTTATAGCTTTAATTTTATAAGGCTAGTAAAGAAAAGTGTTATGCTATTACAAGACATTAAGTTTTGCTCCTCATCCAACTTTTAGCATTTAGATTTCTGTGAAAACCAGTTGCACCTAGCATGTCAAAGAATTTTCTGGTAACCCTATGTGAGGAGAAAGTTGAAGAAAGAATAGCTAACCTTTCATTTATTACAGATGTACACTTCCTTCTATGCTTCCCAGCATTATCAACTCATTTGCTCCATTTGTTATGAAGTAATTATTGATCTGCATGTACTTGAGTGAAAATATGACCAAAACTTACAGTAAGCAAATAACTATTACAGACTCAAAGATTAAGGGGACAAAATACTGCAGCAATAGTGGAAACTGCTTACTACAGTACCCACTTATCCACACAGATAATTAAAACAGGATCAATATTAACATTGAAATATTTATAGACTAAGGAAGCTGAGGTAATCAGAATTAAATTAAACTAGATAGCTCCATCCAGATTTATAAGTTTCTCCAGAATACTGAAAGGCATTATTTTTTAATTTTATTTTTAGATGATTAGTATTTTCAATGTTTCCAGAGAAGTATAGAACCTTTAGAGGAAAAAAAGATTTTTGCTCCAATAGCAAAGACATTAGCTGAGGAACAGTAGTTACATGCAACACTTGTGAACACATTCAAGGTCTTGAATTTGTTTTCTCCTCCTCCTGAGGTCCCCAGCATCACAGATGCCAGTTTTTAGCCAACTGAATTCACTTCATGAGATATCAAGAAAGGGCTGAAGGCACTGGATACTGAAAAGGCTATGGGCCCTGACAACATTCTGGCAATAGTACTGAAGACGGACTCCAGAACTGGCCGCAACCCTAGCCAAGCTGTTCCAGTACAGCTACAAACATAGACATCTACAAGACAATGTGGAGAATTGCCCAGGTATGGCCGGTACGCAGAAAATAGGACACATCCAATTCAGCCAATTTACCACCCCATCAGAGAACTCCCGATCAAGTGGTGGAAGGTGTCGTCGACAGTGCTATCAAGCGGCGCTTACTCAGAAATAACCTGCTCACAAACAGAGAGATAGCCCCTACAAATCCATCAGAGCTTAAACATTTCTTAATTGATTGAGATTTTAAGGCCCAATACCCAACCTGAAGTCCATCCATGAATCAATTTTTCTGCAAGGCACTTCCTGAAATCAGACAGATAATTGTATTTTCTGAGTTTCAACCTGAGTATCCTCATGCACTATCGGTTAAGTTTGAAGTAATGTTTTTATACAATTTAAGAACCAATCTACCTCACCAGTCACCTCATTTTAAATCTAAAAAACCCAAGTTACTCCACTCTCCCCTTTTTTCTCAGTTTTCTAACAGTGACATTCTTCACTCTGCTGCAAACTGTTTCAGTCTTATAGGTGCTTTAGTAAGCAGAACTGAGGACAGTGGTGTTCTGGTCAGACCACCTTCGATAGATAGTTTAAGCAATTTTCTTCAAATTTATTGTTTTGACTATTTTTTGTATGTCAGCATCACTGGCAAGGCCAGCACCTATTGCCCATCCATAGTTGCCCTTGATAAAATAACTGGCAGCCCTACCTCTTGAACATCTGAAGTCATGTCATGAAAGTGCTCCCTCAGTGCTGTTTGGTATGGAGTTCCAGGACTTTAACTCAGCAATGAAAAAGGAATGCCAATATATGAGTCAACATGGTTTTATGAAGAGGAAATTGTGTTCAACTAATTTATTAGAGTTCTTTGAGGAAGTAACCAAGCAACGTGGATAAAGAGAACCTGTAGATGTGGTGTACTTGGATTTCAAAAACTCATTCAACAAGGTGCCACATCAAAGGTTACTACACAAACTAAGAGCTCATAGTGTAGGAGATAACATATTAGCATGGACAGAGGATTGGGTAGCTAACAGGAAGCAGAGAGTAGGGATAAATGGGGTATTTTCTGGTTGACAAGCTGTAACTGGTAGTGTGCCAGAGGGATCGGTGCTGGGATCTCAACTATTTACAATCTATATAAAGGACTTTATTGAAAGGGACAGAATGTATTGTTGCTAAATTTGCTAATGACACAAAGATAGGTAGGAGAGTAAGCTGTCAAGAGGACATAAAAAGTTCAGAGAGATATAAATAGGTTAAGTGAATGGGTAAAAATTTGGCAGATGGAGTATAATGTGAGAAAATGTGAACTTGTCCACTTTGGCAGGAAGAATGGAAAGCAGAATATGATTTAGATGAAGAGAGACTGCAGAGCTCTGCAGTACAGAGGGATCCAGGTTGTCTGATACACGAATCATAAAACATTCGTATGCAGGTACAGCAAGAGATTGGGAAGGCAAATGGAATGTTGGCATTTATTGCAAGGGGAATGGAATAGAAACGCAAGGAAGTTTTGCGCCAGGTGTATAGGGTATGAGTGAGATCAGATCTGGAGTAGTGTACACAGTTTTGGTCTCCTTACTTAAAGGATGCAATTGCATTAGTTCAGAGAAGGTTCACTCGACTGATTCCTGGGTTGAAGACGTTACTTATGAGGAAAGGTTGGACAGGTTGGGCCTGTATCCATTAGTGTTTGGAAGAATGAGAGGTGATCTTATTGAAACATACAAGATCCTGAGAGGGCTTAACAGGGTGGATGCTGAGGGGATGTTTCCCCTTATGGGAGAGATTAGAACTAGGGATACAATTTAAAAATAAGGGGTTTCCCATTTAAGGCGGAGATGAGGAGACTTTTTTTCTGCTGAGGGTCATTCGTCTCTGGAATTCTCTTCCACAGACAGCAGTGAAGGCAGTGTCATTGAATACTTTTAAGGCTGTTAGATAGATTCTTGATTAACAGGGGAGCCAAAGGGTATAGCAGATAGACAAGAAAGTTGAGTTGAGGTCAAAATCAGATCAGCCATGATCTTATCAAATGGCGGAACAGGCTCACGGGGAATAGCCTGCTCTGCTCCTAATTCATATGTTTGTCTGTATGTATGTCCAAATCAGGGTGGCGTGTGACTTTGAGCACAACCTGGAGGAGATATTCCCATGCACCTGCTGCTATTAACCTTGAGTGATGGAGGTCACTGGGTGGGAGGTTTTTCAGCATTGTGTTTTATTGATTTCCATCCACAATCACTGGGCACAATGAGCATAGCCTACCAAATGCCCTGCATCTCTCAACTTCATCTTTAGATTTTTTGACACCATAAGAGTAGTAATGTCACTCATTTTTAATTCCTGTGTGTAGTACACTGGTCAGGACCAAATATCATCTGCTATTTTTCCAACGACTTCTATATTTTGTTTATAGTGTCATGCTAGGCCCCCACCTGCCAAGAATAAGGCCCATTAATTTTGTCATGAACATTGATTTTAAACTGTTACTGGAGTGAAGAAAGGACTTCGCAAACAGATTAGCCGTGGCTGGAAATGAGATTTGCATATTAACAAACTGGTAACCGGAAGGAAAAAGGAACAATTCCTGACACATACAACCCACAATGGGCCTTGATCATCAGGTATTGTGTGTAAGACGAGCATTCCAGAGATTGTTAAGGTGATACAATCCAAGACATGGTCAGACCAGTTAGTCACATGACTAACCTGCTTGGCAACCTGGGGTTTTCTCAATTGTACAAACAGTTTGAAAGTGTCTGTTTGCTCCTGGACTGAGATCTCTCCTGTCTGCTCCCATCTCTTGCTCACAAGCCTCTGAATCCACTGAAGACACATGAATCCCAAGAGAGAAAAGTCTCCGACAGCGAACAAGGTTTAAGAAAATACTGGACCCCAACGAAAAGCAAGAACTACTAACAATCAAGGACTCCATAGTGATCTCGAAGAACCAGAACAAAAACTCTTCAGATATTGCCTCAAATTTTCACTTCATTTTTTCTTCTACTTTTTTCTGTCGCTATTTGCATGCATGTATCGCGTATGCATTCTAGCGTGGGCGCATTGTGATTCTGTAGGCGTCAACCAAATTAGAGTTTAAGTTTAATAAATTTCAATCTTTTTTCGAAGAAAACCTATTTGTGCTGGTTTCTTTGGCTCGTAACCGGAAAGCGATGAACAAGGATTCATCAAGAGCGAGCTAAAAACATAAAAGCAAAATACTGCGGATGCTGGAAATCTGAAATAAAAACAAGAAATGCTGGAACCACTGAGCAGATCTGGCAGCATCTGTGGAAAGAGAAGCAGAGCTAAAAACATGGTGTGTTTAAAATTAAACCCGGTTACGGTAAGACCAGGTGAAGGGACCCGGGACAACTTTCTCACCAGGTCGTAACAGAAATTTGGGTGCTAGCATCCAGAACTGACCCACAGACAAATGAAGAAATTGGAAGTGGGAAGCAAATTGTTCCCAATCAAAAAGAGCAAGATTTCAATACAGGTTTTCTTCTGGTTGTGTGTGCTTGAATACTAACATGTCTGCAACTGAAGCTAGTAGCTCCCCAAGCCAGGGTGAAGTAACTTGGGATAAGTTAAAAGCACTGTCTATGGAGGAGTTGAGGAAAATGGCTGAGCAGTGTGGGATCACTGTACATGGCAAGGCTAGGAAGTATGAACTCCTAAGGCTATTGGCCAACCATTTTTCCCTTGAATCTGAAGAAGCAGAAACAGGGTTGGAAGGAGACCCAGACAGGGTACTGCGGGCAAAGATGCAATTGGAACAAAGGAAACTTGAATTAGAAGACAGGGAAAGAGAAAGAGAGAGACAGAAGAGAAAGAGAGAGACAGAAGAGAAAGAACCTTCCAGAAGGAAGGTGAAGAAAAAGGCAGGAGAACGACAGAGAGAGACAGAGAGAGAGACAGAGAGAGAGACAGAGAGAGAGACAGAGAGAGAGACAGAGAGAGAGACAGAGAGAGAGACAGAGAGAGACAGAGACAGAGACAGAGACAGAGAGAGAGAGAGAGAGAGAGAGAGAGAGAGAGAGAGAGAGAAGGAATATTCCAGAAGGGAGTTAAGGCGGCTTGAGTTAACTAGGGGGTGACAGAGTAACCCCAGTGAAAGCATGGCCAATATGGAGCAGTGTAATTCAGGGCTGGGTGCAGAATTATTAAAATTGGCTCAACTAATTCCAAGATTTAATAAGGAGGATGTAGATGGATTTCATGTGTCCTTTGAGAAACTGGCAAGGCATCTAAAATGACCAGCTGAGACCTGGCCTCTCTTACGGCAAAGCAAGCGAACTGGAAAAGCCCATGAGGTTTATTCCCTGTTGCCAGATGAAAGTTCATCAAATTATGAACAGACAAAAAGTGCTATCCTCGGGGCATATGAATTGGTACCCAAAGCCTATCGCCCAAAGTTTAGAACCCTCAAGAAGCAAGCTAATCAAATTTATCTGGAGTTTGAAACAAGTAAACAACTGGCTTTTGGCCAGGGGCTGAGGGCTCTTAAAGTACAGCTCAGCTATGAGAATGTCAAAGAAGTAATTCTGCTAGAGGAATCTGAACACTCTCTCCCACTCTCCATAAAGACACACGCAGAAGAGCAGTGGGTTCAGAGAGCCTGGCAAGCGGCCGTTTTGGCCGATGAGTTTGCTTTAATTTACGGAGAAGACTCGGAGGGCGGAGTTCCGGACCTGTAAGTATAAAAAACTTACCTCGGGGATTCGCGGCCTACATTCACGGAGAAGACTCGGAGGGTGGAATTCCAGACCTGTAAGTATAAAAAACTTACCTCGGGTAAAAATAAAACTGAAAAAGTGATGTCACAGGAAAGCTGTGACCTGATTGGCTGGTAGGGAATCTGTACCGAATTTGAAAATAAAACATTGATAAAAATTGATTAAAACCCTAATTAACTAATTAATAAGTAGAGTAACTAAACCAGAGGGAGGAGATTACTGTATTTAGATAGCATTTAGTATTTGTATTAGGAATCTAGCACTAGGGACCATATAGTTAAGTGTATCATAATTTAGTAAGAATTTAATAAGTATTTATTTATCTTAAATTAATTTATTCATTAGTGCTGGAAATGTCAGTTAGAGGGGTCAAGTGCTGCACCTGTGAGATGTGGCAAGGCCGTGACGCTTCCAGCGTTCCAGATGACTACGTCTGCAGGAAGTGTACCCAGTTGCAGCGCCTCACAGACCGCATGGATCAGTTGGAGCGGCAACTGGATGCACTTAGGAGCATGCAGGTGGCGGAAAGCATCACAGACAGGAGTTTTAGAGAAGTGGTTACACCCAAGGTGCAGGCAGATAGATGGGTGACCGTTAGAAGGGGCAGGCAGTCAGTGCAGGAATCTCCTGTGGCTATCCCCCTCTCTAACAAGTATACCGTTTTGGATACTGTTGGGGGGGGGATGGCCTATCAGGGGAAAACAGCAGCGGTCAGAGCAGTGGCACCATGGCTAGCACTGTTGTTCAGCAGGGAGGGACAAAGTGCAGAAGAGCAATAGTTATAGTGGACTCTATAGTCAGGGGCACAGATAGGCGCTTCTGTGGACGTGAAAGAGACTCCAGGATGGTATGTTGCCTCCCTGGTGCCAGGGTCAAGGATGTCTCTGAACAGACAGGGGGCATTCTGCAGGGGGAGGGTGAACAGCCAGAGGTTGTTGTACACATCGGTACCAATGACATAGGCAGGAAGAGTGACAAGGTCTTGTAGGGGGAGTTTAGGGAGTTAGGTAGAAAGTTAAAAGACAGGACCTCTAGGGTTGTAATCTCGGGGTTACTCCCTGTGCCACGTGCCAGTGAGGTTAGGAATAGGAAGATAGTGCAGCTAAACATGTGGCTGAACAGTGGTGTAGAAGGGAGGGTTTCAGATATCTGGACCATTGGGATCTCTTCAAGGACAGACAGGACCAGTACAAGAAGGACGGGTTGCATCTAAACTGGAGGGGCACTAATATCCTGGCTGCAAGGTTTGCTAGCGTCACTCGAGAGGGTTTAAACTAGTGTGGCGGGGGGGGTGGGAACCAGAGCAGTAGGACAGCAAGTGAAATAAATAAGGAGGACAGAGTAAATAAGGCCAGTAGGACTAAGAGGAAGAGCAGGCAGGGAGATGTTGCTGAGCACAGCGGGACTGGTGGTCTGAAGTGCATTTGTTTCAATGCGAGAAGTATAACAGGAAAGGCAGATGAACTTAGAGCTTGGATTAGTACTTGGAAATATGATGTTGTTGCTATTACTGAGACTTGGTTGAGGGAAGGGCAGGATTGGCAGCTAAATGTTCCAGGATTTAGAAGCTTCAGGCGGGATAGAGGGGGATATAAAAGGGGTGGGGGGGGGTTGCATTACCGGTTAAGGAGAATATCACAGCTGTACTGTGGAAGGACACCTCAGAGGGGTCATGCAGCGAAGCAATATGGGTGGAGCTCAGGAATAGGAAGGGTGCAGTCATGATGTTGGGGGTTTACTACAGGCCTCCCAACAGCCAGTGGGAGGTAGAGGAGCAGATATGTAGTCAGGTTTTGGAAAGATGTAAAGGGAACAGGGTTGTGGTGGTGGGTGATTTTAACTTCCCTATATTGACTGGGACTCACTTAGTGCTAGGGGCTTGGATGGGGCAGAATTTGTGAGGAGCATCCAAGAGGGCTTCTTGAAACAGTATGTAGATAGTCCAACTGGGGATGGGGCCATTCTGGACCTGGTATTGGGGAATGAGCCCGGCCAGGTGGTCGAAGTTTCAGTGGGGGAGCATTTCGGGAACAGTGACCATAATTTCATAAGTTTTAAGGTACTTGTGGATAAGGGTAAGAGTAGTCCTCGGGTGAAGGTGCTAAATTGGGGGAAGGCTAATTATAACAATATTAGGCAGGAACTTAAGAATTTAGATTGGGGGCGGCTGTTTGAGGGTAAATCAACATCTGACATGTGGGAGTCTTTCAAACGTCAGCTGATTAGAATCCTGTGAGGAAGGAGGACAGGTTTGGCAAGTTTCGGGAAGCTTCGATAACGCGGGATATTGTGAGGGATATGGGCCCCGGAAGTGCATAAGGTTTTAGTTTAGGCAGGCATCAAGATCGGCGCAGGCTTGGAGGACCGAATGGCCTGTTCCTGTGCTGTACTGTTATTTGTTCTTTATAAGTCAGTTTTCCTCATCACCCCAGAAATCCGAAAAAGATAGAGGGTAGGAAGGTGATAGCAGCCCAAGCAGTCCTGGGAGAGAAAGAAAAGCAGGAGACACTAGGGGTTCTCCTCTAGCCAAAAAAGTGCAGTGAGTAGGAGTGAGACCCAGAGACCTGTGTGCTTCCATTGTTACAAGACAGGTCATCTAAAAGCTAACTGCTGAAAACTAAAAGGAAAACCTGTAGGGTTAATCAGGGCACCCCCACTCAGTGAAGACAGGACTCTGATGGAAAGCACAGTAGGACAAGCTGTGGCTTTAACTACAGTGAGAGAGAGACCCAGGAAGCTTACAGCTGCAAGTGCAGGAATATTTAATAGGATTCCTGAAGGTTATCAGGGTTTTGTGTGTGAAGGGAAAGTAACCCCATACCCGAGTGGGGCAAGCAAACCCATGGTGACTTTCAGGGACACAAGGGACACTAGATCCCTTTTACTGAGAAACGGCCTGACCTTTCCCCCAGAGAGTGCAGTGAACACCAGCATGGTGGTGAATGGTATTGGAGGACAGTGTATGCCTGTACCTGTATACCAGGTGCACCTAGAGTTCGACCTAGTTTTGGGACTGGTGACCATTGGGATTGCCCCTATTTTGCCTGTTGATGAGTTGACCTGCTCCTAGGTAATGATCTGGCAGGGGTGAAGGTGTTCGCGCCCCCAGTAGTGAAAGAAACACAGGAGGTCAGAGAGACAGGGCCTTGGCAGGAGACGGACCCCTGCAGTTTCCCGTAATGTGTAGCGGATCAGGCCATGATCAGAGTCACACAGTCATACCGCACAGAAACAGGCCCTTCGGCCCATTGTGTCCGTGCCAGCCATCAAGCACCTATCTGTTCTAATCCCATTTTCCAGCACTTGGCCGGTAGCCTTCTATGTTATGGCGTTTCAAGTGCTCATCTAAATACTTCTTACATGTCATGAGGGTTCCTGCCTCTCCCACCCCATCAGGCAGTGTGTTCCAGATTCCAACCACCCTCTGTGTGAAAAAACTTTTCCTCAAATCCCCTCTAAACCTCCTGCCCCTTGCCCTAAATCTATGCCCCCTAGTTATTGACAACTCCACGAAGGGAAAAAGTTTCTTATATCTACCCTATCTATGCCCCTCATAATTGTGTATACCTCAATCAGGTCCCCCCTCAGCCTTCTCTGCTCTGCGAAAAACAACCCTAGCCTATCCAGTCTCTCTTCATAACTGAAATGCTCCAGCCCAGGCAACATCCTGGTGAATCTCCTCTGCACCCTCTCCAGTGCAATCACATCCTTCCTGTAGTGTGGTGACCAGAACTGTACACAGTACTCCAGCTCTGGACTAACTAGCATTTTATACAGCTCCATCACAACCTCCCTGCTCTTATATTCTCTGCCTCGGCTGACAAAGGCAAGTATCTCACATGCCTTCCTAACCACCTTATCTACCTGTGCTGCTGCCTTCAGTGATCTATGGACAAGTACACCAAGCTCCCTCTAACACTCTGTACTTCCTAGGGTCCTACCATCCATTGTATATTCCCTTGTCGTGTTAATCCTCCCAAAATACATCACCTCACACTTGTCAGGATTAAATTCCATTTGCCACTGCTCTGCCCACCTCACCAGCCCATCGATATCGTCCTGTAATCTAAGGTTTTCCTCCTCACTATTTACGACACCACCAATTTTCGTGTCATCTGCGAACTTACTGATCATACCTCCTATATTCACGTCTAAATCATTAATGTACACTGCAAACATCAAGGGTCCCAGCACTGATCCCTCCGGTACACCACTGGTCACAGACTTCCACTCGCAAAAACAACCCTCGACCATCACCCTTTACTTCCTACCATTAAGCCAATTTTGGATCCAATTTGCCAAATTGCCCTGGATCCCATGGGCTCTTACATTTTTGACCAATCTCCCATGCGGGACCTTATCAAAAGCCTCACTGAAATCCATGTAGACTACATCAACTGTTTTACCTTCACCTACACACCCAGTCACCTTCTCGAAAAATGCAATCAAATTTGTTCATGATCTCCCCTTGACAAAGCCATGCTGACTATCCCTGCCTCTCCAAGTGGAGACTAATCCTGTCCCTCAAAATTTTTTCCATTAGCTTCCCTACCACTAATGTTAGATTCACTGGCCTGTAATTACCTGGTTTATCCCTACCACCCTTCTTGAACAATAGGAGCACATTCTCTGTCCTCCAGTCCTCTGGCACTTCTCCTGTGACCAGAAAGAATTTGAAAATTTGTGTCAGAGCCCCTGCAATCTTCTTCCTTGCCTCACATAGCAGCCTGGGATACATCTCATCTGGGCCTGGGGATTTATCCACTTTTAAGCCTGCTAAAACAGCTAATACCACCTCCCTTTCAATGCTAATATGTTTAGGCATATCACAATCCCCATCCCTGATCTCTACACCCACATCGTCCTTCTCCATAGTGAACACAGATGAAAAGTAATCATTTTAAAACCTCACCTACGTCCTCCGGCTCGGCACACATTGCCACTTTGGTCCTTGATAGGCCCTCTTAGGTTATCCTTGTGCCCTTGATATACTTATAGAAGGCCTTGAGATTTTCCTTTACCTTGCCTGCCAGTGTTTCTTCATGCACCCTTTTCGCTCTCCTAATTACATTTTTAAGTACCCCCCCCCCCCCACACTTTCTATACTCCTCTAGAGCCTCCGCTGTTTTCAGCCCTCTGAATCTGCCATAAGCCTCTTTTTTTTTTCCTTATCCAATCCTCCATATCCCTTGACATCCAGGGTTCCCTGGACGTATTGATCCTACCCTTCACCTTTAAGAGAACATGTTGGCCCTGAACTCTCACTATTTCCTTTTTGAATTCTTCCCACTGGTCTGATGTGGACTTTCCTACAAGTAGCTGCTTCCAGTTCACTTTGGCCAGATCCTGTTTTATCATACTGAAATCAGGCTTCCCCCAATTCAGTACTTTTATTTCCAGTCCCTCTTTGTCCTTTTCCATAATTACCTTAAATCTTAATTATGGTCACTATCCCCCGAAATGCTCCCCCACTGACACTTCTACCACTTGTCCAGCTTCATTCCTTAAGATTAGGTCCAGTACCATCCCTTCTCCTGTAGGGCTTTCTACGTGCTGGCTTAAAAAGCTCTCCTGGATGCACTTTAAGAATTTCGCCCCCTTTAAGCCTTTTGC
Organism: Heterodontus francisci; assembly: GCF_036365525.1. NCBI lineage: Eukaryota > Metazoa > Chordata > Chondrichthyes > Heterodontiformes > Heterodontidae > Heterodontus > Heterodontus francisci. The sequence goes on from NC_090374.1 coordinate 73,293,277, forward strand.
ACTAAGACGATCCCAGTTAATATTGGAGAAGTTGAAATCCCCTACTATTATTACCCTATTATTTTACACCTGAGATTTGCCTACATATCTGCTTCTCTATCTCTCCCTGACTGTTTGGAGTACACACCCAGCAAGGTGATTGCCCCCTTTTTGTTTTCAGGTTCTACCCATATGGCCTCATATGAGGAATCTTCTAAGATATCATCGCTCCTTACTGCAGTAATTGACTCCTTGATCAACAGTGCAATGCCACCTCCTCTTTTACACCCTCACCCCCGTCATGCCTGAATATTCTATACCCTGGAATATTGAGCTGCCAGTCCTGCCCTTCCCTCAATCATGTCTCTGTGATAGCAATATTATAATATTCCCATGTGTTAATCAACGCCCTCAATTCATCTGCTTTAATTCTAAGACTCCTTGCGTTAAAATAGATGCAATCCAACCTTGCATTGTTCACTTGTGAATTAACAGGTCTATATTTGCTCTGCCTTCCAGACTGACTTAGTTTCTTTTCTATATTTGGCTGTGCATCACCCCCTACTGCACCTCCACTCTGTAGCACATCCCCCTGCCAAATTAGTTTGAACCTCCCCCAACAATACGATGCAAACCTCCCAGCAAGGATGTTGGTCTCATTCCGGTTCAGGTGCATCCAGTCCGACTTGTACAGGTCCCACCTTCACCAGAAACAGATCCAGTGATCGAGGAAAGGAAAGCCCTCCCTCCTGCACCATCTCTTCGGCCAGCAGTCATCTGCTCCATCCTCCTATTCCTATATTCACTAGCACATGGCACCAGGAGTAATCCAGAGACTACAACCTTTGAGGTCCTGCTTTTTAATCTGCTACCTAACTCCCTAAATTCTTGTTGCAGGACCTCATCCCTCTTTCTACCTGTCTCGTTGGTACCAATGTGTACCACGACCTCTGACTGTTTCCCACCGCTTCAGAATGTCCTGCAGCTGCTCTGTGACATCCTTGACCCTAGCACCAGGAAGGTAACATACCATCCTGGAGTCACGTTTGTGGCCACAGAAACGCCTATCTGTACCCCTTACGATAGAATCCCCTATCACTATAGCCTTCCCACTCCTTTTCCTACCCTCCTGTGCAGCTGAGCCACCCATGGGGACACAGACTTGGCTCTTGCTGCGTTCCTGAGAAGCTATCTCCCCCAACAGTATCCAAAGCGAGAAAATCTGTTAATGAGGGAGATGGACCCAGGGGACTCCTGCACTACCTGCCTAATTCTTCTACACTGCTGGCAATCAGCCATTCCCTATCCGCCTGAGCAGTCTTCACCTGCAGTGTGACCACCTCCCTGTACGTGCTATCCACGAGGATCTCAGCCTCGCAGATGCTCCACAGTGTCCCCAGCTGCCGCTCCAGATCCGAAACGTGGATTTCGAGTAGCTGCAGCTGGAGACACTTCTTACACACGCATTCACCCTGGACACTGGACGTGTCCCTGACTTCCCACATTGCACAGGAGGAGCACTCCATGCTGCTGAGCTGCCCTGTCATGACTTACCCTTAATTTGCTCCCTTAAATTTCTCAAAAAATAGAGATTATTTATACTAGGGGCTTTGATTCCCTAACAAATACTGCTTACTATATAAAAGAACTGTAGACCTTACCTTTCTCTTTACTTTAGTTACTAACACAGCTAAATAGAGTAATTCCCTAACAGTAGTTACTCACCAACCAATCACCCTGCAGCTTTCCTGTGATGTCACTGTTCACTTTGTTTTCAAACTCCAGCGTGCCAGGACTCCTCTCCCAGACGGTAAGTGATCAAACCAGCTACCAGACTGCATTGACACTGCAGGAAAATGACCAGGTCTGTCTGTCTGAGACTTCCTTTGGAAAGTTAGGAGACCCAGGGACTGAATTAATTGGATTTTCCCTAGGTGAGACTCATTGAGCTGACCCAGTATTGCGAGTGTTAGTACAGGCTGCCCAGTTTGAAAGTGAAGCAGAGGGAGTCTCTGATTGCTACTTTTTAAAGAATGAGATACTGATGAGGAAATGGAGTTCTCCTCACAGACCTGAGAGCAAGGATTGGGCAGTAGTTCACCAGTTAGTGGTGCCACAGAGGTGTAGGAGAGAAATATTAAGAAGGGCCCATGAGACTACAGTGGCTGTACACGCCAGTGTACGAAAGACCAAAGCCCGCATAAGACGGCAGTTTGACTGGCCAAAATTCCACAAAGATATGGTGGAGTACTGCAGGAGTTGCTGCATGTGCCAGGTTGAGGGGAAACCCCAACCTACCGTGAAACCTGCACCCCTAAGTCCTGTACCGGTGCTGGAAGACCCTCCAGCAGAGGGCTGGTGAACTGTAAGGGACCCCTGCAGAGAACAAAAAGGGACAGGCAGGCACAAGTTTAGAAAGAGAAGGGGAAAAAGTGACCAAGAGGGCAGGTTAAAGGAAGTCCGGGAGGAATCCCGGATGAAAACCCCTACTGTCTCGTCAGCCAACCCCGAAAAATGTGAAAAGTTAGACCCCACATCCTCCTATGTAAATGCAGACACGAGAAGCACACCACCAGAGCTGCTAACAACATTTACAGGAACCTGCAGAGACAAAGAAGGACCTCTAAGGGGCAGAGAAACCATGAGGGTGATACCTCACCTTGCCGAAGTGCCACAGGGGAGTGCAGTAGAGTCTGCAGGCAGGAGTGTCCTCTGGGCCAAAGGACAGATTAGCAAAGAATCCTCCCCCGCTGTCAGAAAAAAGAAAACCACCAATCTCCCTAAAGTCAAAAGCCTTTGCATGACTCGGCAAAGGACTGAAAGAGATGAGAGTGTGGAATTTGAGTTAGAAACAGATCAGCCATGATCTTATTGAATGGCGGAGCAAGCTCGAGGGGCAGAATGGCCTACTTCTGCTCCTAATTCGTATGGTCGTATGGATCTGCCCACAGTGGGGCGGCACAGTGGCGCAGTGGTTAGCACCGCAGCCTCACAGCTCCAGCGACCCGGGTTCAATTCTGGGTACTGCCTGTGCGGAGTTTGCAAGTTCTTCCTGTGTCTGCGTGGGTTTCCTCCGGGTGCTCCGGTTTCCTCCCACAGCCAAAAGACTTGCAGTTGATAGGTAAATTGGCCATTATAAATTGCCCTTAGTATAGGTAGGGGAATATAGGGACAGGTGAGGATGTGGTAGGAATATGGGATTAGTGTAGGATTAGTATAAATGGGTGGTTAATGGTCGGCACAGACTCGGTGGGCCGAAGGGCCTGTTTCAGTGCTGTATCTCTAAATCCAAAAAAAACTACAGAATCACCTGAAAAAAAATTACCTCAGCAGGAACAAAGACCCTAGGCAGCCATGGAAATGGACAAATGGAAGAGAAACGTCCCCAAAAAAGAGCATGTTTACTGGGATGCCAAAAGGGGGGGGGTGGGGAGCAGTTTTATTAAGTTTTAGGATTTGTGAATAAATTAAAGAAATGCATGGGTTTTTTCCTGTATCTTATATTTTCGCTCGATCCTTTTAGTGAAATGTGCCTTTTCATATTAATTTTGTCATAAATATTGATTTTAAACTGTTACTGGAGTGAAGAAAGGACTTGTTAAACAGATCAGCCGTGGCTGGTAAAGACATTTACATATTAACAGACGGTGACTGGAAGGACAAAGGACCATTCCCTGACACATTCAACCCACAATGGACCTTGAACACCAGGTACTGTGTGTAAGACAAGCATTCCAGAGACTAAGGTGATACAAACCAAGATGTGGTCAGACCAGTTAGTCACATGACTAACCTGCCTGGCTAACCTGCCTGGCAACCTGGGGTTTTCTGAAGTGTAGAGTTTGAACTCAGTGTCTGTTTGTTCCTGGACTGAGAAGATCTCTCCTGTCTACTCCCATCTCCTTCTCACAGGCCTTTGAATCCACTGAAGACACATGAATCCCAAGAGAGAAAAGTCTCCTATATCGAACAAGGTTTAAGAAGAATACTGGGTCCCAACGAAAAGCAAGAGCTACCTACAATCAAGGACTCTACAGTGAGCTTGAAGAACCGTAACAAAAACTCTTCAGATATTGTCTCAAACTTTTCACTTTATTTTTTCTTCTGCTCTTTTCCGTCTCTATTTGCATGTATGTATCGCATATGCATGCTAGCGGGAACGCGTCATATATCTGTAGGCTCCAACTGAATTAGAGTTTCAGTTTAATAAATTTCAATCTTTCTTCTTTGTGCTGGTTTCCTTGCCTTATAATTGGAAAGCGATTCACCAAGGGGGAGTGTTGTGACCAGGTGTGAAAGATGTCTAGGGGTCTGTTACTATCTTCACATGGTCTTATTGTAACAGGGCTTGATTTTAAAAACACTGTTTTGAGATGCCCCCTTGGTGAATCCTTGTTCACTGCTTTCCAATTATAAGGCAAAGAAATTAGCACAAACAGGCTGTGGTTTAAAGATGAAATTTATTAAACCTTAAACATAAACTCTAATGCGGTTTACGCCTACGGATATACGACGTGCCCATGCTAGCAAGCACAAGCAATACACGCATGCAAATAGGGACAGAGAAGAAAAGATAAGTAGTACAGTTTGAGGCAATATCTTGTTACTGTTTCTCGAACTCGCTGAAGTTCTTAATTGAAGATATGGTCTTGCGTTTCGTTGGGGCCCAGTATTAGTCTTAAACCTTGTTCGCCTCGGAGACTGTTCTCTCTGAGTTTACGTATATTCACAAGATTCAGTTCCGTGAGAAAGAGATGGAAGCAGGCCGACAGGAGAGATGTTCAGTCCATAAGCACATGGTGTTTTGAGTTCAAAATCTGTTTTTCCAGTTTAAAACTCCCCTAGTTGGCCAGCAGGCAGTCACGTGACCAACTGGTTTGACCAGGTCTCTTTCTGTGTCCTGGGGGGGGGGGGGGGGGGGGGGGGGCAGGGACTGGCTCCCTTTGTTTCCACATTGTCTGGTACTATGCAAATGTCTTTCCAGTCAGGAACTTCCAATTTTTAAGTTTTAATGTTCATGTGGAAAAATAATGTGTGCCCCAGTTTTGACAGGTGGGGGGGTTTGCCTGACAGGAGCTAAAAACAGTGTGTTTAAAATTACACCCTATTACAGTAAGACCAGGTGAAGGCTGAAAGGGAACCTTAGACACCTTTGTCACCGGGTCGTAACAATAGTTTCACAGATGCAGCAGCAGACTTGCCCAGTCTTCCTTTTTTTTCCCCCCCATTAGCTGCAAATCTAACTATGTTGGATTGAGATGGAAATCCAAGCTGTTACCCATGTCAGGATCCCAAAACTGGCACATCTGCCTATTCAGATGTAGACACCAACATCTGTAGTTCCTAACCTTCAGCCAATTTCTTATCCATTTCTAGGTTTTACTTTCAATCCCCATCATTCCACACTTAGGTAACCTTTCATATGAAACTTTATAAATACTTCTTACAAGTCAATCAACGTTAAAACTGTTGAACTGTCCACAATCTACTTGGGATACCACTTCAAAAAAGTCAAGCTGTTCAGTCAGATGCGATCTTGCACTCCCAAATCCAGGTTAGCTGCTGTTTCCAATGTTATCATACATAGAAACAGGCAAGGTTATTCCCAATAATCAATTCCGGCATTTTATGCAATAACAATGCAAGAATAATGGGGCTATAGTTCTCAGCCTTTATATTGTCCTTTTTGAAAATTTTCCTCTTCGCTGCTGGGCATTATGCCATGAAAGGATGGAAGGCCTCATTGCAAAATCAGGAACAAACTAATCACAATTTTTCATTCACTCATTTTGACAGATGGAAATCTGTGAGCAGCTTGTGCTAAAGGGTTTGTGCTAAAGGGTTCACCATGGCAAGTTCTTAGGCCATGGAGCAGAAGAGGAATATCTACCTCAGGTCGTTTCCAATTTCCTGAGACCTTCCAGTATCCATTTAAATGTGCAATGCAAATTTCAATTATATATGAAAGGTCTATCAATAAATTTGAAAATTTAAAGGAAAGCTACAGGATAAATTTAAAAGCTTTATTAAGCAAAGTTTATAATTAAATAAAAAGCACGAGTGTGAGTTAAGAGACACAAAGAATCAGTTGTAGTAGCTATCAGGAGCAAAGGAACAGGAGTACGCCATTTAGCCTATTCCACCATTCAATGAGGTCATGGCTGATCTGCGACCTAATTCCATTTACCCGCCTTTGCCACCAGATTCCTTAGTACCTGTGGATAACAAAAATCAGTCCATCTCAGATTTAAAATTTACAATTGCCATTTACGGAAGAGTTCCAAACTTCTTTAGAGGGGTTTGCTAATTTCACCCCGAAAGGTCTGGCTTTAATTTTAGACAAGGTCCCCTAGTCCACGACTCCCCAACCAGCAGAAATAGTTTCTCTCTCTACCCTATCTGTTCCCTTTAATATGTTGACAACTTGGATCAAATCGCCCCTTAATCTTCTAAATTCCAGGGAATACAAACCTGGTTTGTGTAATCTCACCTGGAGTTCAGATATCATTCTGGTAAATCCTCACTCCACTCTGTTCAAGATCAATAGATCCTTCCTCAGGTGTGGTCTAACCAGGGCTTTATATAACTGAAGCATGACTTCTACCCCCTTGTAGTCTAGTCCTCTAGATATAAAGACCAGCATTCTATGAGCCTTTCTGATTATTTTCTGTACCTGTTCATGCCATTGTAATGATGTACATAGCTGCCCCACCCCCACGTCTCATCAGTCCTCCACATTTTCTAGCTTTACACCATTTAGAAAGCACTCGATTCTATCCTTTTTAGGTCCAAAGTAGATGACCTCGCACTTGCCTACACTGAAGTCCATTTGCCACAGTTTTGCCCATACACTTAATCTATCGATATTGTTACGACCAAGGCGGGACTATTTCAGTCCCACTTCTCCACAGGTCATAGCATATCAAATAAAGTTTCCCACCTACCGAAGACTAGCCAAATTAAACACTCTATTTTCCCCCCAGAATAAAGCACACCAAACCAGGTTTCTTTGAACAATAACATTAACTATTTATTAGAAAATAAATAATAGGTCTTAACTACTAATGAGATGAATCTATACATGAAAAAACTCCTTATTCCCTTAACCCTCATGCACACACACATACATTCAAAAAGAAACAGTTAACTGGTTTCAAAAGGGGGTTTTGGATTATAATTTTTTTTAGGAATAGATGGAATAATAAAAAATAATTGAGGTTCACGTTCTGGTAAGATGTTTTCGGTACAGTGAGGTGTCCCAGAGTAGAATAGTCAGACGCCACTCGAAGTCTCTCCAGGCAAGGTTGATGAACAGTCTGTGATGGTAGGTGTTCACAGCAATTTAACTGCAGCAGGCGTCACATAGGTCTACCATCAGGGGTGTAGCAACAGGTTTGCTTGGGTTTTGAAGCAGCAGTCTAGGAGAAGAAGAATTCTTCAGATTTCAGGATTTTCTCAGAGCACAGGAGGCAGCAGGAACCTCACTGGATGCAGAAATCCTTCAGAGACCAGAGGTAACAGGAATCTGCTACCTTTCAAATACAGAATTCCTTTTCAAGAGATGAGAGTCTCCTTTACAGAGAGAGAGGTAGCACTTTTCTGGGCCTTGTCTCTCTGGCTCCAGGCAGGTCAAGCAAAGATTTCAAATGCCTGCTTTTTGTCCAATTCACAGGCTTGTAAAAGGTCCGAAGTGAAAAAAACACCTTCCTGAACATGGTCACTTGTCCATGTCTCCCCCTGGTCACTCAAGCTGCTCTGAAGAAAGGTCAAACCCCTGTGATTTCCTTGAAACTGCTGACCTTCCTATCCTTTTACAAGTTTAACCTCCTTTCAAAACACACATGAAGTTCAACTCTTTGTTTTGAACTTCCTTTCAAAACATTGCTGGAATTCCAATTATTTTTGCAGGTGTCTTTCACTGAGCAATATCCTTTTTTTCAGTTTTTTTTAAAAAAACACATAGAAGTCTGAGATTTTAGTATTAAAAAAACCCTTTCGTGATAATATCTCTTTACAATTTTATGTTTCCACTTCTATAAAGCTCTGGTTAGGCCACAACTAGAGTATTGCATCCAGTTCTGGTCACCACACTTCAGGAAGGATGAGGATCCTTGACAGAGTGCACAGGAAATTTACCAGAAAGGTTCCATGGATTAAGTCAAAGAAGCTGGAGTCTGAGATTTTAGTATTAAAAAAACCCTTTCGTGATAATATCTCTTTACAATTTTATGTTTCCACTTCTATAAAGCTCTGGTTAGGCCACAACTAGAGTATTGCATCCAGTTCTGGTCACCACACTTCAGGAAGGATGAGGATCCTTGACAGAGTGCACAGGAAATTTACCAGAAAGGTTCCATGGATTAAGTCAAAGAAGCTGGGGTTGTTCACCTTGGAGCAAAGGAGATTGAGGGGAGATTTGATGGGAGGTATACAAGATTATGACAGGTTTAGATAAGAGAGACAAAGAAAAGCTGTTGCCATTAGCTTATGATACAAGGGGACACTGATTTAAGGTTATGAACAAGAGCAGCAGGGAGAGTGTGAGGAAGAATTTTTTTTATGCAGAAGAGTGCTATTGATCTGGAACTCACTGCCAACAAGAGTGGTGGAAGCGGAGACTATGAATAATTTCAAAAGGAAATAGGATGGGGACTTGAGGGAAATAAACCTGCAGGGCTATGAGGATAGAGTGGGGGAATGGGCCTTACTGGATTGCTCTACAGAGAGCCGTGTGGACTCCATGGGGCAAACAGCCTCATTCTGTATCATAACGACTATCACCTACATTGCTTGGGTCATCGGTAAATTAGGATACATGGCTTTCTATGACAGCACCCAAGTCATTAGTAAGTACTGTGAATAGTCGAGGCCCCAATACAGATCCTGGAGGGACACCACTAGTCATATCCTGCCAATTGGAGTAACTGCCCATTATTTCTAATCTCTGTCTCTAGCCACTCAACTGATTTCCAAACCAGGTCAATAATTTGCCTTCAATTCCACATGATCAGAACTTTATCAAATGCCTTTTGGAAGTCCATATAAACATCATCCCTAGAAATTTCCCTGTCCATTACTTCAGTTAACTTTTCAAAACATTTGATCAGGTTACAATCCATGTTGGCTCTCTCTGATCAGCTAAAATAATTTCTCGGTGTTCAGTTACCCTATCCTTAACTACAGACTCTGGTAATTTCCCAACAACATGTTAGGTCTAGAATTTCCTGGTTTTCCCCTTTCATCTTTCGTAAATAGCAGAGTGACGTGCAGTTTTCCAATCAAAACAAATGGTTCCCAAATCAAGAGAACTTTAGAAGAAGATTACAAATAGCATCTGCAATGTTCTCACCAACTTCCTTTGAAACTCTAGGATAGAAGCCATTTGGGCCATGATGATTTGTCACTTCTTAGTGCATTATTTTCTACATTACTGCAATTTTTGTGAAATTTAATTTTGTTCAGTCCCTCTCCTAATAATTTTCTTAGACTCTGCCAGCAGATCAGCTCTCTCCATCTCTCTACACATCTCCCTCCAGAATGTCCATTCCCTTGAGAACAAGGCCGTTTCCATCCATTAATGTATTGTGGATGATTTCATCGACATTATGGCCTTAATGGAATCCTGGCTAAGGGGTGAGGACACTTTTCCCCTAAATGAAGTTGTCACCTGGCTATACCTTCCATCACTAGCCTCTCTCCAGGACCATCACGGTGACTGTGGCGTATATCATTAAATCACACCTTGATCTGACACTATACTCCTCTGAAACTTTATCCTCCTTCGACCATCTCACCTTGTTCTACCCCTCATCTTTCATTCAAAATCCTCATTATCTATTGCCCACACAAGGACAATAAAAAATTTTCTCAAGAGGTATCGTCGCTGCTTTTCTCCTTCAGCCTCTGCACCGAAAGACTTCTTATCCTCAGGTGACTTCAACTTCCATCACAACTTATGATGCTCTCTCTCTTCTGAGTTCACTACCCTCTAATTCTCTCTTACTCTCTCTTCATGTAAACTCCCCAACCCATATTCACAGCCACCCCCCTTGACTTTGCCATCTCACATAGTCCCACTACTTCCATCCTATCAATCACAGATAAACATAGAAAATAGGAGGAGTAGGCCATTCGGCCCTGCTCTGCCATTCAAAAAAGGTTATGGCTGATCATCCAATTCAGTACCCTGTTCTCGCTTTCTCCCTATATCCCTTGATCCCTTTGGCATTAATATAGCTATCTCTTTCTTGAATATATTTAATGACTTGGCCTCCACTGCCTTTTACGGTAGAGAATTCCACAGGTTCACAACCCTCTGAGTGAAGAAATTTCTCCTCATCTCGGTTCTAAATGGCATAGCCTGTATCCTGAGTCTGTGACCCCTGGTTCTGGACTGCCCAGCCATTGGGAACATCCTCCCTGCATCTAGCCTGTCTAGTCCTGTTAGAATTTTATAGGTTTCTATGAGATCCCCTCTCGTTCTTCTAAACTCTAGTGAATATAGGCCTAGTCAACCCAATCACTCCTCCTCTGCCATCCCAGAAATCAGCCTAGTAAATCTTCTCTGCACTCCCTCCATGACAAGAACATCCTTCCTCAGATAAGGACACCAAAACTGCACACAGTACTCCAGAGATGATCTCATCAAGGCCCTGTATAACTGCAGTTAGATATCCTAGCTCCTGTACTCAAATCCTCTTGCAATGAAGGCCAACATACCATTCTTCTTCCTAACTGCTTGCTGCACCTAAATGCTTGCTTTCAGCGACTGGTGTACAAGGACACCCAGGTCTTGTTGCACCTCCCCTTTCCCAATCTATCACCATTCAGATAATAATCTGCCTTTCTGTTTTTACAACCAAAGTGGATAACCTCACATTTATCCACATTATACTGCATCTGCCATGCATTTGCCCACTCACCCAACTTGTCCAAATCACACTGGAGCCTCTTTGCATCCTCCTCACAGCTCACATTGCCCCCCAGCTTGGTGTTGTCTGCAAACTTGGAAATGTTACATTTAGTTCCCTCACCCAAGTCATTAATATATATTGTGAATAGCTGGGGCCCAAGCATTGATCCCTGCGGTACCCCACTAGTCTGCCTGCCACCCGGAAAAAGACCCGTTTACTCTCGGTTTCCTGTCTGTCAACCAATTCTCAATCCATGCCAGTATATTACCCCCAATCCCATGTGCTTTAATTTTACACACTAACCTCTTATGTGGGACCTTATCAAAAGCCTTCTGAAAATCCAAATACACTACATCCACCAGTTCTCCCTTATCTATTCTACTCGTTACATCCTCAAAAAACTCCAGTCGATTTGTTCAGCATGATTCCCCGTTCGTAAACCCATGCTGACTTTGTCCAATCCCGTTTATGCTTTCCAGGTGTTCTGCTATCACATCCTTTATAATAGACTCTAGCATTTTCCCCACTACTGGGGAAATAGTGGAGTTACATTTGCCACCCTCCAATCTGTAGGAACTGTTCCAGAGTCTATAGAATTTTGGAAGATGACCACCAATGCATCCACTATTTCCAGGGCCACTTGCTTTAGTACTCTGGGATGTAGATCATCAGGCCCTGGGGATTTGTCAGCCTTTAACCCCATGAATTTTTTTTTAACTAATACTGATTTCCTTCAGTTCCTCCCTCTTATTAGACCCTTGGCTCCCTAACATTTCTGGGAGGTTATGTGTGTCCTCCTTTGTGAAGACAGAACCAAAGTATGTGTTTAATTGTTCTGCCATTTCTTTGTTCCCATTATAATTTCCCCCGTTTCTGACGGTAAGGAACCTACATTTGTCATCACTGATCTTTTTCTCTTCATATATTTATGTAAGGCCATTGCTGATCACTTCCCTGTAACCCTCTCCACCCACATCACCCTTCTTCTACCCTACCTCCTTCTGTATCTATCCCAGGAAAAATTCACTTAAAACTGCATTTCCAAAATCGCAGCTGTCTAGCCTGTGGCCCTCCATTTCCCACAACATTTCTGCAGTTATTGATTTGCTCAACCACACCCTCATCTCCACTTTTGATGCCCTAGTCCCCACCCAGTAAAACAATTACTCTCACCCTGGTTATTCTTCCTTGTACAATCCTCATCTCCATTCCGTTCAGTCCAAGGGACACAGACCTGAAAGGATACGACCCGCAACTGGTTCAGCCATTCACCGCCAGATTTGGCTGGACCACAGAAAGCACTATCAAGTCTTGCTCGTCTGCTAAACCTGCTCACCATTCCAGGATCATCTTGGAATGCAAGCAACCCCTGGCTTCTTTACTCCAAACTTCCTTTGTAAACCCCTCTTCCCTGTCTCCTCCACCGTCACCTCTCTAACAATAAGTGGACTTCTTTGTCACTAAGGTCAATACAATCCAGTCAGCTGCCTCTGTGGCTTCCCTCCTTTCACTAGCCCACCAGCCAAACTTCCTCTCAAACTCCCCCCACCCTAGCCCCGAACTCGCATGTTCCTCTAATTTTTCTCATCTCTCATCATGCTGTTCAAGCTCACCTTGTCCACGAGACCCACCCCTGCTCGCTCGGCCCTTTTCCCACAAAACTGCTGACCACCCAAGTTTCCCTCCTGGCTCCCATGTTCGCTGATATTGTTAATTGAGCTCTCTTCTGGTGCTGTCCCTCCCTTTCAATCAGCCGTCATTACCCCGCTCCTTGACCCCACTATCCTTGCAAATTACCACCCTATCTCTAAACTCCATTTTCTCTCCTAAGTCCTTGAACGTACTGTTGACTTCCCAACCGTGCAAACATTTCCCAAACACCATGATTGAATCCCTTCAATCAGATTTCCACCCCGCCAGAGCACCAAAACGGCTCTACCAGTCACAAAAAACATCCTATGTGACTGTACCAAAGGTAAACTATCCCTCAGTGTCCTTCTCAACGTGTCTGCAGCCTTTGACACCGTTGACCAATCCAGGCGCCTCCAACGCCTCTCCAGTGTCACCCAGATGGCTGGGACGGCACTCGCCTGGTTCCATTCTTATCTATTTAATTTGCACCAGTGTATCACTTGCAATGGCTTCTCTTCCCACTCCCACACCGTTACCTCTGGTGCCACCCCCAGAATTCTTTTCTTAGCCCCTCCTATTTCTGATCTACAAGCGGCCCCGCGGTATCATCTAAAAGCACAGCATTAGTTTTCACACAGAACCATAGAAAAATTACGAAACAGAAGGAGGCCATTCAGCCCATCATGTCTGCGCCTACTGAAAAAGCTAGCTGCCCAATCTAATCCCACCTTCCAGCTCCTGGTCCGTAGCAGGTTACAGCACTTCAGGTGCATGTCCAGGTACCTTTTTGAGGGTTGAGGGTTTCTGCCTCCACCACCGATCCTGGCTGTGAGTTCCAGACACCCACCACCCTCTGGGTGAAAAAGGTTTTCCTCACATCCCCTCTAATTCTTCCACCAATCACCTGAAGACTGTGCCCCCTGGTAATTGACTTCTCCGGTAAGGGGAAACAGGTCGTTCCTGTCTACTCTATCTAGGCCCCTCATAATTTTCTACACCTCAATTAAGTCACCCCTCAGCCTCCTCTGTCCGAAGGAAAACAACCCTAGCCGATCCAATCTTTCCTCCTAGCTGCAACTTTCAAGCCCTGGCAACATTCTTGTAAATCCCCTCTGTACTCTCTCCAGAGCAATTATATCCTTCGTGTATTGTGATAATCAGAACTGTACGCAATACTCCAGCTGTGCCCCAGCCAGCGTTTTATACAGATCCAGCATTACATTCCTGCTTTTGTATTCTATACAGGGGCGGCACAGTGGCGCAGTGGTTAGCACCGCAGCCTCACAGCTCCAGAGACCCGGGTTCAATTCTGGGTACTGCCTGTGTGGAGTTTGCAAGTTCTCCCTGTGTCTGCGTGGGTTTCCTCCGGGTGCTCCGGTTCCCTCCCACAGCCAAAAGACTTGCAGGTTGATAGGTAAATTGGCCATTATAAATTGCCCCTAGTATAGGTAGGTGGTAGGGGAATATAGGGACAGGTGAGGATGTGGTAGGTATATGGGATTAGTATAAATGGGTGGTTAATGGTCGGCACAGACTCGGTGGGCCGAAGGGCCTGTTTCAGCGCTGTAGCTCTAAATCTAAAATCTAAATACCTCAGCCAATAAAGGAAAGCATTCCATATGCCTTCTTCACCACTCTATCCACCTGTCCTGCCACCTTCAGGTACCTGTGGACATGCAATCCAAGATCTCTCACTTTTTCTACCCCTCTCATAATCCTCCCGTTTATTGTATATTCCGTTGCTTTATTTGCCCTCCCGAACTGCAATACCTCACACTTCTCCAGATTGAATTCCATTTGCCACTTTTCCGCCCACTCAACCAAACCATTGATATCATTCTGGAGTCTACAACTATCGTATTCACAATCAACTACATGGACAATTTTTGTGTCATCAGCAAATTTTCCAATCATTCTACCCACATTCAAATCATTAATATATACCACAAACAGGTTATCCAACATATAGCCAGCGGACCAGAAACCGGCCCTCCAACAGTTTCCATCCATCCCAGTGATGTAAACTGACGGAATGTCAGGCATCTTGACAGGCAGCTATAAGTTTGTTAGGACCCCGCTCCCACACAACATGGCCTCACCCAGTGGAGAGGCGGCGTTCACAGCCTGCCTCTATTATACACATTTGCGGGGGTGGGGGAGGGGGGGTGAGAGCTAGCTGAAAGTGAGGGAAAGAGATCAGAATCACTCCTGATGGATGGATGTCTATACGGAACACAACACATCACTACATCAGGTGTGTGGGCATAGATTGAGTACTTACGGGAGCAAAAACAATGCCAGGTATGTCACGAAATCAGTGTTCAACATGGTGTGATAAAGTAAATCAATAAATTAGTCTTCTCATTTAAAGCTTCTTCACAAAAATGCACGTTTGTTGTTTTTTTCATTAATTGGATACATTTTTAATGCCTTTGTCTTTCTGAAATTTGCTCAGCGGCCCCCTACATAGGACAAAAATTGTAATGTGGCTCCCCCACACGAAAAAATTGGACACCCCTGCTGTGGACCTTATAACCTGATACATTTCATTCCCAGTCCTGACTGTCTTGCAGCCATGTTTCAGTAATGGTCACCATAGCATACCCTCCAATCTGAATCATTCAATGCGTTCTTTACATATGAGCATGTATAAAGAACACTTATTTGGGCCACACACCCTAACCTGTTCTTTAATGTTTTACTCACGTTTCTTATTTCTCCCTTGATTTAATCACTTTACATCTTTTAGTTTTCCCTTTACCTGTATTGCCTAAAGCACAATTTGACTTCAACTCTACTCTCTTTCCTTTGGTTTGTTTTTGAACTATTAATGCTACCTTTTACACTGGAGCCCTTCCCCCTTCTGACCGCCTTATTTATCCTTTCCTCTAGGACCCTGTTCCCAGCCCAGTTTACGTGGAGCTCGTCCCAACAGTACAGTTCCTTCCTCGCCCAATACTGGTGCTAGTGTCCCATAAAATGGAACCTCTCTTCCCACACCACTCCTTCAGCTACGTGTGCATATCGTTAATCTGCTTCGCCCTACACCAATTTGCACATGACTCAGGTAATAATCCAGAAATTATGATCCTAGAGGTCCTTAAACTCCTACTTCCTGGTACTCCCCAAACAGGACCTCTTGCCTACTATTCCCTATGTTTGTGGTCCCAATGTGGACCACAACGACCGGATTTGTCCCTCCCTCTCAGTTATCCTTTCAAGCCTGTTAGATATGTCCACCACCCTGGCACCAGACAGGCAACATACCATGTGGGACTCTCAATCCTGCTTGCAAAGAATGCAGTCTGTCCCCTAATTATTGAATCCCCTCCAACTACCACAATACGCTTCCCCTCCTCCTCTTCCCACCGAACCCCCACAAATTTGGATAGCTTCCTGCTCCAAGATGCCATTGTCTGGCATTCTGACTGCTCTTGGACAGTCTTTATCCTTATTCTCAAAGGTAGCAAGTACTTGTACCTGTTGAATAAGATCAGTTTGTGTATATTCTTGCTCTCTATCTTACCTGGGTTCCCCTTACCCTCTACGCTATCAGTCACATCAACCCTGTTCTGAATCGGCACCTCTGAGGCGTGACCAAAGTCTGGAGCAAACTTCCCAGATACAGTTTCCCTCCTCCCTTATATGTCGAGGTGTCTCCAACTCCCATCTCAGCTCAATGTCTCTTGAGTCGGAAAAATTCAAGGCAGAGACATCTGCTGCAGATGTGTTCACGTTGGATCCTGTCATTGTCCACAAATTCCCACATTCTGCAATCTAGGCATACAACCTGCTCTGCCATACCTTGTTAGAGAAAGAGATTTAGTCCTGCAATGGTAAAATATTAATTTCTTTCTCCTGTTTATTATCCTGCCGTGCTCAATTCAGAGGATTTTTTTAAAAATTCAATTTAATATTGAAAACTTTTCAGTCAGAAGAGAGCAATAACACACCTGGATTTGTTTATAATTAGCTTCATCTCTGAAAAGCTAACTGCACCACCTATATTATCCCACAATAAACATTCTAATTAACTGCAGCTGTGTAATTCCACAAATTATGCAGTCATCAACTACTGCATTAAGTACTTTGACATTAAAGCTGGCTGTGTAACTGGGCCTGCACCTATCAGCTGCAGGGGCACCCTAAAGCCCATAACAGTCCACAGCAGATCAATCCAGATTCTTCTGGGTTATCATTTTCTTTACTGTTCCAGACTCCCTTCAACTGTGCCAGACCCTGGTTTCCCCTCCACTTGGTACCAGATTCCTTGCTGCTGTTCCCACAACACAATCCCACCCACACCACCACACCCTCCCAGACACTGAACACCATTCTCACTGCTCCCAGACTCCAGGACGAGCAGGTTCTGATGCTGGAACACACCACCTAGTCCTCTAAGACTTAGAACCCCCTCCCCATTTTCTGGGGCCAGACATCATGAACCCTTCTCCTCAGTAATGTTCCCAGACCTACTTGCTTTCAGTACTCTAGACCCAGGATCCCCTTTCCATTGCTACCAGACCCCAGAACACTCCGCACTCAATACTGACAGACCCTGATACTGTCCCACCAAACTAACAGTCTGTTGAGTGGAATAGGTACCAGGGTATCAGTGTTGCAGTCTCTCCAGATTATGCCAGATCCTAACACCTACACAAATACTACCAGATGACAGTTCCCACCCACTTCCTCACCCCAGTTCTAACACACCCGAAGTATCTTTCAATACTCCACACCTGGCACATTCCCCAGCGCTAATGCAGACCCTTGGACATCCTCAACAGTGCTGTCACAACTTGGGAGTGCCTGCTCTATCACCGAACCTTGTTAAACACCTACCACCATCAAACTTCAAGGATCACCTAGTAAATCAAATCCCACATTCCCCCGGGTTACCATATGTACACAAGGTACATTACTGCTGTACTATACATTGTTATAGACAGGTGGGAAATGGCATGACTGGTTTTCACTGGTCACCTCCCAAATGACCACAGCTAGTGTTTTGTTTAACTTAGTTTCTCAGCCCATGTTTTGTTGGTCAAATACACAGACAGTGACAGGTTTTCTCGTGAGTTTAAAAGCAGAAGATTTTAGTTATTAAACAATCACCCAAAATGTTCACAACACCACCCATGCACACATTCACTCTAATACACACTCAAGAAGATAGATAGAAGGTAAAGGGTAAGAGGCGTTAAGAGTTCAAGGTGTAAAGGTCTGCTGTTTTCAGGAAAAACCTGTGATACCTCTTAGAAGTTAAGTTTTAAAGTTGCAGGCCTGTTTGCTGGCCATCTTGTCCTTGCTGGGTTGCTGAAGTCTCCTGCCAGACAACACTTCAGTTTGAAGCTGGTGCTGGTATCTCTTAATTCAATTTGCACAGGTATAAGAGTGCTCTAAAGGCACTTTCTTGCTTCACTGCTGCAGTTGGTTGCCAACTTGTCTCAGTGCAGTTCGTTGCCAACTTGTCTCAGTGCAGTTCAAATGTCTTAGCTGGAATGGATCTCTCTCTCGCTCTCTCTAGGCTGGTCCAGAAGGCTCGAATACATGGGATCCAGGGTGAGCTAGCCAATTGGATACAAAATTGGCTTGGTGACAGGAGGTAGAGGGTGGTAGAGGAGGGTTGTTTTTTCAGATTGGAGGCCGGTGACCAGTGGTGTGCTGCAGGGATCGGTGCTGGGCCCTCTGTTGTTTGTCATATATATTAATGACTTGGATGTGAATGTAGGGAGCATGATTAGCAAGTTGCAGATGACACCAAAATTGGTGGTATAGTGGACAGTGAAGAAGCTTGTCTAAGGTTACAACAGGATATAGATTAACTGGGAAAGTGGGCAAGGGATTGAGCAAATGGAATTTAACGCAGACAAGTGCGAAGTGATGCATTTGGGAAGTTAAACCAGGGCAGGACATATACAGTGAATGCCAGGGCCCTGGGGAGTGTTGTTGAGCAGACAGACCTTGGGGTGCAAGTACATAGTTCCCTGAAAGTGGCAACACAGGTAGACAGGGTGGTGAAGAAGGTGTATGGCATGCTTGCCTTCATCGGCCAAGGCACTGAGTACAA
This sequence comes from Heterodontus francisci, assembly GCF_036365525.1. Taxonomy (NCBI): domain Eukaryota; kingdom Metazoa; phylum Chordata; class Chondrichthyes; order Heterodontiformes; family Heterodontidae; genus Heterodontus; species Heterodontus francisci. Next base: position 73,311,871 of record NC_090374.1, read on the forward strand.
GAGTTGGGACGTCATGTTACAGTTGTACATAACGTTGGTTAGGCTGCATTTGGAGTACTGTGTGCAGTTCTGGTCGCTGCACTACAGGAAAGATGTGATTAAGCTAGAGAGGGTGCAGAAAAGATTCACAAGGATGTTGCATGGTTTGGAGGGCTTGAGTTATAAAGAGAGATTGGATAGCCTGGGTCTGTTTTCCCTGGAGCGAAGGAGGCTGAGAGGGGACATGATAGAGGTATATAAAATTATGAGAGGCATAGATAAGGTAGATAGCCAGAGTCTGTTTCCCATGGTAGGGGTGACTATAACTATAGGGCAGAGATTTAAGGTGAGAGGGAGGAGGTTTAAAGGGGATCAAAGGGGTAAATTTTTCACACAAAGAATAGTGGTTATCTGGAATGAGCTGCTAGAGGTGGTGGTGGAGGCAGGAACAGTAGCAACATTTAAGAGGCATCTGGACAGGTACTTGAATGAGAAAGGCATAGAGGGATATGGAATTAATGCAGGCAGGTGGGATTAGTATAGATAGGCATTATGGTCGGCATGGATGCGGTGGGCCGAAGGGCCTATTTCTATGCTGTACGACTCTATGACTGTTTGCCTTGTGTTGGAATTAAAGGTGGCTTTTGATGTTCTCTCTGTGGCTGGAGATCCCAGACTGATGATCTTGATGTTCTGAACTTGAAAGACTGATGACACCTTTGTTCTCTAAAAAGGTTACCGTTAAAGGTAAATTCATAAAATGTTAGTTTCACGCACATGACTTTAGGCTTTTGGTTCCTGAGGGGCTATAACAACAGCTTCTGATCTCAGCCCATTTGAATGAGATGAGGAATGCTCACAACTTATTGTGTCTGTTTCAGCTCGTTTTGTGGATATCACATCCATGTGTGATGAGCTGTCTCATTTCAATGCAGACGGGTTAATGAGTTTTAGTTCTTGGACATGGACGTGTATTTTAGTGCAGGAGGTAGTATTTGTCATGTGATTGCGTCCTCCACATTGTTGAAGGCAAAAATGTACCAGTCTTTAATTTTTTTTTATATAACTTCAGTTTATTTTGTATTTTCATCGTTGAACTTCTCATGAGCCTGACATTAATTATAATGTTCATATTATACATTACTATGATATTTTAAACCCATCCCAAAACTATCAAAGCACAGCATTCCCCCTTCACCAGCTTCAAAGCCAATGTAAAAGGATTGGACTGAATCCACGACCCCTCCAAGCCCTCGATTTTAGCACATGATGATTCTTGCAGGAACCAGGCATGAATGATACTGAACCAGCCCACTTTTCTAGGTTCGACGAGCACCAGCAATGCCTTCTATTGTCCATCAAATCAATATCGTGCGGCATTATTCATCTTCCTCTTCCAAATACCCAGAAAAATCAACAGACCTCTTTCTTCCCCAGCCTATCCAATCTTTCCTTCTAGCTGCAATTTGCCTGTTCTGGCAACATCCTCATAAATCTCCTCTGTACCCTCTAGTGCAATTACATCCATTCTGTAATGAGGTGACCAGAACTGCACAGTGTTCAACTTGTGGCCTAATCAATGATTTATACAGTTCCAGCATAACCTCCCTACTCTTATATTCAATGCCTTGGATAATAGAGGAAAGGAATCCATAAACCTTCTTAACCACCTTTATTGACCTGTCCTGCTACCTTCAGTGATCTGTGGACATTCCCTCCAAGGTCCCTCACTTTGTCTACACCGCTCCGTATCGTCCCATTTATTGTATATTCTTTTGCCTTGTTTGACCTCCCCAAATGCATCACCTCAAACTTCTCTGGGTTAAATTTTATTTGTCACTTTTCTGCCCACTTGACCAGTCCAGTGATATCGTCATGCAGTCTGCAGCTATCCTCCTCGCTATCAACCGCATGGCCAATTTTTGTGTCATCTGCAAACTTCTTGATCATTCGCCCTGCATTTACATCCAAATCGTTAATATACCACAAAAAGTGGGTGACCTAGTACAGAGCTCTGCGGAACCCCACTAGAAACAGCCTTCCAGTCTCAAAAACATCCATCAACGATTAACCTTTGTTTCTTGCCATGGAGCCAATATTGTATCCAGCTTGCTACATTCCCCTGGATCCCATGGGCTTTTTTTTTTTAAAAACAGGTCTACCATGTGGGATCTTGTCAAAGGCCTTGCTAAAATCATTGTAGACCAATTAACCCTCCTTGTTAATTCCTCAAAAAAATTCAATCAAGTCAGGAGAGGGGAAGGGAAGATGTGTTTGCTGCCTGACCTGCCTGGTTTAAATTTCAAACAAAGCTTCGTAGTTAACTGTTAGTCACCATAAACTGGTGCATTCTCCATGGCAACGCCTCTACCAGAGTCCATGTGCCAACCAATAAGCACTCTCTTCTCATACAGTATAAATTTGTTGCTTTCCTTACATTGGTATTCTTTGAATTGTCCTGATGAGTGCAAGTCGAAGAGCTTCGACAAAATGTCTGTTTTCAGCAATACTCAATTTAGTATACTGTATTCGCTGCTCACAATGTGGTCACCTCTACATTGAGGAGACCAAACGCAGACTGGGTGACTGCTTTGCGGAACACCTCCGCTAAGTTCGAAAGCATGACCCCGAGCTTCCAGTTGTTTGTCATTTCAACACAACACCCCCGCCCCCTCCCCACTCCAGTGTTCCAGTGAACGTCAATGCAAACTCGAGGAGCAGCACCTGATCTTTCAATTAGGCACTCTACTGCCTCGCAGACTCAACCTTGAGTTCAACAATTCCAGAGCATGACTGGCCTTTTTTGATATTTTATTTTTTAACCCTGTGCTTGTTTTTTCATGTGGATAGCGTTGCTCATTAATCTGCCATTAACACTCTCTCTGGACTAATGCTTTGTCTTTCACCACGCTCTTGTCCTTTTTCCTATGACAGCTTTGTTAGTTAATCTCTCCTGCCCGATCACACACCTTCCCTTTTGTTCTCCTCCCCACCAACCACCACCCCCCTTCACTTGCTTAAAACCAAATTCTTTTCTAACCGTTGTCTGTGACCTTTCATCAAAACTGACCTGAAAAATTAACTCTGCTTCTCTCTCCACAGATGCTGCCTGACCTGCTGAATATTTCCAGCACTTTGTTTTTATTTTGGATTTCCAGCATCTGTAGTATTTTGCTTTTACTTCCGCTATTTCCTCCCAAGCTTCTTTTAACAGCCTGGGATACATTTCATCTGGCCCTGACAATTTATCCACTTCCAAGGATGCTAATCCCCTCCATACTTCCTCGCTCCCTATGTTCATCACATTCAATACTTTACACTTCTCCCCCTTAACTACAACATCTGCATAGTCCCCCTCTTTTCTGAAGACTGAAGCAAAGTATTCATTAAGAACCATACCCACCTCTTCCGTCTCCACACATGGGTTACCTTTTTGGTCTTTTATGGGCCCTACTGTCTCCTTAATTATCCTCTTACTCTTATTATATTGATAAAACATCCTTGGGTTCTCCTTGATGCACTGCAGCAACCCACCAATGCCATTTCAATAGCATTTCCCTCCCCTGTGATCTTTACCACCAAGATAGACAACAATAGCAATGTTGCGGCAACGCTATCCAAGTCTCACAGTATCCTGATTTGGATATATAATTGCCATTCCTTCATCATCGCCGGATCAATATGCTGGAATTCCCCAGGTAACACTATTGTGAGAACACCATCAGCAAAAAGACTGCAGTAGTTCAAGAAGGTCCACCCTAATAGTAGGTGGGAAGATTGATACGTTAGTAAATGGAATGACAGTGTCTCCCACTCAGTAGAGGCAACCCTGCATTATCTTGAGAAACTGTTAAAGCAGGACGCCATTCTTAGTTAATCTGAAATTTATCTACCAGCAGTCAGTTATACGGCACAGAAACAGGCCCTTCAGCCCATCGTGTCAGTGACAGCCTTCAAGCACCTAACTATTCTAATCCCATTTTCCAGTACTTGGCCTTGTATGCTATGGCGTTTCAAGTGCTCATCTAAATACTTCTCATCTAAACCCTGTGAGGGTTCCTGCCTCTACCACCTCTTCAGGTAGTGCGTTCCAGATTCCAACCACCCTCTGGGTGGAAAAAAAATTCCTCAAATCCCCTCTACACCTCCTGCTCCTTACCTTAAATCTATGCCCCCTAGTTATTGATCCCTCCGCTAAGGGAAAAGGTTTCTTCCCATCTATGCCCATCATAATTTTGTATATCTCAATCAGGGTCCCCCTCAGCCTTCTCTGCTCTAAGGAAAACAACCCTAGCCTGTTCAGTCCCTCTTCATAGCTGAAATGCTCCAGCCCTGGCAACATCCTGGTGAATCTCCTCTGCACCCTCTCCAGTGCAATCACATCCTTCCTATAGTGTGGTGACCACAACTGTACACAGTACTCCAGCTGTGGCCTAACTAGCATTTTTTACAGCTCCATCATAACCTCCCTGCTCTGAGATTCTGTGCCTCGGCTAATAAAGGCAAGTATCCCATATGCCTTCCTAACCACCTTATCTACCTGTGCTGCTGCATTCAGTGATCTATGGACAAGTACACCAAGGTCCCTCTGACCCCCTGTACTTCCTAGGGTCCTACCATCCATTGTATATTCCCTTGCCTTGTTAGTCCTCCCAAATTGCATCACCTCACACTTCTCAGGATTAAATTCCATTTGCCACTGCTCCACCCATCTTCCCAGCTCATCTATATCCACTTTTAAGCCTGCTAAAACAGCTAATTATTCCTCCCTTTCAATGCTAATTTGTTCAAGTCTATCATAATCCCCCATCCTTGATCTCTACACCTACATTGTCCTTCTCCATAGTGAACACAGATGAAAAGTAATCATTTAAAACCTCACCTATGTCCTCTGGCTCCACACACAGATTGCCACTTTGGTCCCTAATGGGCACTACTCTTTCCCTGGTTATCCTCGTGCCCTTAATATACTTATAAAACACCTTGGGATTTTCCTTTATCTTGCCCGCCACTGTTTTTTCATGTCCCCTCTTCGCTCTCCTAATTACTTTTTTTTTTTAAGTACCCCCATACACTTTCTATACTCCTCTAGTGCCTCTGCTGTTTTCAGTGCTTTGAATCTTCCATAAGCCTCCTTTTTTTCCCTTATCCAATCCTCTATATCCCTTGACATTCAGGGTTCCCTGGACGTGTTGGTCCTACCCTTCACCTTTAAGAGAACATGTTGGCCCTGAACTCTCACTATTTCCTTTTTGAATGACTCCTACTGGGCTGATATAGACTTTCCTACAAGTAGCTGCTCCCAGTCCACTTTAGCCAGGTCCTGTTTTATCATATTGAAATCGGCCTTCCCCCAATTCAGTACTTTTATTTCCAGTCCCTCTTTGTCCTTTTCCATAACTACTTCAAACCTTAGAGTTACAGTCACTATCCCCCGAAATGCTTCCCCACTGACACTTCTACCACTTGTCCAGTTTCATTCCCTCGGATTAGGTCCAGTACCCCCTTCTCTTGTAGGACTTTCTACGTACGGGCTCAAAAAGCTCTCCTTTATGCACTTTAAGAATTCCGCCCCCTTTAAGCCTTTTGCACTAAGACTATCCCAGTTGATATTGGGGAAGTTGAAATCCCTTACTATTATTAACCTATTATTTTCACACCTCTGAGATTTGCCTACATATCTGTTCCTCTATCTCTCCCTGACTATATGGAGGCCTGTAGTACACTCCCAGCCAAGTGATTGCCCCCTTTTTGTTTTTAAGTTCTACCCATATGGCCTCATTTGAGGAACCTTCTAAGATATCATCCCTCCTTACTGCAGTAATTGACTCCTTGATCAACAGTGCAATGCCACCTCCTCTTTAACACCCTCCCCTGTCACGCCTGAAGATTCTATACCCTGGAATATTGAGCTGCTAGTCCTGCCCTTCCCTCAACCATGTCCATAACCATGTCATGACAGCAACAGGGGAACCCATTGCTTTTAAGAGACAATTGTCATTTACTTCTCTGCTGCTGTCGAAGAAAAGTCCTCTTTCCTGCTGATGGCCATGGATGGACCAATGGGTGGCTAACTTTGTTTTGCAGGAGGTGGCTGATTAAGTCAACGCCAGCAGCACAGAGCAACTGCTTTCGCTGTAGTATTATAAGCTAAGTGAGCTTACCAAGAAAATAATGATAGAGGATCACGCCACACCTTATTGCAATACAGTGTATTAAAAGTTCCCTCTCATGCACACAACTTCACAGTACCTGGATAGCTTCCCATTATGCAAGAAGCATTCAGCACTTTCCTTTCTCAACAACTCCCCATTTAGTAATATTCTCAGCTTCCACTTTCTGACCACTGTCTGCAGAAGACAACACACGACAGAGTCATGGCAAGGCATATGGGAGGTGGATCCTTAAATCTGCATCCTGTAATTGCATCTGAGGGGAAAACTGTTCCAAGGAAGAGAAACTTTGAAGGAAATAGGAAGTGGAGAAGCAGAGAGAAGGGAAGAATGAGAGAAGAAAAGAATTAAAGAAAAAACCTAGGGAATGAGAAGGTTAATGTGGAATGGGAAGGTTAATGTGGTTCAGTTCTTAGTTCAAAGGGGATGAGGAATTGTGGAGAAAACAGTTCAGCCATTAACTTATTGAATGGCGGAGCAGGCTCGAGTGGCAGAGTGGCATAATTCGTATGTTCGTAAGGACTGCACAGGGAATCAGTAGGGAAGGGGTAGTAGCAACAGAAGGGTGAGAGACAGAAGCAAATGATTTTCTCTGCAGCCTGCAGCCCGAGGTAGCTTCTTTCTCTACCATGCCATATGACCCATCAGCTCCCATATAAAAGGAAAGAAAAAATAGACAGAGGGAAGCAGAAAGAGGAGAGAGAGAGAAGACACAATCAAAAAGCACCACGAGAGAGAAACATCAAAACAAAGACAATAGATATGCAAGAGAAAGACCATATTCTACGACTTACCATATGTAGCGCTATGGAAGTGCTACAAGTATTTTTTAAAAATCATGCTGCTCTTTCCAGACCTGAAGCCAGAGATTTACAAATACATACTAATCTGTAAGCTTCCCTCACAGAACAGCAACTATCAACTGCAGGCTGTGTTTACTTAGAGAAATTAGACGTGAGGCCTTAAGGGTAAAGCATTACTTGATTACAGATCCACCTTAGTAGCAGAATAATACATGGTACACCCTACCTGTCATTGTTAAGAGTGAAATTATTGTTTTCCCGTCTTTTCTGATGAAAGGATTTTTTTTTTTAAAACATAGATCATGTTATTCTGATATCAGAATCTCTACGGTAATGTTATTTATTATGCATTGGAGGATATGCTATTTTGTAATGACAGGAACATTATACCATGTAATGCAAGAAAGATTTAAAACACACCATAAATAAAACAGGGGTAAAAAAGCACTGGACACAGATAATTTCACATGACAATTGAAGTAAATAGATTAGTAGATTTTCCTGGTGCCACCTTTGACTCCTCTAGCATTCAAAGCTAATCCTATGTTCTGGACAGGGCTGATTCTCTAAATCCATGCACCTAGTGCAGAGCCTAGTTTCTGAAAATCACAGGCTCACTATCCATACTTCTGCGTCCATTATTAATGGACAGAAAATCAGAAGGAACGAACCTGCAATTTCCTGATATGCGTTCCCCGAATATGTGCCACAGGTGGAGAAGGCTTCATACCAGGAGCATTTTGCAAAATCAGCAGTGATATGTTCTGCAACAATTATCAGCCACCATGAGCACGTAAAGATCATACAATCGAAATTATAGAAAAGGAAAACTTACTTCTCCAAGAGCTTCATAGCGTTTCTGGTTCCATCTGTGCAAATCTTCATGGTAATTGAATACATAAGGTTCCCCAGTTTTTACATGTCTTAACTGTCCCTCTAGACACAAAGAATAAATTTTATTCACTCAGGTAATTTTAACAAAACCTCATATTTAACCCAGATAGGCAAACACATAGAATACAGCATGTCTTAAAACCCAGTAGCCAGAGTCACAGAGTCATTTATGACCTCCTTCTCTGCCATTCAGCCCATCAAGAACTAAATAATACCATTATACCTTTTTTTTTTAAGATTTTAAATTCATTCACCATGTAAGGGAAACCAAAGTTCATCAGCTCATGGCTGACATTCAAACTATGCTGTTCCATAGGCAGCAAGTTGTTAACCTCAGTGGGGTCAAAGAATCAGGCATATACCCAGTTCATTGTGAAGTGAAGGAAAGAAAATCTGCCTGGGTTCCACTTGCAGTTACACTTCACCCCTAATGGATAATTACAATAGCAGGTGCCATAAAGATAATAAAGAATGGGGTTTGGGGAGGGAATCCGCAATTGGATCCAACTTCTCTATACAATCAGTAGCGCAGTCTCAATCAATGGGTGGGAATCAGAAAGTTTCCCTATCAAATCTGGAGTCAGACAGGGCTGTCCGCTCTCCCCGTCTTGTTTGTTTGCTGCATCGAACCTTTTGCTGCATCCATTAGGAAGGATGCAGGCATAAGAGGGGTGACAATCCCAGGCAGTGGAGGCACTCAGGTCAAAGCCTCTCTGCACACGGACGACGTCGCCGTCTTCTGCTCAGATCCGTTGTCTGTTCGCATGAGCATCTGCGACCAGTTCGAACTGGCCTCAGGAGCCGAAGTAAATCGCGGCAAGAGGCAGGCTATGTTCGTTGGGAACTGGGCCAACCGATCCTTTGTTCCCTTCACCATCAGGTCAGACTACCTGAAGGTGCTGGGGATATGGTTCGGAGGGGCAAGGGCGTGCACCAAAAACTGGAAGAAGCGTATAGTCATGGTAAAACATAAACTGAGCATGTGGGAGCAGCGTTCTTTCTCCATTGCAGGTAAGAACCTGGTCATCAGGTGCGTGGCACTCACATTGTTACTGTATGTGGCACAGTTCTGGCCCATACCCCACTCCTGTGCCATGGGTCACCCAAGCCATTTTCCGCTTTATCTGGAGATCGAAAATGGACCGTGTCCGCAGAGACACGATGTTCAAACCTCTGGATAAAGGGGGGAAAAAATTTAACCAACGTCGCCCTCATCCTCATGGCCACTTTCGTGTGCGGCTGCATCGAGCTGCGCATAGAACCCCAGTACGCAAACACCATGTGTCACTACATGCTGAGCTTCTATCCGTCCCCGGTGGTGCAAAGGACACATTGCCGCAAAATGCTGCATCCAGTTGGACCGTGTCAACCACCGACCCGTTGTGGAAAAGGGTGTGCAGAAAAACATCTTTGACCACCAATACATCAGGCAGTGGTCTGCACGGAATGTCCTCAGGGCCCTATGGGAAAAGATGGTGGATCCTTTCAGATGGTTCCCGAGCAGACTGTCAAAGTCATTTGGCAGAATGCCTCATCACCAGAACTTTCAAACAACCAGCAAGACGGAGCTTGGCTGGTGGTGAGAAGGGCCCTCCCTGTCAGATCCTTCCTGCACGCCCGGAGTCTCACTGGCTCAGCACACTGCCCTCGAGATGGCTGTGGTGGGGAACAGACTGTTGCCACCTCCTGGAATGTGCCTTTGCAAAGCAGGTCCGGAAAGAGAAGCAGTGCTTTTTGTCGAGAGTCATCCCAAGCAGCACTGTAACACAGGACTCTGTGCATCCTGGGATCAACCCGTCGAGTACAGAGATAAACATCAACTGTTGCTGGAGGACTTTCAACTCTGTGAAGGACGCACTTTGGTCTGCCCAAAACTTGCTGGTCTTTGAAAGAAAAAATTGTCCACAATCGAGTGTTGCAGACTGGCACATTCCAAGGTCCAGGACTACGTGCTGAGGGACACACTAAAGCTTGGGGCAGCTGCTGCAAAGGCTCAATGGGGAAAGGCCACTGTGTAAAGTCCTCCCACCATTGTATACTGAAGGTCTGGAATCTGTGTAAAACCACTCGGGCTGTATGCACCAAAATGTTTTTTTGTTGTGTAATATACATTGCAATATACATTGCATTTAAAATGGAACGGCAAGCATTTTTCTTTTTATTCATTCACGGGATGTGAGCGTCACTGGCTATGCCCATCCCCAAGTGCCCTTGAGAAGGTGGTGGTGAGCTGCCTTCTTGAACCGCTGCAGTCCCTCTGGTGTAGGTATACCCACAGTGCTGTTATGAAGGGAGTTCCAGGATTTTGACCCAGCGACAGTGAAGGAATGGCGATATAGTTCCAAGTCAGGATGGTGTGTGGCTTGGAGGGGAACTTGCAGATGGTGGTGTTCCCATGCATCTGCTGCACTTGTCCTTCGAGGTGGTAGAGGTCGTGGGTTTGGAAGGTGCTGTCCAAGGAGCCTTGGTGCGTTGCTGCAGTGTATCTTGCAGACGGTACACACTGCTGCCACTGTGCGACGGTGGTGGAGGGAGTGAATGTTTGTGGATGGTGCGCCAATCAAGTGGGCTGCTTTGTCCTGGATAGTGTTGAGCTTCCTGTGTGTTGTTGGAGCTGCACCCATCCAGGCAAGTGGAGAGTATTCCATCACACTCCTGACTTGTGCCTTGTCGATGGTGGACAGGCTTTGGGGAGTCAGGAGGTGAGTTACTCGCCACAGGATTCCTAGCCTCTGACCTGCTCTTGTAGCCATGGTATTTATATGGCTACTCCAGTTCAGTTTCTGGTCAATGGTAGCCCCTAGGATGTTGATAGTGGGGGATTCAGCAATGGTAATGCCATTGAATGTCATGGGGAGATAGTTAGATTCTCTCTTGTTGGAGATGGTCATTGCCTGGCACTTGTGGTGGCACAAGTGTTACTTGCCACTTATCAGCCCAAGCCTGGATATTGTCCAGGTCTTGCTGCATTTCTACACGGACTGCTTCAGTATCTGAGAATGGTACGAATGGTCCTGAACATAGTGCAATCGTCAGCGAACATCCCCACTTCTGACCTTATGATTGAAGGAAGGTCATTGATGAAGCAGCTGAAGATGATTGGGCCTAGGACACTACCCTGAGGAACTCCTGCAGTGATGTCCTGGAGCTGAGATGATTGACCTCCAACAACCACAACCATCTTCCTTGCGCTAGGTATGACTATAACCAGCAGAGAGTTTTCCCCCGATTCCCATTGACTCCAGTTTCGCTAGGGCTCCTTGATGCCATACTCGGTCAAATGCTGCCTTGATGTCAAGGGCAGTTACTCTCACCTCACCTCTGGAGTTCAGCTCTTTTGTCCATGTTTGAACCAAGGCTGTAATGAGGTCAGGTGCTGAGTGGCCCTGTCGGAACCAAAACTGCGTATCACTGAGCAGGTTATTGCTAAGCAAGTGCTGCTTGATGGCACTGTTGATAACACCTTCCATCACTTTGCTGATGATTGAAAGTAGACTGATGGGGCGGTAATTGGCCGGGTTGGACTCGTCCTGCTTTTTGTGTGCAGGACAGACCTGGGCAATTTTCCATATTGCCGGGTAGATGCCAGTGTTGTAGCTATACTGGAACAGCTTGGCTAGGGGTATGGCAAGTTCTGGAGCACAGGTCTTCAGTAATATTGCCGGAACATTGTCAGGACCCATAGCCTTTTCTGTATCCAATGCCGTCAGTCGTTTCTTGATATCACGCGGAGGGAATCGAATTGGCTGAAGACTGGCATTTGTGATGCTGGGGACTTCAGGAGCAGGCCAAGATGGATCATCAACTCGGCACTTCTGACTGAAGATTGTTGCAAATGCTTCTGCCTTATCTTTCGCACTGATGTGCTGGGCTCCCCCATCATTGAGGATGGGGATATTTGTGGAGACACCTCCTCCAGTTAGTAGTTTAATTGTCCACCACCATTCACGGCTGGATGTGGCAGGACTGCAGAGCTTAGACCTGATCCGTTGGTTATGGGATTGCTTAGCTCTGTCTATTGCATGCTGCTTATGCAGTTTGGCATGCACGTAGTCCTGGGTTGTAGCTTCACCAGGTTGACACCTCATTTTGAGGGATGCCTGGTGCTGCTTCTGGCATGCCCTCCTGCACTCTTCATTGAACCAGGGTTGGTCTCCTGGCTTGATGGTAATGGTAGAGTGGGGGATATGCCGGGCCATGAGGTTTAAGATTGTGGTTGAGTACAATTCTGCTGCTGCTGATGGCCCACAGCACCTCATGGAGGCCCAGTTTTGCATTGCTAGATCTGTTCAAAATCTAGCACGGTGATAGTGCCACACAACACGATGGACGGTTTCCTCAATGTGAAGGCAGGACTTCGTCTCCACAAGGACTGTGCGGTGGTCACTCCAACCAATACAGTCATGGACAGATGCATCTATGGCAGGCAGACTGGTGAGGACAAGGTCAAGTATGTTTTTCCCTCGTGTTGGATCACCCACCACCTGCCGCAGACCCAGTCTAGCAGCTATGTCCTGTAGTACTCGGCCAGCTCGGTCAGTCGTGGTGCTACCGAGCCACTCTTGGTGATGGACATTGAAGTCCCCCACCCAGAGTACATTTTGCGCCCTTGCCACCCTCAGTGCTTCCTCCGAGTGGTGTTCAATATGGAGGAGTACTGACTCATCAGCTAAGGGACAGCGGTAGGTGGTAATCAGTAGGAGGTTACCTTGTCCATGTTTGACCTGATGCCATGAGACTTCATGGGGTCCGGAGTCGATGCTGAGGACTCCCAGGGCAACTCCCTCCCTATTGTAGACCACTGTCCCGCCAACTCTGCTGGGTGTGTCCTGCCAGTGGGACAAGACATACCCAGGGATAGTGATGGCAGTGTCTGGGACATTGTCCGTAAGGTATGATTCCGTGAGTATAACTATGTCAGGCTGTTGCTTGACTAGTCTGTGGGACAGCTCTCCCAACTTTGGCACAAAACCCCAGATGTTAGTAAGGAGGACTTTGCAGGGTCGACAGGGCTGGGCTTGCTGTTGTCGTTTCCGGTGCCTTGGTTGATGCCGGGTGGTCCGTCCGGTTTCAATCCTTTTTATTGACTTCGTTGCGGTTAGGTACAACTGAGTGGCTTGCTCGGTCATTTCAGAGGGCATGTAAGAGTTAACCACATTGCCGTGGGTCTGGAGTCACATGTAGGCCAGACCAGGTAAAGACAGCAGATTTCCTTCCCTAAAGGACATTAGTGAACCAGATGGGTTTTTCCAATAATCGACAATGGTTTAATGGCCATCATTCGACTAGCTTTTAATTCCAGATTTATTAATTAAATTCAAATTCCACCTTTTGCTGTGGTGGGATTCGAACCCATGTCCCCAGATCAATACCCTGGGTCACTAGTCCAGTGATAATACCACTACGCCACCGCTTAGAGGTGGAACTTCATGTTTTCATGTGAGGAACTTCATGTTTTCTGTTTCGAAGAAATCTGATCTCTATTGTATGTCCCGAAATATGAAATTTGAACTGTTCTGTAATGTATTTTTTCAACTTTATGAATAAAGTATATTTTTGGAAAAAAAGTACAGGAGAGAAAAATCTACAGAATTTTAACACTTAAAATACTAATCACAGCATTGTAGTGAAATGAATTTCAATTTACATACTGTGTTGAAAGAATTCTTAAAACAGTTATAAAGAGAATTACCTATCTTTACAGAACTTCCTTCACTCTCTTAATAAAGTATCCTCCACATACCTGAAGGTCAGGCCTCCATTGGGGAGAATCACAATGAAATCAGTCCCTAAGGCAATTTACATATTCATAATACTGCAAAGCAGCTTGCACCCAGCTAACTCTCTCTGTCTATGCTGGCATAGCTCCAGGGCTGAGAAGTTGATTCCTTCCCAGAGCAGTGGGGAAAAAAATTCTGCAAATATTCTAACACAGAAAGCAGTCTGTTGGTGTTTCCCCTCCTTTCTTTTCTTTCTTTTGGGCCTCCTTATCTCGAGAGACAATGGATAAGCGCCTGCAGGCATCAGTGGTTTGTGAAGCAGCGCCTGGAGTGGCTATAAAGGCCAATTCTAGAGTGACAGGCTCTTCCACAGGTGCTGCAGAGAAATTTGTTTGTCAGGGCTGTTGCACAGTTGGCTCTCCCCTTGCGCCTCTGTCTTTTTTCCTGCCAACTACTAAGTCTCTTCGACTCGCCACATTTTAGCCCTGTCTTTATGGCTGCCCGCCACAGGAGCATTAAGTCATAGCCCTGTTGCTGTATCCCTTCAACCATCTATCTAACCTATTGTTAAATGGTGACATGGTTTCTGTTTCAATCACGAGCTCCAGTACTGCTTTCCAATCTCAACCACATGTGCTTAAAAAACTTTTGCGCTCTGCCCTAAATTTCTTACAATGAATGTTGTATTTGGAGCACCTCATTCTTGAGTCCTCAATAACTGGAAACAATCGGTTTCTATCTGCCCGGTCCCACCCCTTCAGAATTTTAGGTGCCTGTATCAAATCACCCTGTAATCTCCTCTGCTCTAATAAGAGCAGCCCAAAATTCTCAAGTCTTCCTTCACATTTCAACAATTTACATTTGTATAGCATCATTAATGTAGTAAAATATCCCAAAGCACTTTACAGGAACATTAGTGGACAAAATTTGACACCAAGCCACGTAAGATAATAGGAGGGGTGACCAAAAACATTGACGAGGAGGTAGTTTTTTTTTGTAAAAGGAGTATCTTAATGGAGGAGGGAGGGGTAGAGAAGGAAATTGGTTCTATGGACAGAACTCAAGAGCTTAGGCCCTTGGTAACTGAAGGCACAACTGCCAACGGTGGAGTGATTAAAATCGGAGATGCTCGAGAGACCAAAATTAAAGGAGCAGAGATTTCAAAAGGTTGTAGGGCTGGAGGAGGCTACAGAGATAGGAATGGGTGAGGCTTTGGAGGGATTTGAAAATGAGGATGAAAATTTTAAAATTGAAATATTGCCGGACCCGGAGACAACACTGGACAGTGAGCACAGGGGCAGTAGGTGAACAGGAGGTGGTTAGGACATGGCAGCAGTTTGGGATAAGCTCAGGTTTATGTAATGTGCAAGAAAGGAGGCTAGCCAGGAGAACATTGTCACAGACAAGTCTAGAGATAGCAAAGGCCTGGATGAGGGGTTCAGCAGATGAACTGAGGCAGGGACAGTCTGGTTCAGCCTCACACAGTAACCATGGGGCGGGCTTGAGTCAGTGGCGAGGGAATGGTGTTTGTGCCGGGACTGAAGACAATGGCTTCGGTTTCCCAATATTTCATTGGAAAAAACTTGCTGCTTATACAGTACTACATGTCAGACAAACAGTTTGACAAATCAGAGACAGGTCGAAAGCAGTGTGGCAAGGTAGAGCTGGGCAGAACCTGACACCATTTGTGGATGATGTCGTCAAGGGGCAGCATGTAGATGAGACATAGGAGGGGGCCAAGGATAGATTCTTGGGGGATTTCAAAAGGCAACAGTGCAGGAGAAGTAATACAAAAAACACTGTGGGTAATTCTCTGGCTATGACTGCATAGATACGAATGGAACCAGGCGAGGTCAGACCCACATAGCTGGACAGCAGAGGACAGGCGTTGATGGAGGATGGTGTAGTTAAAGTTAACTATGTCAAAGGCAACAGAGAAAGAGAAGTTTGAGGAGGAACAGTTTACCATGGTCTTAATCACTTAGGACATGGTTTGTGACTTTGATGAGAACCGTTTCAGGACCGAGGTAGCGCAGAAACCCAAATGGAAGGATTCAAATATGGAATTGCTCGAAAGATGGGCAGAGATTTGGGAAGTGACAATACATTCAAGGCGCTGGGAGAGGAAAGGGAGGATGGAAATGGGGCAGTAACTTGCAAGGACAAGGTGGGTTTTTACAGCAGGGCGTGACTGTAGATTTGAAGGTAAGGGGGTCAATTCCTGCGGAGAGGGAACCATTACAATATCAGCTAATGTGGAAGCCAGGAAGGGAAGTTTGTTGGTCAGCAGCTTGGTAGGAATAAGATCAAGGGTGCAGGAGGTAAGTCTCAAGGACAAGGTGAGCTTGGAGATGAGATACTAGAGAAAGATACGAGTTCAGGGCGAGGGCAGTGTGGAACCTTAGGAGACAATTATCCCAGTGGGCTAGTGGAAGTGGTAGAGGCAGCTGGAAGGTCTCAATCTTTGTGCCAAAGAAATCCATGAGCTCCTTGCACTTGTTGGAGGGGAGTGGAGGCAGGGAGAGGGGTTTAAGAAGACTGTTTATAGTGAAGAACAGCTGGAGGTTAACTTTGCATTCCAACATGATGCTGGAATAGTGTGTAGTTTTGGCAGAGTACAGCAGGAACCCATAGTGCTTTATGTGGTCCTGACACATCAGCGATGTGATGAATGATTAAGCCAGTTGGCCGTGATGGACGTTCAAGTCTTCATCCCTTGGACTTAAGGGAGTGGAGATAAGGGCCATACCAAGGGGAAATGACCACGCTCAGCAACAGTAATAGTTTTAATGGGGACAAGGGTATCAAAGGTGGAGGTGGTGTGTATGATTGAGTAAATTGGTAGCTGCAGAAATGTCATGCTGAATGGAGGGCTAAAGGCTAAACAGTTGGTAGTTTGAAAGCGTAGTTGTAGGTGACTTGAGAGCTTTTTTTGAGTGGCAGACAGAGAAGGAAGTGGGGTGTGGGTAAAGAGGAATACAAGGAAGTGATCAGTGCCTCATCGGTGATTGGCACGATGGAGTAGCAAGGCCACGTGAGATGGCCAGGTCGAGGAGATGGCTATGAATATGAGTAGGGGGAGTTTATATGGGAGAGAAAGATTTAGGAAGGATAGGAGGGCAGTGAACTCAGAGGAAAGCATGACAAGTTGAAATGTAGGTCAAAAATCACCAAGGATGAGAAGTTGCTCCATGCAGAGGCTGAGGAAGGAAAGCAGTGAAGATGTCAGAGTGAGAAACCTGGTATGGTACATGGGTGGCAGTAGAGAACAAAGATTTTAAACAGAGAGGAGAGAGGGATGGAATAAGGGGAGGTTCTCAAAGGAGGATAAAAGTTCCAGAGGAGTAGAAGAGACCAAGGTTTGAATTGAGGATAAGGGCTACATCACCACTGTGGCGGTTTGGGTGGGGCAAGTGGTGGAAGGCATAGCCAGGAAGGAAAACTTCATTAGGGGGAAAGGTGTCATCAATCCTCAGCCAAGTAGATGCAATCGTCCACGATAAGCTCACAGATGGCAAGGGCCTTGTTCACCAATCTGCTTCTTCCAAACTGCCGGTGTGCAAAGGCATGAAAAAACACTCCCAGAAAAATTAAAATGAACAAAACGAGTTGCATTAAAAGATCAAGACTCGGGCTCCCAGAAAAGATGTGCTCTTTGGGTAAACATATTGGACATATTTGAAACAAATAATGTTTGAAGATTTGTTTGTGTCATGTTGGAAACCTTGGCCTTGAATGTCCTCAAAATGAGTTACATCACTATTGCATCTTGAAATGTTGTTGCATCCACCAGTGCAAGCACCAATATAAAACAGGTATACATTCTTCTTCTTCTTTGGCCTCCTTGTCTCGGGAGACAATGGGTAAGCGCCTGCAGGTGGTCAGTGGTTTGTGAAGCAGCGCCTGGAGTGGCTATAAAGGCCAATTCTAGAGTGACAGGCTCTTCCACAGGTGCTGCAGATAAAATTGGTTGTCAGGGCTGTTTCATAGTTGGCTCTCCCCTTGCGCTTCTGTCTTTTTTCCTGCCAACTGCTAAGTCTCTTCGACTCGACACACCGCCTTTATGGCTGCCCGCCAGCTCTGGCGATCGCTGGCAACTGACTCCCACGACTTGTGATCAATGTCACAGGATTTCATGTCGCATTTGCAGACGTCTTTAAAGCGGAGACATGGACGGCCAGTGGGTCTGATACCAGTGGCGAGCTCGCTGTACAATGTGTCCTTGGGGATCCTGCCATCTTCCATGCGGCTCACATGGCCAAGCCATCTCAAGCGCCGCTGACTCAGTAGGGTGTATAAACTGGGGATGTTGGCCGCCTCGAGGACTTCTGTGTTGGAGATACGGTCCTGCCACCTGATGCCAAGGATTCTCCAAAGGCAGCGATGATGGAATGAATTGAGACGTCACTCTTGGCTGACATACGTTGTCCAGGCCTCGCTGCCGTAGAGCAAGGTACTGAGGACGCAGGCTTGATACACGCGGACTTTTGTGTTCCGTGTCAGTGCGCCATTTTCCCACACTCTCTTGGCCAGTCTGGACATAGCAGTGGAAGCCTTTCCCATGCGCTTGTTGATTTCTGCATCGAGTGACAGGTTACTGGTGATAGTTGAGACTAGGTAGGTGAACTCTTGAACCACTTCCAGAGCGTGGTCGCCGATATTGATGGATGGAGCATTACTGACGTCCTGTCCCATGATGTTCGTTTTCTTGAGGCTGATGGTTAGGCCAAATTAGTTGCAGGCAGCCGCAAACCTGTCGATGAGATTCTGCAGACACTCTTCAGTGTGAGATGTTAAAGCAGCATCGTCAGCAAAGAGCAATTCCCTGATGAGGACTTTCCGTACTTTGGTCTTCGCTCTTAGACGGGCAAGGTTGAACAACCTGCCACCTGATCTTGCGTGGAGGAAAATTCCTTCTTCTGAAGACTTGAACGTATATGAGAGCAGCAGGGAGAAGAAAATCCCAAACAGTGTAGGTGCGAGAACACAGCCCTGTTTCACACCACTCAGGATAGGAAAAGGGGTCTGATGAGGCACCGCTATGCTGAATTGTGCCTTTCATATTGTCATGGAATGAAGTGATGATACTTAGTAGCTTTAATGGACATCGATCTTTTCTAGTAGTCTGAAGAGACCACGTCTGCTGACAAGGTCAAAGGCTTTGGTGAGATCTATGAAAGCAATGTAGAGGGGCATCTGTTGTTCACGGCATTTCTCCTGTAGCTGACGAAGGGAGAACAGCATGTCAATGGTTGATCTCTCTGCTCGAAAGCCACACTGTGCCTCAGGGTAGACACGCTCGGCCAACTTATGGAGCCTGTTTAAAGCGACTTGAGCGAAGATTTTCCCCACTATGCTGAGCAGGGAGATTCCACGGTAGTTGTTGCAATCACCGCGGTCACCTTTGTTTTTATAGAGGGTGATGATATTGGCATCGCACATGTCCTGTGGTACTGCTCCCTCGTCCCAGCACAGGCAAAGCAGTTCGTAGAGTGCTGAGAGTATAGCAGGCTTAGCACTCTTAATTATTTCAGGGGTAATGCCGTCCTTCCCAGGGGCTTTTCCGCTGGCTAGAGAATCAATGGCATTACTGAGTTCCGATTTTGTTGGCTGTCCGTGCAGCTCATCCATGACTGGCAGAGGCTGGGCTGCATTGAGGGCGGTCTCAGGTATACATTAGCACACACATAGGTGCATATGTTAGACAATAGTTGAATAGTGACAGCAACATTTCATGCATCGATTTTACATGTATTGTACACTATGGAGAATATTTGTGCATAGGAATTTTTATTTCAGGTTTGATCATTTGCCACCTTTGAAGGTCAAAAAAGACATCAATGATATTGCATTACATGTTGCTAATGCACCATGACATCTGTTTATCAGTAGGCACGACTACCTCAAAGTCAAAGTAAAATCTTGATTCAGCATCAACAGCTGAGATAACCAGCAATCAGACTGAAAATCAAGAGATTTAAATGAAGGAGATTTCTTCGGGAAAGAACATAAAAATGGTGGCTGCATGGCCTGTAGAAATCCTGAGTTATTTACAGGCAACTGGCCACATTTTTGAGCGCAAGTTAAGTGGAATATAAACAATTCTTTTTCTTTCGTGTGATTTGAATCACTAACATTTGTTGCCCATTTTTAATTGCCCTTGAGAAGGTGGTGGTGAGCTGGCCTCTTGAACCGCTGCAGTTCATGTGGTGTAGGTACACCCACAGTGCTGTTAGGAAGGGAGTTCCAGGTTTTTGATGCCGCTACAGTGAAGGAATGGCGACAGTTCCAAGTCAGTATGGTGTGTGACTTGGATGGGAGCTTGCAGGTGGTAGTGTTCCCATGCAACTGCTGCCCTTATCCTTTTAGGCCGTAGAGGTCACGGGTTTGGAAGGTGCTATCGAAGGAGGCTTGACGAGTTGCTGCAGTGCATCTTATAGATGTTACACACTGGTGCCACTGTGCGTTGGTGGTGGAAGGAGTGGATGGGGTGCCAATCAAGCGGGTTAAATTATCCTGGATGGTGTTGAGTTTCTCAAGTGTTGTTGGAGCTGTACTCATCCAGGCAAGAGGATTGTACTCCATCACACTCCTGACTTATGCCATGTAGACGGCGGACAGGCTTTGTAGAGTTAGGTGGCGAGTCACTCGCCGCAGAATTCACAGCATCTGACCTGCTTTTGTTGCCAAGGTATTTATATGGCTGGTCCAGTTCAGTTTCTGGTCAATGGTACCCCCAGGATGTTGATGGTGGGGGATTCAGTGATGGTAATGCTGTTGGAGATGGTTGGATTCTCTCTTGTTGGAACTTGTGGTAAGTAACATTTTTTTGCCACATATCAGTCCAAGCCTGAATGTTGTCCAGCTCTTGCTGCATGCGGGCAGTCTGCTTCAGCATCTGAGGAGTTGAGAATGGTACTGAACACTATGCAATCAGCGACATCCCCACTTCTGACCATGTGATGGAGGGAAGGTCATTGATGAAGCAACTGAAGATGATTGGGCCTAGGACACAACCCTGAGGAACTCCTGCAGCGATGACCTGAGCTGAGATAACTGGCCTCAAACAACCACAACCATTTACCTTTGTGATAGATACGACTCCAACCAACAATTACCAGAGATGTCAAAAACAGACATATGATTGCAAAGTTTGCATCGGCTACAACTGAAATTTCTTCCATTTGACACAAGTCTCAAGGCATTGAAGTGAATGAACCTGTCGGACTGAACTCCTTGACATCCTGCACAAAAATTACTATTGGCACAAGCATGGATAGACATTTAAGAATGCTGTAGAGCACAAGACAGACCAACAAATATTTTACATTCTTTTTTAAACACAAAATCTTAAAAAGCATTTCTTATGCTGCAACCAATTGGCACATGGAAATAAATACTGAATTGGCCTGCGTCCAACGAATCTCGAAGGCAGTCTGTTGTAACATTTCTGGACCACTCAGGAAAAATAGGTTTATTAGCCATATACAAGTCAAATGTAGCACTGAACCAGGATTTCACGGCAAATCGACTGCATGCCTAGGTATAATGAAACTAGTGCAGCTTACAGTAAGGTAATATAGACGAGGTCTACAAACAGAGACAGAACATTCCCAACGAGAGATTATGTTGTCCTGACAACAGACGACTTCTGAAAATGTTTCATGCAAAATCCTTGTGATAGCAGTGATAGCAATTTGCCTATATTTGTAGATTCAGGACGTCAGCCAATCTAGATTTGCTTTGAGGTTACAGATTTCCTACCCTGAAGAAAGATTTGATTGGTTGTATTCAAAATATGACATTAGGTTTAGAAACAGAAATTGCATACAGGAAATCATGATTTTGTGGACCTTGCCAATCATTGTCCTAGTTTCTCCATACTCTCTACATGGCAGCCCAAAGTTGAAAAGTATTTTCTCCAGGGGAACTGAACCAAAAGTTGAATACCAAGGACACAAACATACAAGATTAAGAAATTTAGGGTTGTATCAAAGAGCCCAGAATAGGTTTATGGATCAGGGTACTCTTCCTCAGACTAAATCAGTGAAAATTATTCCATTCTTTTTGAGAAAAAAGGGGGCTATTAGTTTCTGCTGTCACAGGTCTACATAACACAGTGTAGGAAGGCCATTTATGAAAATACTTGCAAGAGAGTTGATTCACTGTCATCTTCCAATTGCCAATAGGCCATGACTTGAGAATTTCTTGAGATTTTCAAACTCTATCTTCAAAGCTGAAGGCACCTTAGGAACAGATAAAAACTCCTAGAACAGGGATTGCCATGAGACTTTAAAAAACAAAATATGACCAGATGTAATGACTGAAGCTAACATTCTATAGGGATGACTTATTGATGCCAGTCTTGGTGCCGAGAAACCAAGACAAAGGAACAGATCACACACATCATGAAGACAGGCACTTAAGGTATTGGCTCAAGCAAGATAAGTGATGAACAAAACACACTGAAGAAACGATTACTACCACTTGGGAACAATACAGATCATATACAATGCTGTCATGAGGAAAAAGAATGGTTATACCTACTCGAGGTGCAAATGGGTAGGGTCGAGGTGACAACCAACCTCAGCATGATACCATTGCCATAAAAGTGTGTTAAAAAGGACAGCTGCTGAGCATTTACAATGGCTAAATAAATGACTGTTGTGGTTTTGTCGCATACACCAAGAAAGTCGAGGTCCATCATATATATTGAGTTAGCTGATCTCTGCTGGGGCAGCAGTATTATAGATTATAGAGCTACATAGAATGTAGAGCACAAAAACAGGCCATTTGACCCAAGAGGTCTATGCCAGTGTTTAAGCGCAATATAAGCCTCCTCCCGCACATCTGCGTCTAAGCCCATTAGCATAACCTTCCATTCCTTTCTTTGTGTTTATTCTACTTTCCCTTTAAATTCATCTATGCTATTGGCCTTAATTACTAGTGATAGCACATTTCACATTCTCACCATTCTTTGGGTAAAGAAGTTTCCCTTGAATTCCCTATTAGATTTATTAGCGACTATTTTATATTATATGGCCCCTAATTTTACTCTCCCCACAAGTGGAATCATCTACCTCTATCCTATCAAACCCCTTCATAATTGGAACTACCTCCATCAGATGAAATGCATCCTAGGCTGTTAAAAGAAGCAAAAGAGGAAATGGCAGAGGGTCTGATCATCATTTTCTAGTTCTTACTGGATACAGGCGTGGTGCCAGAGGATTGGAGAATTGCTAATGTCGTACCTCTGTTTAAAAAGGGAGAGAAGGATAGACCGAATAATTATAGGCCAGTCAGTCTAACCTCAGTAGTAGGCAAGAATCTATTCTGAGAGACAGGATAAACTGTCACTTAGAAAGGCACAAGTTAATCAAGGATAGCCAGCATGGATTCGTTAAGGGAAGATCTTGTTTGACCAACTTGATTGAATTTTTTGAAGTGGTAACAAAGACGATAGATGAGGGTAGTGCAGTTGATCTGGTCTACCTGGATTGTAGCAAGACTTTTGACAAGGTCCCACATGACAGACTGGTTAAAAAAAATAAAATCCCATGGCATCCAGGGAAATGCAGCAAGGTGGAATACAAAATTGGCTCAGTGGCAGGAAACACAGGGTAATTAGTTTCGAGATACAGCACTAAAATTATTGACAGCTGTTTTAGTGACTGGAGGGCTGTTTCCAGTGGCGTTCCGCAGGGCTCAGTACTGGGATCCCTGCTTTTTGTGGTGTATATTAATGACTTGGATGTAAATGTAGGAAGCATTATCAAGAAGTTTGCGGATGACACAAAGATTGGCCGTGTGGTAGATAGTGAGGAGGATAGCTGTAGGCTGCAGGAAGATATTAATTATCTGGTCAAATGAGCAGAAAAGTGGCAAATGGTATTCAACTTGGAGAAGTGTGGGGTGATGCATTTGGGGAGGTCAAACAAGGCAAAGGAATACATGGTTAATGGGAAAATACTGAGAAGTGTAGAAGAAGTAAGGGACTTTGGAGTGAATGTCCACAGATCCCTGAAGGTAGCAGGATAGGTCGATATGGTGGTTAAGAAGGCATATGGAATCCTTTCCTTTATTAGCTGAGGTATAGAATACAAGAGCAGGGAGGTTATGCTGGAACTGGATAACTCATTGGTTAGGCCACAATTTGAGTAGTGTGTGTAGTTCTGGTCACCTCATTACAGAAAGGATGTAATTGCACTAGAGAGGGTACAGAGGAGGTTTACGAGGATGTTGCCAGGGCTGGAAAAATGCAGCTATGAGGAAAGATTGGAGAGGTTGGGGTTGTTCTCCTTGGAACAGTGAAGGCGGAGGGGAGATCTGTTTGAAATGTACAAAATTTTGAGGGGCCTGGATAGAGTGAGAGGTGAAGGGTCTATTCACCTTAGCAGAGAAGTCAGTGACAAGGGGACATAGATTTAAAGTGATTGGTAGAAAAATTAGAGGGGAGATGAGGAAAAACATTTTCACCCAGAGGGTGGTGATGGTCAACTGCCATAAAGAGTGGTTGAAGCAGAGACCCTCAGCTCATTCAAAAGGAGTCTGGATATGCACCTCAAGTACCATTAGCTGCAGGGCTACAGACCAAATGCTGGAAGGTGAGATTAGAATAGGTGGATCATTTTTTGGCCGGCACAGACACGACTCTTTCCGTGCCTTAAACTTTCTATGATTCTATGTCACCCGTCAGCCTTCCCTTATTTGGAGACCGAAAGACTTTTTTTTTAAAAAAAACAACACAAGAAAAACACAAAACACTAAAATTGACCATTTGGCCCAGTCCGTGGCAACACACACCCTACACGTGAGCATACAGTTCCAACCACATTTACCTGCTCTGTTCCAATATTCCTTCATCCACTTTTCCCTCATTCAATCCAATATTGAATGATTATAGATTCTGCCTCAATCACTAACCCTGAAAGTGAATTCCACAAATTCACAATCTCTGCATTGTTCAAATGGAAAAAGGAACAATTTTTTAAAGCCTTTCTATGCACTTGTATTTTAGTTTTGCAGTTCCACAAACCATTTCTTAGAAAATCACTAGACTCGAAGCAAGTTCATTTCAGAAACAGATGCTTAGGGACATTAACCCATAACCTTTTGATTCCACCATGGACAGAGCTCATTCTCACCCACTCAGGCAGATAACTTACTTCCAGGATTGTAACATGAGCATTCTTGGACCTGCAGTCTTAAAAATAATGACCAGCAGCAGCTTGGTTTGGTGCACCTACAAACTGCATCCAAGGACACCTATGCTGAAGGAATCAGAAGTGTGAGCTCATGTGGATGCAGTTTGAGATACTGGAGCACAAATCCACATTCTCTCTCCCAACCCCGTCTTTTCAGAGTTCATACTTCTGATTTCTGCTTGAACCAGCTTTACATCATCAAAACTTTTAAGTAACCAATAAAAAACGAAAATGCTGGAAATACTCAGCAGGTCAGGCAGCATTTGGACAGAGAAACAGGTTTAACATTGCAGGTCGATGATTATTCATCAGAACTAGAAATAGTTAAGAGATGTAACAGGTTTTAAGCAAGTACAGACAGAGGTAGGGAAAGGGGGAAGACAGAAAAGAATA
Organism: Heterodontus francisci; assembly: GCF_036365525.1. Classification (NCBI taxonomy): domain Eukaryota; kingdom Metazoa; phylum Chordata; class Chondrichthyes; order Heterodontiformes; family Heterodontidae; genus Heterodontus; species Heterodontus francisci. The sequence continues at coordinate 73,337,037 of NC_090374.1, forward strand.
AACAGGAAGGTCTGTGATAGAGCTGAAGACAGAAGTGATCAACAAAAGGGTGATGATGAATAGCAAAAGGAGATGGGACAAGTAAAAGATGGTCTGCAGGAGGTGTAAATGGGAAAGCAGAATCATTACCAACAGCTGCCATCCAAGAAAAGGGCCGAGGTTATGATCTGAAATTTGAACTCAATGTTGGGTCCAGAAGGCTGCAAAAGTGCCTAATCAAAAGATGATATGCTATTCCTTGAGCTTCATTGGAAGAGTATAGGAGGCTGAGGAGAGAGAGATCAGAGTGGGAGAGGGACAGAGAATTAAAATGACAGGCAACTAGAAGCTTGGGATTACACTTGCTGACTGAACAAAGGTGTTCTGCAGTCACCCAATCTACTTTTGGTCTCCGCAATGTAGAACAGGCGGCATCATCGCCATTGAATACAGTATACCAAATTAAAAGTAAAATCACTTTTGTACCTGGAAGGAGTGGTTGGGGCCCTGGACGTTGAGAAGGGAGGAGCTAAAAGGGCAGGTGTTGCATCTCTTATGCTTGCATGAGAAGCGGTCATGGGAAAGGAAGCAGGTGTTTGGGGTGATTGAGGAGTGGGACAGGCATCATGGAGGGAACAGTTCCTTTGGAATGCTGAAAGTGGGGAAGGGAATGTTTTTGCTGGTGGTGGAAATGGTGGGGGGGGGGGGGGGGGGGGGGAGGTGGAGGAGGATGATCTGTTGAATGTGGAGGCTGATGGGGTGGAAAGAGGGACCCCATCACGGTTCTGGAAGGGGTGAGAGCAGAAATGCAAGAAACGGAATGGACATGGGCAACATGGAGTTCAACAATTTCAGATCATAACATCTTCCCCCTTTTTTGGGCAACTGTTGGTGCCAATTCTGTTCTTCCAATTCACACCTCCTCTAGACTCATCATCTGTTTCTTTATTTGTCTCATAACCATTTCCTTTTGCCTTGCACCATCACCCCTTTTATCATTTAATCTCTCCTGCCTTCCACCTGATCACAGACGTTCCCCTTTCGTTCTTCCCCATCTCTATACTTGCTTAACGCCTATTGCATCTCTAACTTTTCCCTGTTCTGATGAAAGATCATTGACTTGAACCGTCAAAGGTTTTTCTTTCCACAGATGCTGCCTGACCTGATTATTTCCAGCATCCCTTTTTTTAATTTCAGATCTCCAGCAAATAAAGTATTTTGCTTTTCTATTTCTGTTCTATGCAACAACATTTTGCAGCTTACATGATAGGAGTCTTGACATTTTGTCTTCATATTTATTGAAACTCTAAAGCTCAAGCTGGCTTTTTTTTTTTGCATTCTTGGCTATTTTAATTAGTACAGATAATACGGCATATCTCAAAGTACCAGTTTAGCTACAGGTACCCAAGTAATTATGGGTGTTGCACATTTCTGCAATCTTTCTTGCATAGTGTTTCACAAAAAGAAAAAAAAAGTCAAGAAAACATAAAAACATGCTCAAGAGAATGGTTTGAATGAAGATTTTGCAAGCAGGGACAAAAGTGGGCTTTGGACAGGCTCACAGTGGCTGAAAATACAGCTGCTGAGTGTGGAATGAAGGAAAACAGCTTAGGAGAAATCTAAGTTAGAACAGTGCACACATGCAGGAAAATATACGAAAAGGAACTGTCGAGATAGGGTGGGTTACATTATTCGAACAGAAGGACGAGGGCCTCGGCATCGAACCCACAGGTATGGTGAATCAATAGAACTTTACGAGGATGGAGATGATGAGATTTTAAACATTTTAAAATTCACTCTTGAGAGGAGAATGTCACAAGCAAAGTCAGAATTTACTACCCATCCCTAGCTGCCCTTGAGAAAGTGGTGAGTCACCTTCATGAACCATTATTGAAGGTATTCCTACAGCACTGTGAGGCAAGAAGTTCCAGGATTTTAATCCAACGACGAAGGATGAGTGCAGGAGACAAAGCAGGTGTTTCAGATAAGGATGTCAGATGGAAGCCAGTGAGTACAGCATTGGAGAAATCAAACCTCAATTTGATAAAAACATGGTTTAGGATCTCAGTAGCAACAAGGGAGAAGCAATTACTGAAGCAGGCAACATTCTGGAGATGGAAGGTGGAGGCTTTGGTAGTGGATTGGACGTGCTCAGCTCAGAACAGCAGATAATGACATCTTTGGGTTAGACGACAGGTGATATCAGAAAAGTTGGTGGTAGTCCAGGCAGCAACCAGAAGAGAATGGTATTTGTTTCCCCAACATTAAGCTAGAGAAAAGGTGGTTAGGTGGCGGAGAAAGGTATGCAAGAGTCAGAGCAGTTGATGGCATTAAAAGCAGCAAGATGAAAATAATGGAGGGAAAGATGAGAGTCAGACAGCCACAGAGGGTGTTCTATGTGACTTTAACCAAAGCTGTTTCAGTTCTGGCCAGGATGGAAGCCACATTGCAGGATCTCAAAAGAGAGCTAAAGGGAAGACAACATAACGTATTTATATAGCGTCTTTAACATAATAAAACATCCAAGGCGCTTCACAAGAGCATTATAAAAATAAAATACGACAATTAGCAACATAAAGAGATATTTGGTCAAAGAGGTCAGTTTTAAGGAGTGTCTTAAAGGAGGAAAGCAAGGTAGAGAAGCAGCAAGGTGTAAGGAGGGAATTCCAGAGTTTAAGGCCTCAGAAACTGAAGGCGCAACCATCAATGGTGGAGAAATTAAAATCAGATATGCTCAAGAGGCCAGAATTAGAGGAGTTCAGACATCTTGGAGAGTTGTGGGGCTGGAGGAGATTAGAGATAGGGAGAGGTGAGGCCAAGGACGAATTTGGAAACAAAGTTGATTTTAAAAATCAAGTCATTGCTTGACCAGGAGCCAATGTAGGTTAGCAAGTACAAGGGTGATTGGTGACCAGGACTTGATGCGAGTTAAGACATGGGCAGCAGAGTTTTGGATGATGTCAAGTTGAGGGAGGGAGGGTAGAATGTGGGAGACCAGCCAGGCGTGAATTGGAATAGTCAAGTCTAGAGGTAAAAAAGGCATGAATGAGGATTTCAACAGCAGATGAAATGAGACAGGCCAAAGTATAGTCTGGCTCAGATAAAAATTAAAACCCGACCTGGGCCCGATCCAACAACAGCCAATCCGAACCCAACCCGGGCCCCGAGACCTTGATATTTTTTTTTAAAATACCCAACCCGCCCCAAACCTGAACGTTGGACACAGAATACAGACCCAACCCGAACCAGACACATGTAGTCGGGCTTGGTCGGGTAGCCAGGCTTTAGCTCATGGTCCTGCTCCCCATTACTAAACCCCTCCCTCCCCCCGGTTCTGAGATACATTGAAACCGGGAGCAACCCTGACACAGCCCATGGTCCTGCTCCCCATTACAGACTCTGCGGGTGTGAGACAAACAGTACCTGCAGCGCCTTTTCCATCCAGAGACGGGGAAGAAGCTGCTGTTGCTCAGCCGAAGCAGCGGGAAAGGATGTTGAAAGTCGGGGCCTGGCAAGGGGTATGGCCTGTATCGGCATCTGAGCCCTGTGATGTGGTGTCAGTCTGAGGTAAAGCCTGGCTCGGGTATAAAATTAAAACCCAACCCGGGCTCGACCCAACAACAGTAAACCCAAACCCAACCTGGGCCAGAGTCCTTTAATTTTTTTTAAATGCCCGACCCAACCCGAACCTAACACATGTAGTCGTGTTTGGTTGGGTTTGGGTTGGGTAGCCAGGCTTTAGGCCGAAGTCAGGCGGTGTTACAGAGGTGGAAATGGCAGTCTTAGAGATGACGTGCATGTGTGGTCAGAAGCTCATCTCGGGGTCAAATATGACACCAAGGTTGCAAACAGACTGGTTTACTCTCAGACTGTCACCAGGGAGAGGGATGGAGTCAGCAGCTAGGGGACAGAGTTTGAAGCAGGGACCGAAAACAGTTGCTTCAGTCTTCCCAATATTTAATTGGAGGATATTTCTGCTCATCCAGTACTGCTAATCTGACAATTTAGCAACGATGGAGGAGGTCGTGGTGGTGAGTTAGAGTTGGGTATCATCAGCGTACATGGCGAAAACTAATGTTGTGCTTTTGGATGATGTCACCAAGGGGATAAATAGGAGGGGGTCCCAAGTATAGATTCTTGTGGGACATCAGAGGTAACATTGCAGGAGCAGGAAGTGAAACCATTGCAAGTGATACTCTGGCTACAATTAGGCAGATAAGGATGGAACCTGGTGACAGCAGTCCAACACAGCTGGACGACAGTGTAGAGGTATCAGAGGAAGATGGTGTGGTCAACTGTGGCAAACGCTGCAGACAGGTCGAGAAAAATGGAGAGGGATAGTTTACCACTGTCAGTCACATTGGATGTCATTTGTGATTTTGATAAGACCTTTTTGGTACTGTGGCAATGTTGGAAACCCAATTAGAAGGATTAAAACATGGAGTTACGGGAAAGATGGGCATGGATTTGGGAGGCAACAACACGCTCGAAGGCTCTGAAGAGGAAAGGGAGATCGAGACGTAGTTGAGACAACACATTCCAAGACGACTGGAAAACAAAAAGGGAAAAGTGGAGATAAGGCAAAGAGAAAGGTGGGTGAGTTGCTTTTTGAAAAGTGGGTGCTTGTGGTTTCGCTCAAGTTGATATCAGATGGTGGGGGAGTCAGCAACCAGGATTGAATTGATGGAGCACATTGTCAGCTTCAATGAGTTTGAGAAGGGTTATGGGAAAAGCTGTAAGGTGGGACTGTGGAAAGACAGAAGAATCTGAAGATCAGCCAGGGAATCAATTGGGTGATACTCTGGCTATGATTAGACAGATAAGAATGGAACCCGCTGAGAGAAGGCCATCACAGCCGGATGACAGTAGCGAGGTGTCAGAGGAAGATAATGTGGTTAACGATGTCAAAGGCTGCAGACGGGTTGAGAAAAATGAAGAGGGATAGTTTACCATTGTCACAGTCACATAGGATGCCATTTGTGTCAAATGGGTACCCTTGGAATGGGGAGAAGGAAAAGGATCAGAGGAGGCAAAGGCAGTGTGAGTGATGTAGATGACATCAGTTCAGACATGAAACTCTTCACTTTGTATGAGAGGTCAGGATGGAGGTTAGAGATAGTAGTTTGTGAAGGAGTTGTTCCTGCTCAATCGGATGATTTTTGGTAGCAGATTTTAGCAACGGAGAGGGAACGTTTGTTATACTCCAGAAAGCCAGTTGAAGGATAAGACTGGAGCCAATCTTTACTCAGTCTAACAATTATTTACAGAATTAAACATTACAAGCAAACATCTCCTAACTCCACCAGATCACAGTTTCAGTGTTACTTAATGTGCTCAAGTGAAACCCTAATTAATGCTCTCCACCTACATATAATTAAACACAATTAATATACAATTAAGAGTCATGGCGAGATAGTCAGAGCAGCTCTACAATGGATAGCAAAGCCAGTTGTTTTCTGTGCGCATTCAAGTTGCAGCCCACAGATTTTTTTAAAAATTGATGAGAGGCAGTCATCTGAAAGCTTTGGTGAAAATGACATAAGAAAACAATTAGTAGGCCATCTGGCCCCTCATGCCTGCTCTGCCATTCAATAAGATCATGGCTGATCCGATTATGGTCTCAACTCCACTTTCCAGTCTGCCCCCCATAACCCTCGACACCCTTGTCAATCAAAAATCTATCTAACTCAGCCTTGAATATATTCAATGACCCAGCCTCCAGTGCTCCCTGGGAAGATTATTCCAAAAATTAACAACCCTCTGAGAAAAAAATTCTCCTCATCCCAGTTGTAAATGGGAGACCCTTTTCTTTAAAAAAATATGTCCCCTAGTTCCAGACTCCCCCAAAAGGGGAAACATCCTGTCAGCATCCACCCTGTCAAGTCCCCTCAGCACTTTCTACGTTTCAATAAGATCACTTTTCATTCTTCTAAACTCCAATGGGTACAAGGCCCAACCTGCTCAACCTTTCCTCACAAGGTAACCCTTCATCCCAGGAATCAGTCAAGTGAACCTCCTCTGAACTGCTTCTAATGCAATTATATCCTTTTTTTTTAAAGTAAAGAGACCAAAACTGTACACAGTTTTCTCGATGCAGTCTAACTAAGGTCTTGTACAGCTGTAGCAACACTTCCCTACTTTTATACTCGATTCCCCTTGCAATAAACACTAACATTCCACATGCCTTCCTAATCACTTACTGTACTTGCATACTAACTTTTTATGAATCATTCACCAGGACGCCCAGATCCCTCTGTAATGCAGAGTTCTGCAGTCTTGCCCCATTCAAATAATATACTGCTTTTCTATTCTTCCTGCTGTTCTTTCACTGTCGCTGGGACAAAATCCTGGAACTCCCTTCCTAATAGGTGTACCTATCCCACATGGACTGCAGCGGTTCTAGGCGGCAGTTTACCACCACCTTCTCAAAGGCAATTAGAGATGGACAATAAATGCTGGCCTAACCAGCGAAGCCCACATCCCATGAATGAATTTTAAAAAGCCTCCACGGTACAGGGGAAGAAGCTGATTAGCAAGTAACTGGTAAGTCATTCTACTTATTACACCAGCAATAATTAGTTTGTAAAGCTAAGGTTTGGCAGGGCAGCTCGGCTGAGTGGCATCCTGTGGTATGTGGGAAGTCCTGAACGCACTATGTGTCCTTGACAAACACATCTGCAGGATGACCTTTACTATAGTCATGGAGAGGGACAGGAGCAGACGGGATGGGAAAATATTTAATTGGGGGAGGGGAAATTACAATGCTATTAGGCAGGAACTGGGGAGCATAAATGGGGAACAGATGTTCTCAGGGAAATGCACGACAGAAATGTGGAGGTTGTTTAGGGAGCACTTGCTGCGACTGCTGGATAGGTTTGTCCCGATGAGGCAAGGAAGGGATGGTAGGGTGAAGGAACCTTGGATGACAAGAGATGTGGAACAGCTAGTCAAGAGGAAGAAGGAAGCTTACTTAAGGTTGAGGAAGCAAGGATCAGACAGGGCTCTAGAGGGTTACAAGGTAGCCAGGAAGGAACTGAAGAATGGACTTAGGAGAGCTAGAAGGGGACATGAAAAAGTCTTGGCGGGTAGGATTAAGGAAAATTCGACACTTATGTGAGGAACAAGAGGATGGCCAGAGTGAGGGTAGGGCCGATCAGGGATAGTGGAGGGAACTTGTGCCTGGAGTCGGAGGAGGTAGGGGAGGTCCTAAATGAATACTTTGCTTCAGTATTCACTCGTGAGAGGGACCTGGTCGTTTGTGAGGACAGCGTGAAACAGGCTGATATGCTCGAACAGGTTGATATCAAGAGGGAGGATGTGCTGGAAATTTTGAAAGACATGAGGACAGATAAGTCCCCGGGGCCAGACGGGATATACCCAAGGATATTACAGGAAGCGAGGGAAGAGATTGCCGCGCCTTTGGCGATGATCTTTGCGTCCTCACTTTCCACTGGAGTAGTACCAGATGATTGGAGGGTGGCAAATGTTGTTCCCTTGTTCAAGAAAGGGAATAGGGATAACCCTGGGAATTATAGACCAGTCAGTCTTACGTCGGTAGTGGGCAAATTATTGGAGAGGATTTTGAGAGACAGGATTTATGATTATTTGGAAAAGCATAGTTTGATTAGAGATAGTCAGCATGGCTTTGTGAGGGGCAGGTCATGCCTCACAAGCCTTATTGAATTCTTTGAAGATGTGACAAAACACGTTGATGAAGGAAGCGCAGTGGATGTGGTGTATGGATTTTAGCAAGGCGTTTGATAAGGTTCCCCATGGTAGGCTCATTCAGAAAGTAAGGAGGCATGGGATACAGGGAAAGTTGGCTGTCTGGATGCAGAATTGGCTGGCCCATAGAAGACAGAGGGTGGTAGTAGATGGAAAGTATTCAGCCTGGAGCTCGGTGACCATTGGTGTTCCGCAGGGATCTGCTCTGGGACCTCTGCTCTTTGTGATTTTTATAAATGACTTGGATGAGGAAGTGGAAGGCTGGGTTAGCAAGTTTGCCGATGACACGAAGGTTGCTGGAGTTGTGGATAGTGTGGAAGGCTGTTGTAGGTTGCAACGGGACATTGACAGGATGCAGAGCTGGGCTGAGAAGTGGCAGATGGAGTTCAACCTGGAAAAGTGTGAAGTGATTCATTTTGGAAGGTCAAATTTGAATGCGGAATACAGGCTTAAAGACAGGATTCTTGGTAGTGTGGAGGAACAGAGGGATCTTGGGGTCCATGTCCATAGATCGCTCAAAGTTGCCACCCAAGTTGATAGGGTTGGTAAGAAAGCGTATGGTGTGTTGGCTTTCATTAACAGGGGGATTGAGTTTAAGAGCCGCGAGGTTATGCTGCAGCTCTATAAAGCCCTGGTTAGACCACACTTGGAATATTGTGTTCAGTTCTGGTCGCCTCATTATAGGAAGGATGTGGAAGCTTTAGAGAGGGTGCAGAGGAGATTTACCAGGATGCTGCCTGGACTGGAGGGTATGTCTTACGAAGAAAGGTTGAGGGCGCTAGGGCTTTTCTCATTGGAGCGAAGAAGGATGAGAGGTGACTTGATAGAGGGGTACAAGAAGATGATGAGAGGCATAGATAGAGCGGATAGCCAGAGACTTTTTCCCAGGGCGGAAAGGGCTATCACCAGGGGGCATAATTTTAAGGTGATTGGAGGAAGGTTTCGGGGAGATGTCAGAGGTAGGTTCTTTACACAGAGAGTGGTGGGTGCATGGAATGCACTGCCAGCGGTGGTAGTAGAAGCAGATACATTAGGAACATTTAAGCGACTCTTGGATAGGTACATGGATGATAGTAGTATGAAGGGTATGTAGGTAGTTTGATCCTAGAGTAGGTTAAAGGTTCGGCACAACATCGTGGGCCGAAGGGCCTGTACTGTGCTGTACTGTTCTATGTTCTATGTTCTAAGTGTCACGGACTGCAGAAGCTAGAGTTCCGGGTTTCAGAATTCAAGCGGCGGCTGGAGTCACTGTGGTGCATCCGCGAGGCAGAGAACTACATGGGTAGCATGTTTAGGGAGGTGGTCACACCAGAGGTTAAGAATGTGCAGGCAGAGAGGGAATGGGTGACCACCAGGCAGTCTAAGAGAACCAGGCAGGTAGTGCAGGAGTCCCCTGAGTTGATCTCACTTGCTAACCGGTTTTCCACTTTGGATACTGCTGAGGACGAGGGTTCCTCAGAAGAGTGCAAGAGCCAAGTCCATGGAACCACAGGTGGCTCAGCCGCACAGTAAGGGAGGAGGAAGAGTGGAAGAACAATAGTGATAGGGGATTTGTTATTTAGAGGGACAGACAGGTGTTCCTGCGGCCACAGACGTGACACCAGAATGGTATGTTGCGCCCTCCACCCCCACCTCTCACGGTGCCAGGGTCAAGGATGTCATAGAGCAGCTGCAGGACATTCTTCTGGGGAAGGTGAACAGCCAGAGGTCGCAGTCCACATTGGTACCAAAGACATAGGTAAGCGGCGGGATGAGGTCCTGAAAGTGGAGTTTAAGGCGTTAGGAAAGAAATTAAAAAGCAGGAGCTCAAAAGCAGTAATCTCAAGATTACTCCCAGTGCCTCATGCCAGTGAGCATAGGAATAGGAGGATTAAGCAATTTAACATGTGGCTGGAGAATTGGTGCAGGAGGGAGGGTATCAGATTTGAGACATTGGGATCTGTTCTGGGGTAGGTGGGACCTGTACAAGATGGACAGGTTTCACCTTAGCAGGATCGGGACTAACATCCTCACAAGGAGATTTGTTAGTGCTGTTGGGGAGGGTTTAAACTAAATTGACAGGCAGTTGGGAACCTAAGACGGAGCTCAGATTGGAGAAAAACAAAACTGGTAACAGGAAGTAGAGAAGTGGCAAGTGAACTTGAAAGGCAGACGAGGCGAAGACAAACATCAAATAGGATCATAGTGAGGAATAATATTAAGACAAAGTCAAGGGCACTCTATCTGAATGCATGCAGCATTCACAGCAAAGTAGATGATTTGAAGACACAAAGAGAGGTAAATGAATATGACAACTGCCATAACGGAAACATGGTTACAGGGTGACCAGGACTGGGAACTGAATATTCAGGGATATTCGTCATTTAGGAGGGATAGGCGGAAGAGAAAAGGAAGTGGGGTAGCACTGTCAATAAGGGATGAGATCAGTACATTAGTGAGAAAGGATCTTAGACTGAAGGAGTGTAGAATCAGTTTGGGTGGAGCTAAGGAACAGCAAGGGGCAGCAAACATTGGTGGGAGTTGTTTATAGGCCACCAAACTGTAGTGATAATGTTGGGCACGGTATAAATCAGGAAATTAAAGCTGCATGGGCAATACAATAATAAGGGGCAACTTCAACTTACATATAGATTGGGCAAACGTAATTAGCACTAATGCTGTGGAGGATGAATTCCTGGAGTGTGTAGAAGATGGGTTTCTGGAGCGTGCATAAGATGAGTTTCTGGAGCAGTATGTTGAAGAACCAACTAGGCATCAGACTATTTTAGATTTAGTATTATGCAATGAGAAAGGGCTAATTAACAACCTTGCTGTAAAGGAGCCATTAGGAAATAGTGACCACAATATGATAGAATTCTACATTAAGTTTGAAATACATATAGTTTATTCTGAAACTAGGGTTTTAAATCTGAACAAAGGAAACTATGGAGGGCATGAGGGGCAAGTTGGATATGGTGGATTGGGAAAATACATGAAAAGAATTGACAGTAGACACACAATGGCTCGTATTTAAAGAAGTGTTACATGGTTTACAATAAATATACATTCCTCTAAGACACAAAAACCCAACAGGAAAGAGGAATCAACCGTGGCTAACAATAGTAGTTAAGGAGTGCATTAGGTCAAAGGAAGTGGCTTATAAGGTTGCCAGAAAAAGTGGTAAGCCTGAATACTAACGATATCAAGGGATAGTGGAGAAAAATGGCGTAGAGGTAGATGATCAGCCATGATCTGTTTGAATGGCGGAGCAGGCTCGACGGGCCAAATGGCCTACTCCTGCTGCTATTTCCTATGATCTTACTTTGTGCTAGCTATGACTCCAAGCAGCAGAGAGTTTTCCCCCGATTTCCACTGACTCCAGTTTTGCTAGGGCTTCTTGATGCCATACTCAGTCAAATGCTGCCTTGATGTCAAGGGCAGTCTCTCTCACCTCACCTCTACCCATGCGAATATTTTACTTCCTACAGCATGAGCTCTTATTTTCTGCAGGAATCTTTGATGTGGTACTTTATTTTTGCCTTTTGGAAATCCAAGTACACCACATCTACAGGTTGCCCTTAATCCACCTTGTTTGTTACCTCCTCAAAAGAACTCTAATAAATTAGTCAAACATGATTTCCCTTTCACAAACGGTGAAACATTTAAGTTACTGATGTGACCAGTTACTGTACACAATTGGACTGTAAGTACAACTGTCTTGGTGGCAGCAACACAAGGGATTTCAAAGGCTTGGGACAAACTGTATGAAAAAACTCCACTTTGGCAATTCCATGGGTTCTTTAGTCGTTTAAAATTCATGTCTATTCTAGAGAGGAGCCACAAAGAACGCTATACTGCTGAAATATGCATATGAGGCCAAGATGGCCATCTTCATTCACTTAACATAGAACAGGATTTATAGGACACATGATTATAAAAATTACAGCACAGGTGGTCACCATTTGTCCTATCTGCTAGTACTAACTGTACTAGAAGTATGCTGAAATCCCATTTCTCTGCCCATTTCCCATGTCATATTCTATTCTTCCACTTTCTATTTTTATCCAATTCCTTTTTAAATAATGGCATAATCTCTGCCTCAATAACCACATGTAGTGAAGCTTCCATGGTCTAAGAATTCTCTGAACACATTTTAAATTCCCCCTTCTATTGATAATCCCTAGTCTGTGGCCTCAGATTACCTTTCCCCATTTGCCAACTGTTATGATCCGGTGAGAAAGGTGTCTAGGGTTCCCTTTCAGCCTTCACCTGGTCTTACTGTAACAGGGTTTAATTTTAAACACCCCATGTTTTTAGTCCCCCTTGGTGAATCCTTGTTCACCGCTTTCCCATTATAAGGCAAAGAAACCAACACAAATAGGCTTTCTCAGGTTTAAAGAAGAAAAGTTGAAATTTATTAAACTTAAAACTCTAATTCGGTTAACGCCTACGGATACACAATGCGCCCCACGCTAGCATGCATACGCAATACACACATGCAAACAGAGACAGAAAAGAGAAGAAAAATAAAGTGGAAAAGTTTGAAGCAATCTCTGAAGAGGGTTTTCAGTTACTGTGCTTCGAGCTTGCTGTAGAGTCCTTGATTGTAGGTAGATCTTGCTTTTCGTTGGGGCCCAGTATTCTTCTTATACCCTGTTCACTGTAGCAGACTTTTTTCTCTTGGGTTCATGTGTCTTCAGCAGGGGGTTTTGGAGTTCAGTGAAAAAGAGATGGGAGCAGACAGACAGGAGGAGATCCGTTTCAGTCCAGGAGCATTCTGCTTTCTGCAGGCTCTCAGTTCAAACTGCACAATTCAGAAACCCCCAGGTTGCCAAGCAGGTTAGTCATGTGACTAACTGGTCTGACCACCTCTTGGCTCTGTGTATTGTATCATCTTAGCGGGGAATGGAATGCGCTTCCCTGCCTTCAATGTCTGTTAATAGTAAAAAGAATTTTCCAGCCAAGGTCCGGCAGTCCTTGTAATAGGCTTTCTCTTCTTCCCAGCAATAATTTGAAATTTAATGTCCATGTGGTGAAATTAATATGCCTCATTCTTGGCAGGTGGGGGGGCTGCACGACACCAACCAATCTTTCACTATTTACCCTCGCAACACCTTTCATGATCTTAAACTATTTAATATTTCCCCTCAACCAACATTTGTGTAAAAAGCCATAATGTTACAAGCCTTCCTTCAAAATTATGATTGGTAACTTCATACTTCATTCTGCTGCAGGGACAGGAACCAAATACACAGTAGCATAGTGGTCTCCTGATCAACTGGAAAAGGTGGCTTTTGATTCAAATACTATTGTAACAGTTGCCTGCAAAATAAAATTACCTGCTTTCACTTTCCGTTAGATAATGGTTTACAACATAGGAGCCACTTTTTAAAGAGTTGCTTACAAATTAGAAACAAAATAAAATAAAATTTAAATTATGTATATTTATTATCTGGAAACACTTTCTGACTTACTTTCATTAAAAGAATATTCAAATTCATCAAGTGTTTGAGGAAATTTAAGAGGTGGTTCATCTTTCTTCATAAGTTCTTCCAAGTCTATTCTGGATAGTAAATCTGAAAAAAAAGAGTCAATAAATCAAACTCAACATTGTGCATTTGAAACTCACACGATCATTTGAGTATACTTCCCGATGTTTGAATGGAAATTGGAACAGCTGAATACTATGAATACGCAGTTTTAAATACAGACTAAGGGAAAAAATATACAATGGGCCAAATCTTGCTGCAGTGGGACATCTAAAAACATGCACCATTAGATTTTTTTCTGCATCCTTCAGCTCGAATATAATTTACATTGTAATTTGCTTATAATGGCGTGGGCAACTGGTACCTCAGTGAACAGTGTATTTCCTTAACTAATGAGATTTAAGGATTGAGAAAATCAGAGGAACAATGGATAAGGAGGGTGAATTAGTCAAATAAGGTACAAAAAGTGAACAAAAGAGTAGGAAAGAAAGATTGAATTGAGAGGAAAAAGATTTTAAAAAGAAAAAGGTAAAAAGGAAATTTAAAAAATTAAATTTAAAATTTGGAATCTCAAAGAATTTACGACATGCAGGAGTGAGACTTAACAGTTTAAACTGTTCCCTTTCTGGGATGGAGAAGCTGATTGGCATTGCACTGACAATTAACACATCATTAAAAGGCGGACAGCCATAAAGGCGGGGCTAAAGTGTGGCGAGTCGAAGAGACTTAGCAGTTGGCAGGAAAAAAGAGAGGCGCAAGGGAAGAGCCAACTGTGTAACAGCCCCGACAATCAAATTTTTCCGCAGCATCTGTGGAAGAGCCTGTCACTCTAGAATTGGCCTTTATAGCCACTCCAGGCGCTGATCCACACACCACTGACCACCTCCAGGCGCTTACCCATTATCTCTCGAGATAAGGAGGCCAAAGAAAGATAAACTGAATTATGAGCCCTAACTTCTAACCGTCTAACTTCTAGCCCTAACCCTCTGCAGTGAGTTTAATGGGCAATTCATGTGCATATCCCGCATGTTCTTAAAAATAATGGGGGAGGCAAACGGCGAGATGCCATTTGTGCAAAGCAAATGGTGGAGTAGCATAAATCAACCAGCTAGTTCTGGAGATTTGCAACTCATGATGCATCTCATCTTCCCAAAAACCTGCTTGCTGATTTGTGTCTTAGTAACAGCGTGCATTATGAACTCAAAATCATCCTTTGAGGAAGATTTGGCCCATAGGATTTAATAAAGTTACAAAGATGTTATTACAGGTCCACTGCAAAATCCCAATACTGTTAGTAAGCAAAGATTGCTCCAAGGTGAACTCTCCGGTTTCCTGCACTTTGCATGTCTGCTTCATTATTTGGCTGATGAAGTGAAACAACCCTGTAAAGGGGAATGTTACAGAATTCTTGTGGGGAAAGGGGCAGAGAAGGAAATCCTAGCAAGACTCATAGGGCAAATACTGACCTCTTGAGTTATGCAACTCTAAAACAGATCCAATAGTTTCATTGTCAATGATCCATGGTCACAAGAGGTCTCACTGAATCATACTCCTTGCTATCCTGAACACCAAAAGACAAGAGTATGCAAAATTGATCCATAAGTATCAAAATGTGACCCACCAGGTGTCACTCAATCTGGTCTAAAATTGCAATCTGGTTTGAAACTTCTCATTCTTAATAATAAACAGTACTGTATTTTTGAAAATGAGTTGGAGCCTGTATCACACTCGTTAATTTTATAAGTCACTTATAATAGTTTCCTGATGTTGACTGGGTGGAATTCACAACAGTTGCTTGGATATATCGCCATATTAAAAAATGACACAGAATGAAGACAATTTCAACAAAAATTCGGCCCCACAGATCTATGCTCCACACAAGCCTCTTCCCATCTTCCTTCATCCAATTAATATTTAGTGAATGCAAATCCCCACAGCCAAGCGACAGCCTCATTTGCTGAGTTTAAAGTGATTAGTCCGCCACTTAGTCGTAGAGTGGACACTCCCTGGTAATGTGCAGCATTGTTTGTGTCTCTCCAAAAATGCATAAGGGGTTTGTACTGAGGCCCCAGCGGTGGAGCTCGACGGCGCAGGGGCCCTGTCTTGTCCTGAACCCGTGGTAGTTCAAAGCCTGCCAATCAACAAATGACACTTGTCACAAGGAACTTGTTAGTGACTTCTCATGTTTTCCATTCCTTGATCCAAAGAATGTCTACAGGTAGATCTTGCTTAGGAAGGTTGCTCCATTTCATCGAATCAGCGTATCCTTCTATACCTTTCTCCCTCATGTATTCATGTAGATTCTCCTTAAATGCAGCTATACACTAATGAGTTTGCAGGGATTAAGTCCTTTGTGCGCAGCAGTTTTAATGTCTCCAAGTTTGCCATCAAGAAGAAAGCATTCCATGACAGTATTTACATTTTTAAAACCTGGTTTATAAATAGCCCAACATATCTATATCTCTAGATATTTTCAAGAGATTTATTGTCTCATACAGCAGAGGTGTAACCTAAGAGCTGAAAGTACAATGGAATTAAAGGCTACAGTGATGATTCTGACAAAAGATCATCAACCTGAAACATTAAACTTACTTTTTTCTCAGCATTTTATGAGCATTTTCAGTATTTCTGTTTGTTCTTCAGATTTCTAGCATCTGCAGTATTTGGCTTTTTGTGATTAATAATTTGTTACACAAGGTAACAAATTCTAAAACATAACTAAAACTCCAGGCCCTATCCAGGGCAGATGCCATCAAGACGGACCTGATGTCAGTTTGGAGGCATCTGGAACATACACTGAACCATTCCACCAAACAGCACACTGTTACGACCAGGTGCGAAAGGTGTCCAGGGGTCTTTTACTGTCTTCGCCTGGTCTTATTGTAACAGGGTTTAATTTAATTTTCAAAAACAGTATTTTGAGCTCCCCCTTGGTGAATCCTTGTTTACCACATGCCAATTATAAGGCAAAGAAATGAGCACAACCAGGTTTTCTCAGTTTTAAAGAAAAATTAAGATTAAACGAAGTCTAATTCGGTTAATGCCGGATACACTCCACGCTTCACATTAGCATGCATACGCGATACGCACATGCAAATAGGGACAGAAAAGAGAAGAAAAATAAAATGGAGAGGTTTGAGGAAATCTCTGAAGAGGGTTTTTTTTTATACTGTGTTTCGAACTTGCCGTAGTCCTTCATTGTCGGTTGGGGCCCAGTATTCTTCTTAAACCTTGTTCACTGTAGCAGACTTTTCTCTCTTGGGATTCATATGTCTTCAATGGTTTCCAAAGCTGGTGAGAGCGAGATGAGAGCAGACAAGAGAGAGGTGTCCTCAGTCCAGGAGCAAACAGCTTTCGGAGTTTCAAACACTCCGAGTTCAAATTCAAAAAACTCTAACAGTCAGTTAGTCGTGTGACTAAACTGGTCAGACCACTTCTTCTGTGTATTGGGGAAGCAAGGACTGGGTCCCTTGCTCCAACGCTGTCTGCTAGCATGCAAATATATTTCCGGTCAGGGGCTTGGCAATTCCTTGTGATAGGCCCTCTTTTCTTCCCAGCCACAATTTTAAGTTTTAACGTTCATGTGGCGAAATAACGTGCGCCTCAGTTTTGGCAGGTGGGAGCCTGCCTGACAACACCTAAAGCCTTTATAGTATTTTAAGCAATCAAATCAAGCTGTAAATTAAGGGAAACTAGGCAAATTTGAAATACACCATATTTCAATGGACAGCATTCACTACTGTAAAGACATAAAAGTGCATTGCATAAAGTTTAAAGCTAGATATTCAGTGTTGATCTGGTCAGTATTGAGGACAAAGAGCTTACACAGTAACTGACAACTTATTAAAGTACTGAATTTTCCAAATTTTCAAAAAACACATGAACACTAAGCAACACAGAAGGAATAGAAGCACATCTGTGATATCAAAGTAACGCTAAAACTAAGCTATCATGTTAGAAGAGCAAATTCAAGAATATTTACAGATACAAGAAAAAATAAATGCAAGATGATTCTGGGAATAAGACTCTTTATATATGTGAGAAAGGGGTTGTGGGAAATGCTTCCATCTTATGACAACACTAAGTCTTAAAGGATCATCCCTTGAAAATTATCTGTACTAGTGGCATGGCCACAAGGCTATGCAGAATATCCACAATGGAGAATCTAACATTAAGCTGATTTTCTGTCACTTCCAACCTTAACCATACATTTATGTGGATATAGTGTTATTTAAATTCCAATTAAAAGTCAATAAAAGTAGTCAACTAACAACTATGTCAAAAAACCAAACTGCAGTTAAAACCAAAGTCACATTTAGTCAGGTCACTCCCATCCTCTATGGACTATGTAGGTGATTGTGACGCAGAATCCAGATTTTCTTTAAGGCAGATTTTTTTAAAAGTACATGAAATTTCTGCCTGCATGCTTTGCAATTCTACAATGGGTTGAGATAACCAAAACCACAACGAACTAGCAAGCAATTCAGAGAGCCTACGTGGACAGCATTTCAGCTATGAAGAGAGACTGGATAGGCTAGGGTTGTTTCCCTTAGAGCAGAGAAGGCTGAGGGGGGGGGACCTGATTGAGGTATACAAAATTATGAGGGGCATTGATAGGATAGATAGGAAGAAACTTTTTCCCTTAGCAGAGGAATCAATAACCGGGGGCATAGATTTAAGCTAAGGGGCAGGAGGTTTAGAGGGGATTTGAGGAAAAAGATTTTCACCCAGAGGGTGGCTGGAATCTGGAACACACTACCTGAAGAGGTGGTGGTGGCAGGAACCATCACAACATGTAATAAGGATTTAGATGAGCACCTGAAACACCACAGCATACAAGGCTACAGGCCAAGTGCTGGAAAATGGGATTAGAATAGATAGGTGCTTGATGGCCAGCACAGAAACGATGGACTGAAGGGCCTGTTTCTGAGCTGTATGACTCTGACTCTAGATGGAAGGACTTACAGACCAAGACGAATTGCCTCAGTTTCAAAGAGAGGGAATCAGAAGAGATTCACATTGAACAAGCAGGTCGTTGGACTGAGAGTTTGGCTGTAACTGGAACAATCATACTGTTTAAGATAAGGTAGCGAAATTTATAACAGGTGTAACCTTTTCACCACAGGGTTTTTTCAATTTTTTTTGGCAGAGATTGCACTAGCAGTGCCAGACCACTATTATTGGTTATATTCAAGAGATGATGGAAACTTTTACAATGAGTTTTCACACTTCACTCACTGCTCAAAAAAGTGCCAAAGAAGCAGGATTTCTTCCATTATTTAAAGGATTTTTTAAACTGTAGGTTGAGTCCAACTGCTATATGATCAGCTTCTGTAACACATCTAGTCCACATGAACTGCAAGAATGCCTGCTATCCACAGAATGCTGATAGTCCTGGGTCATAAGCTATTTCTTTCAGAGTAGGCTGCACTCTGCACAAATATTACACTGCACTGTAAAGGATGAAGAAATTGCAGGAATATTGAATAATCAAATATTCTTCAACAGTCACTCTCCATATACAAAGAGGCATTGTCAGACAAACCACCCGCCACCACCACGCCCCCCCCCCCACCCCACCCCGGCCAAGACTGAGGCACACATGATTTCGCCACATGAACATTAAAACTTAAAATTGCAAGCCCCTGACTGGAAAGACATTTGAACATTAACAGATAGGGTTGGAACAATGGGGACCCAGGCATTGCTTCCCCAATACAAAGATGTGGTCAGACCAGTTTTGGTCACATGATGGACTGACAGTTGGAGGTTTTGAATTTGAACTTCCAACAGAGGATTTGAACTCAGAAAGCCAAGTGGCTCCTGAAACTGAGGCAGAACCTCTCCAGTCCTGCCTACCTCCAACTCTTTCCCACAGAACTTAATCTTGTAAAAACACGTGAGACAGAGAAAAATATCGTACGTGAACGAGGTTCAAGAACAACACTGGGCCCTGACGAACAGCAAGCCGACCTACAATCAAGTGAGCCCGAAGCACAGTAAACCAAGAAACTCTTCTGATATTGCGTCAAACCCTCTACTATATTTTCCTCTCCTCTTTTCTGTCCCTATTTGCCTGTGTGTATCGAATGTGCATCTTAGCGTGGGCATATCATATACCCGTAGGCATTAGAGTGTTAAGTTTATGATTTAATAAATTTCACTTTCCTTCTTTAAACCTGAGAAAGCCTGTTTATGCTCATTCCTTTGCCTTATAATTGGAAAGCGGTGAACAAGGATTCACAAAGGGAGGGGCTCAAAACACAGTGTTTAAAATTAAAATCCTGTTCGAATAAGACCAGGCGAAGATAGTGACAGACCCCTAGACAAATTTCTCACCTGGTCGTAACAGTATGCACCAAATCAGTTCAACAAACTGAAGTTAGGCATCAAGATAACATGATTGAAGTCACAAAAATAAATAAAAAATTCAAGTTAAACATCCTACTTCATTGTCATGATAAAGGAGACTCCCTTACATAACTCTGCGGTTCACTTTGGTGGGCCCTCTTATTTCTACACACAAATCCAACTTATCCCTCAATCAAGTCCTACTGCTGTAGTAGAGCCAACTAGCACATTAATCTGAAATGTAACTGACTTATTATACCCATATCAGAAACAATGGCCCAGACTGACTGCATTGCAAATACTCACTCACCATTGTTGAGTAAATAAGACAGCAACTTCCAGAACACATACACACACCTAAATATGGAAATCACATTACCCAGCTCCTCCACAGGCTGCATGTTATGACAGTGCTTCCATTTTTTAATATTTTTTGAGAACTAGTGTTTTAAAAATTGTGGAAATTGATTTGTTTGAAAGACTGAAGAGATTCCATAGATGCTGGACTTTATTTTTTTTTTAAAAAAAGGTCACTGGAAGGACTTGTAGACTTTGTTTAAAAACACTTACTGGAAGTCACATGTCATAAGCCAAGTAAACAGCAGGAGCCTCCTGACTAAGGGAGATGTTTACAGAGAAATGGCACGTAAAGATTTATGGTGGTCAAGAATTTGGTTTTTTTTTGAGTCAGTTGGGTGTAAGCCTGGTAAGAGAGACACCACCAGCTCATCCTTTTTCCACCTCTGAGAAACCCTGAGAATCCAGTGTCATAGCTGAAACCCCTGATGCAGTGAATCTCCTGGAAAGCCTGCCAGACTAATCCTTGACGTCGCCTGAAAAGAACTGCTCCAAGAGATCCCAGTGACAGCCATCTACGCGTATTTGGATGCCAGAATAAAGGACCACCTGGGAACATACCATATCTTATCCTTTTCCTTCAAGAATTAACTATTATTTGGCCAAAGTTTTTTTTAAATCTTTTTTTGTAAAGCGATCATTGCAGAGAAAACGTCTTTATTTTTTCTTTAACCGGTGTGTGCACGTTAGATTAATTTAGAAGGGAACTTTCATATTTAAACCTGTGTGTTGCATCTTTATTGATGAAGTCTTGTTTTATAATAAATTAATAATTTTATTCTTTATTAAAAGAATCCTGGTTAGTAGATTTTATTCTGAAACTAAAATAAAGTATATAATTGGCTTTTGCCCTCTGCTCGATCACACATCTTACCTTTTGTTCTCTTCCCCACCACCACCCCCTTCACTTCCTTAAAACCTAATTCTTTTCTAACCTTTGCCAGTTCTGATGAGACCTGAAACGTTAACTCTGTTTCTCTCTCCACAGATGCTGCCTGACCTGCTGAGTATTTCCAGCACTGTTTTGATTATATAATTAGCTTTATTGGTAACTGGGTAAAACATTTATGTTGTGAGAAGTGGAACTAGAGAAATACAGTGCACTCCTCAGGTCTCAGTTGAAACATGCACTATAATAGTAATTCGTTAATAGACTTGGCACTGAAATAGGTGCAACTGCAGTGAAGGTGTGGTACTTGCCCACGAAACACTGGGCAGGATTAAAAAGAATTTTTAATGGCGCAATCAATCATAATTATTGCCAAATAACCGCTCTGCCCCTGAAAAGTTAATTTTACCAGTCTGGAGTATTATACTCCAGAAAGCTTGCTGCTGAAGGACTATGTTGGAGCAAATCTTTTCTCAGTCTTACATTTATTTTATAAAGTAAAAAAGATCACAAACATGCAACTCGTCACTCAAATCTTCACCCAGTTTCATCAAGTATCCCCATATATATACACACACACACTCAAGACAGACCCTAATTAACACCCTCCACCGGCATATGATTAAACAAAATTAACAGATTCCCTTTTTCTTTTAATAAAACTTAAGAGTTTAACATGCACAAACATTTCAAAACAAAATCAAAATACATTCCATATTTTGTACAAAGCATTACATTGTAAGACACCCCTCCTTTAGGACCCCTAACAATTTCTTTGTAGAAGTATTTCTTTCTGTAAAACAATCAGATAGTTGTTTCCTTTCTCTCCAGCATTTATTTCAATCCAGCAAGCTCAATCCGTAATCTTTCTTGCTCTCACCTTTTATAAAGTGTACATTATCCGAAAGGAACAATTATCTACAAAACATTCAATAGATAGAATGGTGGGGATGTGGTAGGGAATATGGGATTGACATAGGATTAGTATAAAATGGGTAGTTGTTGGTCGGCACAGACTCAGTGGGCCAAAGGGCCTGTTTCAGTGCTGTATCTGTCTATGACTCTAGATATCTTCAGTATGCCCCTTGTTCAGAATGTCACCTAAAATATTTGACAAATAGAACCCACAGCAGCCAGTGTTTCCGTACGTTAAGTACTTTTAACAACCCTTTTTATTTTCTTAGCTTCCCAAGCTAGAGGACATTTCCCATTTTCACCTATTGAAAATATTATTTAATTTTTATTTATTTATTTAGAGATACAGCACTGAAACAGGCCCTTCGGCCCACCCAGTCTGTGCTGACCAACAACCACCCATTTATACTAATCCTACATTAACCCCATATTCCTTACCACATCCCCACCATTCTCTTACCTACACGAGAGGCAATTTACAATGGCCAATTTACCTATCAACCTGCAAGTCTTTGGCTGTGGGAGGAAATCGGAGCACCCGGCGGAAACCCACGCGGTCACAGGGAGAACATGCAAACTCCGCACAGGCAGTACCCAGAACTGAGCCCGGGTCGCTACAGCTGTGAGGCTGCGGTGCTAACCACTGCGCCGCCCGAGAAGTGGGAGGTGATGCATTTTGGGAGGACTAACAAGGCAAGGGAATATACAATGGATGGTAGGACCCTAGGAAGTACTGAAGATCAGAGGGACCTTGATGTCCATAGATCACTGAAGGTAGCAGCACAGGTGGATAAGGTGGTTAGGAAGGCATATTAGCCGAGGCATAGAATATAAGAGCACGGAGGTTATGATGGAGCTGTATAAAACGCTAGTTGGAGTACGGTGTACAGTTGTG
Source organism: Heterodontus francisci (assembly GCF_036365525.1). Classification (NCBI taxonomy): domain Eukaryota; kingdom Metazoa; phylum Chordata; class Chondrichthyes; order Heterodontiformes; family Heterodontidae; genus Heterodontus; species Heterodontus francisci. The sequence continues at coordinate 73,359,616 of NC_090374.1, forward strand.
GTCGCCACACTATAGGAAGGATGTGATTGCATTGGAGAGGGTGCAGAGGAGATTCACCAGGATGTTGCCTGGGCTGGAGCATTTCAGTTATGAAGAGAGACTGCATAGGCTAGGGTTGTTTTCCTTAGAGCAGAGAAGGCTGAGGGGGGACCTCATTGAGGTATACAAAATTATGAGGGGCATAGATAGGGAAAAAGTTTCTTCCCATCTACCCTTAGAGGAGGTGTCAATAACCAAGGGGCATAGATTTAAGGCAAGGGGCAGGAGGTTAAGAAGGGATTTGAGGAAAACAATTTTCACCCGGAGGGTGGTTGGAATCTGGAACAAACTGCCTGAAGGGGTGCTAGAGGCAGGAACCCTCAACATTTAAGTATCGAGATGAGCATCTGAAACGCCATAGCATACAAGGCTACAGGCCAAGTGCTGGAAAATGGGATTAGAATAGATGACTGGCACTGACACAACGGGCCGAAGGGCCTGTTTCTGTGCTGTGCAACTCTATAACTCCATTATGAAACCAGCTGTACTCAAATACCTGTCAGCAAGATTAGCATGTGAAAGCATCGCTAAAAATGACTAGTTTCATGTTCTTTAGATCACCTAAGGATGGGAGCTTAAGCACACATTTCTCCAGATTTAATTTTTTTAATGTTTATTTGTCCTTAAAACATGTGCAACTTTTGGGTGTTTCATTGCAGTACTTAATTCCAACACATGAAAATTAGCATCAGGTCTCGTCTGAGCGTACAACCAGTTTAATTGATCAATCAAGCTTCGCAATTGTTCTGTCTCTTTAAATATATCTTTCTGTGCTGACCTAGCATGATTAACCGGGACGGGAATAATGCACTCTAAGTAGGATTGTTGATCTCAACTTATTCCAGACCTACTCTGCTTAATAGCAAAACCAATATATTTAAAATCCCCACAAGCCTGACTCCCAATTTTAAATTCTACTTTAATCTTATTAACACCACATTTTTCAAATTCTGCAGTACCACCCCATAAGAAATCATAAACATGCATCATGAAGGTGCCTGAAAGTTTCCCTTTAGGATACCAATAAAACTTTGCGGGATCTGCTTTTAGTTGAACACAATCAATTTTTAGCAAAACAGCTTAAAGCCTGGCACGGGTATAAAATTAAAACCCGTCCCGGGCCTGACCTGACAACAGCCAACCCGAACCCGACCCCTTTAATTTTTTTTATTGCGCCTGACCCGACACAAATCTCCTTCATCTGTTCCGACAGCAGACAATTCCTGTGACTTCCCGGAAGCAGTGTCCATCCCAACCCGACCCAAGCCCGAATGCTGGACTTGGAATTTCAACCCAACCCGAACCCGACACATGTAGTTGGGTCTGGGTCGGGTAGCCAGACTTTAAAACATCTCAGCAAGAAATACCACACCCTGGAAGCAACATTAAGGCCATAGGTACATTTATTTTACATCCAGTTTTCCCTCTGCATCTGCTGCCACTTCAGGTAGTTCCAGAAATACTTCTCTCTAAAGAGTATCACCCTGCAGAATTGCGGCTGTTCTTTTTAATGTCGATTGATCTACACTCTCATGAATATGTAGCCAAAAGAGCTAAAAATATTTTCAAGATTACTTTTCCAGCTGTGGGAGAGTCCACTCTAACATCTGTATTACCCAGTCACTCTTCAAAACCCCTCGCAACTCACCTCGCTTTAGCCTGATAAGTGCCATCTGCCAGGATTTTTTCAGTACAAATCCCTTATCTGGTACTTCAGAACAAACACCGAACTCTCTCCAACTCTAACTCCTTTTGTTTTGCCTTTCAATTTACCCTCAAGTTAATTGGCAGCCACCAACACTTCATGGTCATGTGGATTTCTGCTTCTAGTTCTATTGAGAGCCTTCATTTCATTGCATAATCTGTTCAAACTAAAGCCTCTACTAGCACTTTAATATCTTTCAGAACTACTACTGTAAGATCTCCCTCTCGCACTATCGGAGGCTCTTTCTTCAATACGTGAATGCTTCCTGACACAAGATCCACTTCCACACCCACGACTAGAACTTGCACTCGCCACTTTCACCCCAATCTGCCAGTTCATGAACCTCGCTTCTTGGCCATTATCCTCAACATCCAACCAGTATTTAAACTTGGCAGCAAATTTTCCCGCACGTCCCACAACAGTTGCATCCCTCCACTCACTAGACCCCTCTTGAACATATGTCACCCAAGTACCTACTTGGCACAACTGGCCTTTGGATGGGATAGCTGTCCTGCGCATCGTGATTGCTCACATTACTATCCAGCCCTTGATCTACTGTATTCTGTTCCTCAGGACATTCATCACAAAACACATGAGCATTTGAGGTACAAGGTACCTCGTTTCCTTCTATCAGCTGTTCAGATTCTGAGATGTTGTAATCAATCCCGATTAATCGTGAGGAATGAACCTAAACAGTTTGATTTCCATGTTTGATAACAACTGTCTTACCATCACAACCTATTACCTTACCAGGGTCTTTCATTTCCCATCACCCTCTCTTTTATAATACACCAAATCTCCGGAATTAAATTCTGTCTCAGATGGCCTCCTACAATCCCTCAGAGGTCTCCCGATTTTTGAGATCTCAGCCTTGATGAAAGCCCGTCTCCTTGCATGTACAGCATTCAAATGTGCAGGAAAAAAATGGAACTAATTGTAGTACCTTCTAGAGCAGGAGGTTCAATGCAGTTGATGTGGTGCACATGGAGTCCCAAAAGGCATTTGATACAGTGCCATGCAACAAATTTATGAGCAAATTTATAGCTCATGGAATAAAAGGGATGGTAGCAAAATGGATACGGAATTGGCTGAATGACAGGAAACAGAGAGTAGTGGTTAATGGATGTTTTTTGTGCTGAAGGAGGTTTGTAGTGGAGTTCCCCAGGGGTCAGTGTTGGGACCCTTGCTCTTCCTGATACATTAATAACCTAGACCTTGGTGTACAGGACACAATTTCAAAACATGCGGATGATACGAAATTTGGAACAATTGTGAACTGTGAGGGGGATAGTGTAGAACTTCAAAAGAACATAGAGAAGTTGGTGGAATGGGCCGACAAGTGGCAGATGAAGTTTAATTTTAAGAAATGTGAAGTGATTCATTTTGGTAGGAAGAACATGGAGAGACAATATAACAAAGGATACAACTCTAAAGGCGGTGCAAGAGCAGAGGGACCTTGGGGTATATAAGTCATTGAAGGTGGCAGGACAGGTTGGGAGAGCAGTCAATAAAGCATACAATATCCTAGGTTTTATTAATAGCAGCACAGAGTACAAGAGCAAGGAGGTTATGTTAAAATTGCATAAGACACTAGTTCAGCCTTGGCTACAGTATTGCATCCAGTTCTGGGCATCGCACTTTAGGAAAGATATGAAGGCGTTGGAGAGGGTACAGAAAAGATTCACAAGAATGGTTCCAGGGTTGAGAAACTTCAAGTGTGAAGACAGACTGAAGAAGTTGGGACTTTATTCTTTGGAGAAAAGGCGGCTGAGAAGAGATGTGATAGAGGTATTCAAAATTATGAGGGGTCTGGACAGAGTGGATAGGGGAAAATTGTTCCCACTGGTGAAAGGATTGAGAACGAGAGAGCACAAATTTAAAGTGATTAGCAAAAGAAGCAAAAAAGTGACATGAGGAAAAGCTTCTTCACACAGCGAGTGGTTAAGGTCTGGAATGCACTGCCTGAGAGCATGGTGATGCAGATTCAGTCGAGGCATTCAAAAGGGAATGAGACTGTTATCTGAAAAAGAAGAATGTGCAGGGTTACGGGGAGAAGGCCAGGGAATGGCATTAGGTGAATTACTCATTTGGAAAGCCAGTGCAGACATGATGGGCCGAAGGGCCTGTTTCTGTGCTGTATGACTCCAAACCTTCATCAGCAGCCAACTGACAAGCACCCAGTTCACAAAATACTTTAGTTGATTTTACTTTTGGTAGGAAGTGACAATGCCAAGGCCATACCTTGCTTCTTCTTTGGTAGGGACATAACCCATGTCCACATATCTACGTCATTCTTCCACTGGTCATATTGTTCAGACTCAGAACATCGGAGGGTAATCATACCCTGACAATTTACACTTGCTTTCTGTCATTTTCCACAAGAGCCACGAGGATTTTAATTTTCTGTATAAAAAAATTTAAGTTTCCAACCTTCACTTTTAGGTAACCTCCTCTGCTACCATATTATACTCCAGAAAGCTTGTTGTTGAAGGATTATGTTGGAGCCAATCTTTACTGAGTCTTGCATTTATTTTACAAAGTGAAAAAATTACAAACATGCAGCTCCTCACTCAAAGCTTCATCCAGTTTCAGTATGTGTCTCCTTATACATACTCAAGACAGACCCTAATTAACACCCTCCACCTGCATGCGATTAAACACAATTAAAATTGAGTCTTATTCCTTTAGTATTTAATTAGTGTTGCAGATTTAAAGAAAAAAATTCTTATTATTTTTTCTGTCAGTCCCTTAATCCTCATTTCTTTCTCCTTCACTTTCACACAATTTAAAAACAAATTATGAATCCTGGTTTATATTTCCTGGTTTAGACACTGTGTGGGCTCAATGAGGATTCTTCAATCTGATTGGCTGAATAGCCTCACTGCTGCTTGTCCGATTTACATATACCTCAGATGCACTGTCGAGGGTGCTGCGCTGGATCAGACACTATAAAACCAGTGGAAGAATGAAGTGGATATGTGGACACGGGTTACGCCCCTACTAAAACGGAAACAAGGTATGGCCTTGGCGTTGTCACTTCCTACCAAAAGCCCACAATAACTCTTGTGGACAGTCATCAGCGTAGTGAACAGTGGATGCTGTTCCTTCGCCATTAACTGCAAAATCTGGCCCATTAATGAATGTTACAGGAACTCTATTAGCAGTGAGCAGGAGTTGGTGTAGTTTAGAAAACAGGCAGCAAAGTTTAAAATGAGCTGAAGTTTATGGAGGATACAGGACGGGAAGCTGGTCAACAGAATATGCAATAGTTGAATCCCAGTCATCTCTCTCACTTACACTCCCTCTTTCGCCCCAGTCTGTCTCAATGAGTCTTGTACTCTCTCTCCCTTTGACCCCATGTCAATAATTAGAAGGCTGACATTTTCTATCTCAGCTAAACAGGTGTTCTGTTTGCTTCAGAATTCAAAGTGTTTTTCGATAAATTTATTTTAGGATAAAAACAAGTATCTAATATCTTCATATTCTTTCTGAAGTTGCAAAACACAAAAGGTACAACATAATCAATACAGCAGTCATTTCTCGGGAACATGCAGCATTTTCTTTTAAACATTTTGAACTCTCTATCGCTGGTAATTAAAAAAAAAAGCAAACTACTAGATTCTGGGGGCAAAAAAAGAGACTTGAATATACAAATAGTATCATCTTTGACAAACCTGTGGGGAGTTTTTTTTGAGGATGTTACTTGTAGCAGAGATAAAAGAGAACGATTAGACATGGTGTATTTGGATTTTCAGAAGGCTTTTGATAAGGTCCCACACAAGTGGTTAGTAAACAAAATTAGAGCACATGGGATTGGGGGGTAATATACTGCAATGGATTGAGAATTGGTTAATAGATAGAATGCAAAGAGTGGGAGTAAATGGCTCATTCTCAGGATGGCAGGCTGTTACTAGTGGGGCACCGTAAGGATCAGTACTTGGGCCACAGCTGTTTACAATCTATATAAAAGATTTGGATAAGGGGACCAATTGTAATATTTCCACATTTGCAGGTGACACAAAACTAGGAGGGAGTGTAAGTTGTGAGGAGGAGGCTTCAAGGACATTTGGTCAGGCTAAGCGAATGAGCAAGAACATGGCAGATGGAATATAATGTGAATAAGTGTGAAGTTATCTACTTTGGTAGAAAAAACAAAAAGGCACTTAAATGGTGAGAAGTTGGGAAGTGTTGACATCCAAAGTGTCCTGGGTGTCCTTGTTCATGAGTCACTAATAGCTAGTATGCAGGTGCAGCAAGCAATTAAGGCGGCAAATGGTATGATGGCCTTCATTGCAAGGGAATGAGTAAAGATGTATTGCTTCAACTGTATCAAGCCTTGGTGAGACCACACCTGGAGCACTGTGTACTGTATTGGTCTCCTTATCTAAGGATGGATATACTTGCCATAAAGGGAGTGCAATGGAGGTTCACCAGACTAATCCCTGGGATGGTGGGAATGTCTTATGAGGAGAGATTGCAGAAACCGGGCCTGTATTCTCTAGAGTTTCGAAGAATCAGAGGTGATCTCAGTGAAACTTACAAAATTCTTAGAGCATAACAGGGTAGATGTGGATAGGATGTTTCCTCTGGCTGGTGAGTCTAGAACAAGGGGACATAGTCTCAGAATAATGGGTAGGCCATTTAAGACTGAGATGAGGAAGAATTTCTTTACTCGGAGGGCGGTGAATCTTTTGAAGTTTCCACCCCAGAGGGCTATGGAGGCTTAGTCATTGAGCATGTTCAAGACAGAAAGCGACAGATTTCTGAATACTATCATCAAGGGATATGGGGATCGTGGGGAAAAATGGCATAGAGGTAGATGAGCAGCCATGATTTGTTTGAATGGTGGAGCAGGCTCGACAGGCCGAATGGCCTACTCCTGCTCCTATTTCCTTTGATCCTACTGATGCACCCTCGGTTTGTGGAAACATTGAACGTGCTCAGACAGCATAATTTTCATTCTGGTAATTTAAAAAAAAACTGGCATTTATATAGCGTCTTTCACAACCTCAGGATGTCCCAAAGCACGTTACTATTAAGTACTTTTGAAATGTACTGTAATATCTGGTCGGATTTACTGAACCCGTCGCAGGTTCCCGCAACAGACTCGGAAGTGGGTACCATCCCCACTCAATATGTGTGCCGACGGCCCGTGATCACGTGATGGGCAGTCAATCATAATAAAGGTGGCGTGGGGCCCGGCCAATCACACGATGGGGGCATCATTCAAGACACTGAATATCATGTCAATTGACTTCGGAGCAAGTGCTGGCACCATACTAAAAGGCCTGCCGGCCCTGCATTCACTCTGGCCTGTTTTAAAAGAGTGCCTTCCGGAGTGCCCTCCGCTGCCCCAGGACCCCTTCTACTGCCTAATAGTCAAAGAGCTGAACGTGAGCCTGCAGTAAAGGCAAGTATCAACTAGGCTTAGAATGCAGAATAATGTCAAAAAGACAAGGTTCAGGGCACTCTAGCTGAATGCACACAGCATTCGCAACAAGGTAGATGATTCAAAGGCACAAATAGAGAAATGGGTATGATCTAATTGCCATTACAGAAACGTGGCTACATCTTTCCTTTTGTTACTTATTTCAACAGTCTCACTAACGCCCCTCAGTGCCCACCCTTACATATAGCCAAACCTCTCATCCAACAGTATTGGCACCCAGTACTGCCACCCGACACCCAGAACCCCCCACTTGCAGAACACAAGACACTGCCGCTCAAGACCCAGCTCCCAACAGCTCACAGTAACTGCAGGCTGACAATGGCCTTCACTCACTCCTCTTCTCCCAAGCAGTGCTGATCGTGGCTGTCTACCCGTCGCGGCACTGAGGCCTTGCCTCGGTTCCGCCAGCTTTCAATGACCAGGATTCCAAAGCAACGTGAGGACCGCCCGCTGTCCACTTAATTCCAAGCCCCACCATTGAATCCCTTACAATTACATGCAAATATATTAAATCTAACCGCTCTACAATTTAAATTGCAGTCCCATCACGTCTGGGTGGAGACTCCTCCTTGGTGCTTTCCCACCACTGACTAAATCAGGAACCGACATCACAATTGGGTGTCCATTTTGTGGAACACCTCTGCTCAGTCCGAAAGCATGACCCTGAGCTTCCGTTCGTTCGCCATTTCAACGCACCGCCACCCCCCCACCCCCGCTCTCATGCCCACATTTGTGATCTTGGCCTGCTGCAGCATTCCAGTGAACATCAACACAAGCTCGAGCAGCAGCACCTGATCTTTCGATTAGACACTCTACAGCCTTGCAGACTCAACCTTGAGTTCAACAATTTCAGAGCATGGCTGGCCTTTTGTTATATTTTCCTATTTATTATTTTATTTTTTAACCACGTGCCTGTTTTTCATGTGGACAGAGCTGCTCATTATTCTGCCATTAACACTCTCCCTAGACTAGTGCTTTGTCTTTCACCACAGCATTAATATGCTCTTTGCCTTTGTCCCATGACAGCCTTGTTACTTAATCTCTCCTGCCCTCTACCCTATCGCTCACATTCCCTTTTGTTCTCTTCTCTAACAAACCACCCTCCTCCCCTCACTTGCTTAAAACCTAATTCTTTTCTAACTTTTGCCAGTTCTGATGAAAGGTCATAGACCTGAGTGTTAACTCTGCTTCTCTCTCCACAGATGCTGCTTGATCTGCTGAGTATTTCCAACACTTTGTTTTTAAATCAACTGATTAATTGTGTTGTTAATAGTCGTTTAGTAGTACAGAACTTGTGTTCCTGAAAATAGAGACATGTTGTCGAAGCTTTTCGTCTTGCACTCATGAGGACATTCGTAAGAATAACCAATGTAAGGGAAAACAACAACTTATATTGGATGAGCAGAGAGTGTTGATTAGTTGGCAAGTGAACTCTGATTGGTAGAGACGTTGCCATGGAGAATGCACCAATTTACGGTGACTGACAGTTAACTGCCAAGCTTTGATTGAAATTTAAACCAGGCAGCTTCACTCTGATTGGTCAAGGCATTGCCCTGAGGAATGAACCAGTGAACGGCTGTCACTTAATTTGTTCAGCTGAAACAGGTGCAATGTCGTACATATTCTGTCTGCAAACAACAGGGCCCTGTTTATTAATATATGTAGCTTCCAGTATGCACAAATTCGCCACACTCTGAACCCTACTGACAATCTTAAATTGGTTTGTCAGCGTAATTCTTAGCACACTGGGTATTATTTAGCAAATGTTGTCCAATCGTGGAATCACATCTAATGTTGGACACTGTGTTTTGAGTTTTGCAAGCACAGGCTAGTTGTGTACTGCCCATACCTTGCCCACTGCGAACAGCAGAAGGGAAATGTTATTTGATCTGATCCGCCAGTCTTTGGGACGTACGACCTATATACCTAGCATCACACTGACATTGAAATTCATACATCAAATTACTCATTTGTGATAGGCAGGATGACTGTTTGACTTGACAGCAGCATCTTGTTAGTGGCGAACACCACACATGTTGCTACTGCATAGTAGCAGCATGAAACAACTAGCTTTACCTGCTTCGACAACATGTCTCTATTTTCGCCAATGCTCAAATTGTGTTATTGTAAAGATAGCTTCAGTAAGAGAAAAAAAGCAGAGGTGAAATAGTCTCAGTACCTGCTTTTTGTGGTATGTATTAATGATTTGGACGTAAATGTAGGGGGCACGATCAAGAAGTTTGCAGACAACACAAAGATTGGCCGTGTGGCAGATAGCGAGGAAGATAGTTGTAGGAAGATATTGATGGACTGGTCAGGTGGGCAGAAAAGTGGCACATAGAATTCAGCAACTGTGAGGTGATGCATTTAGGGAGATCAAACAAGGCAAAGGAATACACGATTAATGGGAGAATACTAAGAGGTGTAGAGGAAGTGAGGGACCTTGGAGTGAATATCCACAAATACCTGAAGGTAGCAGGACAGGTTAATAAAGGTGGTTAAGAAGGCATATGGAATCCTTTCCTCCATTAGCTGAAGTATAGAATATAAGAGCAGGGAGGTTTTGCTGGAACTGTATAAATCACTGGTTAGGCCACAACTTGGAGTGTGTGCAGTTCTGGTTACCGCATTACAGAAAGTATGTAATTGCACGAGAGAGAGTACAGAGGAGATTTACGAGGATGCTGCCGGGACTGGAAAAATGCAGCTATGAGGAAAGATTGGTTAGGCTGGGGTTGTTTTGCTTGAAACAGAGAAAGCTGAGGGGAGATCTGATTTGAAATGTACAAAATTGTGAGGGGCTTGGATAGAGTGGATGCGAAGGGCCTATTTACACAAGCAGAGAGGTCAGTGACTCAGGGACATAGATTTAAAAAGTGATGGATAGAAAGACTGGACGGGAGATGAGGAAAAACCTTTTCACCCAGAGGGTGGTGGGGGTCTGAAACACTCTGCCTGAAAGGATAATAAAGACAGAAACCCTCAACACATCTAAAAAGGAGTCTGGATATGCATCTCAAGCACCATAACCTGCAGGGCTATGGACCAAATGCAGGAAGGTGGGTTTAGACTGGGTGGCTAGTTTTCCGGCCGGTGCAGACACAATGGACCAAGTGGTCTCTTTCTTTGCCGTAAACTTTCTATGGTTCTACCAATTATGATCAATTTGTGGGAAGAAAGATAATATAGTGCCACTGCCAAAGAATTCAGGTACACAAAACTCACCTACCTCACTTCAAGCCACTTACCCTTTTCGTGTGAGGGTGTAGGAGCTCGGTTGTGTCCATTTTGGGAATTAATATTGTTCAATAAATAGTTAATCTTCTGTTTTCAACCTACAAGAAAACCCGTCTGTTTATTTGACAAATTAACTTTGCACTGGAGTGCTGACTTGGGTTGCATTAGAGTGTTAAAGTGGAAGTTTGGTGACTGAGGATGTTTGGTGGGGAGGGAGCGAGGTGCTCCTTTCATTTCCTACTTGTGGTCAGAGTGAGGGGAGCCGAGCGTTTCCAAAGAGCATGGCTGACTGGTGAGCAAGTCCTAGTGGGTATTTTTCAAAGTGGATTGAATTGTAAGTCATTGTTTTAGCAAGACTTAGTTGTTTTTTAATTATAATCTTCTAAAGTTTTAAATTTAAAGGGTTTAGTCATGGCAGGAGAGCTTGAAGCCGTGGTTTGCTCCTCTTGCTGCATGTGGGAATCCGGGAACATTTCCAGTCCCCGGGACCAGCACGTGTGCAGGAAGTGTGTCCAGCTGCAGCTCATGGAAGCTCGGGTTTCAGAGCTGGAATGGCGGCTGGAAACACTGTGGAGCATCCGCGAGTCGGACAGCATCGTGGATAGCACGTAGAGAGAGGTGGTCACACCGCAGCTGAAGGGACTTGAGGAAGGAAGGGAATGGCTGACCACCAGGCAGTCCAAGAGAATCAGGCAGGTAGTTCAGGAGTCCCCTGGGGTCCCGCTTGCAAATCAGTATTGCATTTTGGAGGCTGATGAGGCTGGTTCCTCCAGGGAGTGCGGACAGAGCCAAGCTTCTGGCACCGCAAGCAGCCTGTCTGCGCAGGAAGGGGGAAAGAGAGGAAGAGCAATAGTAATAGGGGATTCTATAGTCAGGGGAACAGATAGGCGCTACTGTGGCCATCAACATGACTCCAGGATGGTGTCTTGCCTCCCTGGTGCCAGGGCCCGGGATGTCACTGAACGGCTGCAGGGCATCCCGAAGGGGGAGGGTGATAAGGCAGAGGTCATGGTACATGTTGGTACCAATGACATAGGTAGAAAGAGGGATGAGGTCTTGCACCAAGAATTCAGGGAGTTAGGCAGTAGACTAAAAAGCAGGACCTCTCGGGTTGTAATCTCTGGATTACTCCCAGTGCCACGTGCCAGCGAGTACAGAAATAGGAGAATAGCATAGATGAATGCATGGCTTAAGAGTTGGTGCAGCAGGGAGGGTTTTAGATTCCTGGACCACTGGGACCGTTTCTGGGGAAGGTGGGACCTGTACAAGCGGGATGGTCTACATCTGAACCAGAGGGGAACTAACATCCTTGCTGGCGGGTTTGCTAGTGCTGTTGGGAGGAGTTTAAACTAATTTGGCAGGGGGAGGGGATGCAGACTCCTAGCAGAATAGGGACACAGCTAAACACAGGAAAGCGAACAAGTCAGAGGGAATACAGCGGAAGTAAGTTTCAAGGGAGTAAGACCAGGATGGAAGGCCTCTACTTTAATGCCAGGAGTATTGCAGGTAAAATGGATGAGTTAAGGGCAATGATTGACACGTGGAATTGTGATATAGTAGCCATCACTGAGACATGGTTGAGGGAGGGGCAGGATTGGCAGCTCAATATCCCGGGATATAAAATCTTCAGGTGAGACAGAGGAAGGGGGGGGTAAAAGAGGAGGGGGCATTGCAATATTAGTTAAGGAGTCAGTTACTGCAGTAAGGAGAGATGATATCTTGGAGGGGGCATCAAATGAAGCTTTATGGGTAGAGTTTAGGAATAAAAAAGGGACAGCCACATTGCTAGGTGTTTATTATAGACCCCCAGATAGTCAGCGGGAAATTGAGGAGCAAATATGTGCGCAATTTGCAGATGTGTGTAAAAATAATAGGGTAATTATATTAGGTGATTTCAACTTTCCCAACATTAATTGGGATAGTCATCGTGTTAAGGGCTTAGATGGAATGGAGTTCTTAAAATGTATACAGGATAACTTTTTAGCTCAATATGTAGAGGATCCAACAAGGGAGGGTGCAGTGCTGGACCTAATTCTGGGGAATGAAGCCGGACAGGTGGTTGACGTGCTGGTGGAGGAGCATTTTGGTGATCGCGACCACAACATGGTACAATTTAATAAAAGCAAAATACTGCGGATGCTGGAAATCTGAAACAACAACAACAAGAAATGCTGGATTCACTCAGCAGGTCTGGCAGCATCTGTGGAAAGAGAAGCAGAGTTAACGTTTCGGGTCAGTGACCCTTCTTCGGAACCCTTCGAAGAAGGGTCACTGACCCGAAACGTTAACTCTGCTTCTCTTTCCACATATGCTGCCAGACCTGCTGAGTGAATCCAGCATTTCTTGTTGTTGATGGTACAATTTAAGCTTGTTATGGAGAAAGAAACAGACAAGTTGCAAAAAAAGGTTTTGGATTGGGGGAGAGCGAATTTTAGTAAAATAAGGCAGGATCTGACCAAGGTCGACTGGAAAGAGTTACTTGTCGGGAAATCTACAGAAGAGCAGTGGGGGGCATTCAAAAAGGAAATGGGGAGGGTACAGGCCCAACATGTTCCCGCTAGGGTAATAGGTAGGAGCAACAAGCCCAGAGAACCATGGATGACCAGAAACATTCAGGGTACGATGAGAAGGAAAAGAGAGGGTTTTAGCAAATACAAGGAGAGCAAATCAACGGAAGCATTAGTGGAGTACAGAAAGTGTAGGATGGAGCTTAAGAAAGCAATCAGGAGAGCAAAGAGGGGATATGAGGAAGCTCTGGCTGGTAAAAGTAGGGAAAATCCCAAGATATTCTATAAATATATCAACGGGAAAAGGATAACCAGGGAAAGAGTAGGACCCATTAGGGACCAAGGGGGAAATTTCTGGGTGGAACCAGAGCACATTGGTAGGGTGTTGAATGAATACTTCACATCTGTCTTCACCCAAGAGAATGAGGATGTAGATATGGAACTTAGAGAGAGAGACTGTGAGGTTCTTGAGAAAATTGTCATAGGGAGTGACAAGGTATTGGAGGTTTTGGAAGGCTTAAAAGTGGACAAATCTCCAGGTCCGGACGATTTGTGTCCCAGGGTGCTGTGGGAGGTGAGGGTGGAGATTGCAGGGGCTCTGACCCTAATTTTTAATTCCTCTCTGGCCACGGGGGAGGTGCCAGAGGACTGGAGAACAGCTAATGTGGTCCCTATTTAAGAAAGGTTGTAGAGATAAGCCAGGGAACTACAGACCAGTGAGTCTCACGTCAGTGGTAGGGAAACTATTGGAGAAAATTCTGAAGGAGAGAATCTACCTCCACGTGGAGAGGCAAAATTTGATTAGGAATAGTCAGCATGGCTTTGTCAGAGGGAGGTCATGCCTAACAAATTTGATTGAATTTTTTGAGCATGTGACCTGGTGGTAGGTGAGGGTAGTGCAGTTGATGTAGTTTACATGGATTTCAGCAAAGCCTTTGACGAGGTCCCACATGGGAGACTTATCAAGAAAGCAAATGCACATGGGATACAAGGTAACTTAATAAGGTGGATTCAAAATTGGCTTAGCTGTAGGTGACAGAGAGTGATGACTGACGGCTGTTTTAGTGACTGGAAGCCAATGTTCAGTGGCGTACCACAGGGATCTGTGCTGATTCCCCACTATCCTGACTTGGAAATATATTGCCATTCCTTCAATGTCGTGGGGATCAAAATCCTGCAACTCCCTCCCAAATAGTACCATGGGTGTACTGCAGTGGTTCAAGGCAGCAGCTCACCGACACCTTCTCAAAGACAAGCAGGGATGGGCAACAAATGCTGACCTTGCCAGTGATGTTTACATCCCATGAAATGAATAATAAAGTCACAGCATTTTAAGAATCATGAATTTCACGATTTCACATATTTAAATTGTAAATTTCACGATGTCACAACAAAACATGAAAATGATATATTTAAAACAAAAAAACGACAAGGAAGGTTTCTGGTTTCAAATGGCATTTATTGTATACTCAAAAAATATTGTAAAAAGCTGACTATAAACAGATCATAGTCTTTAATCATTGAAGTCAGCGGCTGAATGGGAGCATGGAGCAACTGCAACTGTCTTTCTTCATTCCCTGTCTCTGCATTGTGAACACCTGTCCATGTTTGGAGACAGCTTTCCCTGCATCACAGAGTTTGTTGGAATTATCAGACAGCGCCAATGCTAGCCTTACAAATGGCGGATTCTGCATTCCAGAGTTCCAAAATTGCAGCATAGACGAAGTACAATCTGCTTCTTTTGCAATGCTTTTATAAGCAGGAATCACCAACCTACAGTTCCTCTCCAAGCCTAAAATCACAAACAAGTTTAAATCCACCATGAGCAGGTGCATTTGTGCAGGGTCAAAGATACACACAGCTTTCAGGAACACGGCAGGAGGTTGGTAAAACCGCTGAGCCACTTTTTCACTTCTTGACTTTTCCCCGTAACAGTAATATTGTGAATTACTCATTGCAAAATTACCAGCCTCTGACCTGCTCTTGTAGCCACAGTACTTATATGGCTGATCCAGTTCAGCTTCTGGTCAGTGGTAACCCCCAAGATGTTGATTCAGCGATGATAATGCCATTGAATATCAAGGGGAGATGGTTAGATTCTCTCTTGTTGGAGATGGTCATTGCCTGGCATTTGTATGGCGCAAATGTTACTTGCCACTTATCAGCCCAAATCTGGATGTTGTCCACTTCTTGCTGCATCTTGACACGGACTGCTTCACTATCTGAGTCGTCGCGAATGGTGAACACGGTGCAATCATTAGCGAACATCCCCACTTCTGACTTTATGAAGGAGGGAAGGTCATTGATGAAGCAGCTGAAGATGATAGGGCAACGTCCTAGGCCCTGAGGTAGTCCTGCAGTGATGTTCTGGGACTGAGACGATTAACCTCCGACAACCACAGCCATCTTCCTTTGTGCTAGGGATGACTCCAACCAGTGCAAAGTTTTCCGCGATTCCCATTGACTCCAGTTTTGCTAGGGCTCCTTGAGGCCACACTCGGTCAATTGCCGCCTTGACATCAGCTCACCTCGAGTTCAGTTCTTTTGTACATGTTTGGACCAAAGCAATAATGAGGTCAGGAGCTGAGTGGTCCTGGACGAACCCAAACTAAATGCTGGTGAGCAGGTTATTACTGAGCAAGTGCCGCTTGATAGCACTGTCGACAACATCTTTCATCACTTTGTTGATAATCAAGAGTAGACCAATAGGGCAATAATTGGCCTGATTGGATTTGTCCTGCTTTGTGTGTACAGGACATATCTGGGCAATTTTCCACATTGTCGTGCAGATGCCAGGGTTGTAGCTGTATTGGAACAGCTTGGCTAAGGATTCGGCCAGTTCTGGAGCAAAGTTTTCAGTACAGTTGCCGGAATGTTGTCAGGGCCCATAGCCTTTGCAGTATCCAGTGCCTTCATTTGTTTCTTGATATCACGTGGACTGAATTGAGTTGGCTGAAGACTGGCATCTGTGATGCTCGGACCTCAGGAGGAGGCCAAGCTGGATCATCCACTTAGCACTTCTGGCTGAAGGTTGCAAATGCTTCAGCCTTGTCCTTTGTACTGGTGTGCTGGGCTCCCCCATCATTGAGGATGGAGATAGTTGTGGAGCTTCCTTCTCCTGTTAATTGTTTAATTGTCCACCAACATTCATGACTGGATGCAGCAGGACTGTAGAGCTTAGGTCTGATCCTTTGGTTGTGGGATTGCTTAACTCTTATCGCATGCTGCTTGGCATGCATGTAGTCCTGTGTTGTAGCTTCACCAGGTTGACAGCTCATTTTTAGGTACGCCTGGTGCTGCTCCTGGCATGCCTTCCTGCACTCTTCATTGAACTAGGGTTGGATCCCCTGGCTTAATGGTAATGGTACAGTGGAGGATATGCCAAGCCATGAGGTTACAGATTGTGGTTGAATACCATTCTGCTGCTGCTGGATAGTCCACAGTGCCTCATGGATGCCCAGTTTCGCTTTGCTTGATCTGTTCTAAATCTATCCCATTTAGCACAGTGGTAGTGCCACACAACATGATGGTGGTACCCTCAGTGTGGAGACGGGACTTGGTCTCCACAAGGACTGTGCGGTGGTCACTCCTACTGATACTGTCGTGGACAGATGCATCTGCAGCAGGTAGATTGGTGAGGGCGAGGTCAAGTAGGTTTTTCCCTCTTGTTGGCTCCCTCACCACCTGCCGCAGATTCAGTCGAGCAGCTATGTCCTTTATGCAGCTAGGTGATTAGTGGTGCTACCGAGCCATTGAAGTACCCCACCCAGAGTACATTCGGTGTCCTTGCCACCCTCAGTCCTTCTTCCAAGTGGAGTTCCGCATGGAGGAATACTGATTCATCAGCTGAGGGAGGGCAGTAAGTGGTAATCAGCAGGAGATTTCCGTGCCCATGTTTGACCTGATGCCATGAGACTTGTTGTCAATGTTGAGGTTTCTCAGGGCAACTCCCTCCTAACTGTATACCACTGTGCCGCCACCTCTGGGAGGTCTGCCCTGTCTGTGGGACAGGACGTACCCAGGGACTTTTCTCTAGCAGTTTTGTACAACTGAGTGGCTTGCTAGGCCATTTCAGAGGGCAGTTAAAAGACAACCACATTGCTGTGGGTCTGCAGACCAGCTAAGGACTGCAAATTTCCTTCCCTAAAGGACGTTGACGAACTATATGGGTTTTTACAACAATCAATAGTCTCAGTAATGGTGACCATGAAAAGATTATCGATTGATTTTAAATTCCACCAATTGCCATGGTGGGATTTGAACCCATGTCCCCAGATAATTAGCCTGGGCCTCTGGATTGCTACTACAGTGGCATTACCACTACGCCAATGCCTCCTGCATACCTTGCGATGTCTTCTTTGCTCAGTCAACACTTTTACCTCTGGAGGCCCCAAAGATCTATCCTTGGCCTCCTCCTATTCCTCATCTAAGTGCTGCCATCTCACCGACATCACTCGAACATACGACGTCAGTGTCCACTCGTATGCTGACGACATCCAGCTCTACCTCTTTGGTCCCTCTGTTGTCAGCCTATTTGTCTGACATCTGGTCTGGATGAGCTGCAATTTCCTCTAATTAAACATTGGGAAGACCAAAGCCATTGTCCTTCCCCCCCCCCCCACCCCCCCCAACCACAAATTGTGTTTCCTCACCATCGATTCCATTCCCCTTCTTGGCCTCTGTATCAGGCTGAACCAGACAGTTTGCACTTCTGCATTCCATTTGATGCCAA
The DNA here is from genome assembly GCF_036365525.1 of Heterodontus francisci. Taxonomy (NCBI): domain Eukaryota; kingdom Metazoa; phylum Chordata; class Chondrichthyes; order Heterodontiformes; family Heterodontidae; genus Heterodontus; species Heterodontus francisci. The sequence continues at coordinate 73,377,285 of NC_090374.1, forward strand.
GTTGAGTTATCCTCTCTGTCACAAAAAAACTGTTGACATCCACCCCCATAACATCGGTGATCACTGCCCTTACCACAGCATATTTCCTGCTAAATCCTTCATCTATGCTTCTATCACAAGAACACAAGAAATAGCAGGAGTAGACCATATGGCCCATCAAGCCTGCTTTGTAATTCAAAACAATCATGGCTGATCAACTTCACTGTCCCACCTGCTCGCCATATCCCTCGATTCCCTCAGAGACCAAAAATCTGTCTATCCCAGCCTCAAATGTACTCAATGATGGAGCATCCACAACCCTGTGGGGTAGAGAATTCCAAAGATTCACAACCCTTTGAGTTAAGTAATTTCTCCTCATCTCAGTCGTAAATGATCGGCCTCTTATCCTGAGACTGTGCCCCCTTGTTTTAGATTCCCTGACCAGCAGAAATAATCTGTGTCTACCCTATCCAGCCCTTTCAGAATCTTAGATGTTTCAATGAGGTCACTGCTATTTCTAACAAGTTTCACACCTTCTAAAAAAAATATTCTGCTTTGCTATTCTTACGACCAAAGTGCATAACTTCACACTTCCCTACATTATAATCCATCTGCCATCTTGTTGCCCACTCATTCAACTTTTCAATATCTCTTTGCAGCCTCCCAGCATCCTCCCCACAGATTACTTTTCCACCTACCTTTGTTTCAGCAAACTTAGATGCATTACTCTCCGTCTCTTCATCGAAGTCATTAACATAGATTGTAAATAGCTTAGGCCCCAGCACTGATCCTTATGGCACTCCACTATTTACTGCCTGCCAACTTGAAAATGCCCCATTTATGCCCTCTCGTTACTTCCTGTCTGTTAACCAATCATCTATCCATGTTAATATATTAACCCCAACTCCATGAGCCCTTATCTTGCCTATTAACCTTTTGTGTGACACCTTATTGAATGCCTTTTGGAAATCCAAGTATATTACATCTACTGGTCCCCCTTTATCTACACTACGGGTTATATCCTCAAAAAACTCTACAAATTTGTCAAACAAAATTTTCCTTTAGTAAAACCATGTTGACTTGTTCTAATCATACTGTGCTTTTCTCAGTGCATTGTTAAGACTTCCTTAATAATGGATTCCAGCATTTTCCCAATGACTGAGGTTAGGCTAACTGGCCTGCAGTTCACTGTTTTATCTCTTCCTCCTTTCTTGAAAAGCACGAACATTTGCCAACTTCTAATCTGATGGAACTGTTCCTTATCTCTGTAGCTATCTCTTTTAGGACCCTATGGTGCAGGCCATCAGGTCCCAAACATGCGTCAGATTTTAGTCCCTTAAGTTTCTACAAATAGTTTTTCTCTGCCAATATTAATTTCCTCATTCTTTTTAGCCCTTAGGTTACTGTCTCTTTCTGGTATGAAACTTGTAGCTTCTGTGAAGACAGACGCAAAACATTTGTTCAATGCCTCTGCCATTTCCTCATTTCCCATGATAATTTCTCCTGTCTCTGCTTCTAAGGGACCAATGTTTACTTTAATTATGCTCTTCCTTTTGATATACCTATAAAACCTCTTACAATCTGTTTTTAATATTGCTGGCCAGTTTACTCTCATTCTATTTTTTCCTCGAGTCACCTCCAGACTTGATTATTCTAATGCTGTCCTAGACAGCCAGGCAGCCTCCCATTCTCTACCCTCCATAAGTCTGAGCTGATCAAAAACACTGCTGCCCATACCACCTGGCACCAAATACGACTCAACCATTATCTTTGTGCTCACTAACCTTCACTGGATTGCGGTTCATCAACATCTTAAATTTAAAATTCTTGTTCTCCTGTTCAAATGTCTTCGTGGCCTTGCCCTTGCCTATTGTTAACATCAGCTAACTCAAACCCTTGAGAACTGTGTTCCTTCAACTCTGCCCGTTACAGATCACCACCCCCCCCCCACTCCCTTTACTCCACCACTGACACCAATGCCTTCAGCCTTTTAAGTCCTAAACTCTAGAATTCCCTTCCTAAACAGGTTCTCTCTTCTGCTTACAACCTCACACCAAGATTTTAGTCACCCCATAACCCAACCAAATCTTGCCGTATTTGGCTCGGTGTCAGTTTTTTGTCAGATTATGCTTCTTGGAAACACTTTTGGAGAGTTCTTATGTTAAATGCAGTATGCAAATGCATGTTGGCATTATTGTTTACACTAGAACCTAATCATACTTCAACATTAAACTTTAGCTCCATTCTTTGAACTAAAGCCATATGATTTGATAGCGGCAGTACTCACTTGTCTTGGAAAGGTGACTTAATCCATTCCATGAACAGATTCCCAGATCTTGAGCTGAGAATTGGTTCACAGAAAGTTTGCTTTTTCTTTGGAATGGTTTTGATTATCCTTATTTGCATGTCATTGCGAACATGTATTGAGCTTTTTGCAAAATTCCCCACTAATAATTAAGCATTTGAAGTACAGAGCTCTCACTAATAGGGCTGCCTTGAACACGTGCGTTACGCGTTTCCTTAGCAGGAGACCCTTCACGGTAAATATTAGACAGTTTTAAGTATTAGTTTCATCAGCTTTAACGTAATAGACAAAATCTGTGTATAATGCAAACCTTTTAATGCAGTAGAAGTTTTGTCCTTTTCTTCTGGCCTTTCTGGCTGGTTCTGTGCCATGGTAATCCACACCGTTGAAAGAATAGAAACCACCAGGTAAACAAACATCCAATCAGTTTCGCCTGATCAAGTTAGGTGGAACTAAAGTGACACAGAGCAGAAAAAATATTATTGTTAATCAGTATTGTGAATGTTATGAGGCTGAATATTTAAACATATAAAAACACTTAATTTTCTTTGACACTAAACCGAACAACTGGTAATAGCACACACTTAAAGTTAAAGTTATCCTGTATTTTATAAATCAAGATCACAATTAGCAAATTTGATTATTTAAAAATTGAGTAGGGAAACTTGTTTAGACTGACATGGTCAAGAAAACTAATCAAATACAAACGTTTACAGTTTTAGAAGTTCAGAACACTTAAATGCAGAGTTAGAAATAAAAACTTTCAACAATGGCTGGAAATATGAATTATTATGCAATTCTTGGCAGGTATTAACATACATCAATGAAGCACTGTCATGAACATTTCACAAATATAAAATCAACATTTACAACACATGAATTATGTCTGACAGTAGTCAGAATAAGCTTGACATCAAATGTTATTTGAACTATGTATTATAGAATCAGACATCAAAACCTTAAATCAATTAGAAATTAAGTAGAGACAATTATTTAATTTTGCCATTAATTACTGGTATCTTCTGTCTCTAAAAATGATTCTCACTACCTACTTTTCAGCTACATTTATTCATTCCTTGGGCATTTCTGCTATAGTTGGCACTGTAAACCCAATTATATCTATTTAATATATTAATGATCTTGAATAACCAATGCTTCTGTTTCATGCTTGACAAAACAATTAGCATCAACTTTTAATTGCATCAACCCAAGATTATCTAAACTGTCATAACTAAATAAGAACTTTTATTCACTTCCCCGTCTAAAACTTCATCTTAAGCTGAAAAATAGAATTTCCATCTTTTAAAATTCCAAGTCAGGTGGAGTAGCCAAGAACAAGGACCGCTACCTCTTTCAATCACATTCTTCACCACACCATAAATATTAACAAAATCATTAGGAGTTATAAAGCAAGTTTGCATTTTTCACAACATTTGACAGAAAAGGGGGCAGGGGAGTTTTAACATTTTGTACTTTAAAACAAGGCCTATTTATTTTGGAGAGCACGGAAGAGCAGCTTTGATAGTAAATGAAAGTGCAATTGCGTGTGCACGTCTGCATTGACACTCAGTGCGGAAGCTCAACCTGAGGCCTGTAAGTCACCGTGTGCTTTCTCGATCATCCTGGTGAATGGGCGGCCTGTTTCTCCCCAGACTAGGACCCACTGCCTCTCCTGCCTCCCGCAGCCCCTATCTCTCACACTCACCCACGTACAGTAAAGCACCCAATACGGTACAGCCACTACAAGGAAGAGATCGCACAACTCTCCGTCGACTCTCAAAAGGAGCGCAATGCGAGATTAACCCAACCAACCCACCCGCGCCTTTCCTTCCATCCACACATAAAAAAAATAGAACCCACAACAATGAAATCACAAACACACACCGAGCCCACCATAACATGGAACTAGCCACAGCGGAACCGGAACTGGAGCATCGCCATGGCAACCCGTCAGAACAGAACAAGGCAAGCGCGCAGCCCAACAATTGCTATGGACAGTTCGGATTTAAAGTACAACACAGTTGGAAGCTCTCAGTGAAATATCAGGCGCGCAACTCGTTTACAAATAGGATGTAAGGGTGTATAGCTGTAGCTGGCCTGAAGACTGGGGGTGAGGCCTGCTTTAAGATTTTGCTGATGTCCCCACATGACCTCTTACTCTCACCCACGGCGCGGGGCTGTTCACAACCAACGCTTCTGGCGAAGTGTTTCACGTGCTCTTACCTAGCACATTGGACACTTTCCACTCACTATTTTAATAGTAAGTTCAGTGCAATAGCACTGTTCATTTTATTTTTGAGTTATTTTTGCAATGTTCTTGGATCTTCAGTCAATCTGTTCTGTCAACCAAGACCTTTAACCACTGCCCTCACTTCAATTAATTAATAAATTCAATTAATATAAAATCTGGAATTGAAAGCCAATCTTAGTAATGGTGCCATGAAACTATCATCGATTGTCATTTTAAAAAACCCCATCTGGTTCAATAATGTCCTTTTGGGAAGGAAATCTGCCCTCCTTACCTGGTCTGGCCAACATGTGACTCCAGACCCACAGCAATGTGGTTTACGCTTAACTGCCATCTGAAATGGCCGAGCAAGCTACTCAGTTGTCAAGGGCAATCAGGGATGGGTAACAAATGCTGGCCTTGCCAGCCACACCCACATCTCATGAAAGAAAACTCCTTTCCATCAACAGACTGGTGCAATTAGTGCTTCAATTATTGTAGCCCAGATTTTGCTGCGGCAGGGCATCTAATGGTTGCTTGTCATTAGTTAGACTTGCTGTAGTACATTCAGGTTTTTAAATCTTTTGCGCAACAAGTTGATGAAACTACGAGCTGATAGAGTGGCAGGAGGGCATCTGGGACCTGTGCGTCTTGGATTGAAGAATTGAGAAATAAAATTGCAAGGACTGAGAAGGAGGGTAAATTAGACTGTGAATTCAATGTCAAATGAAATACAGAAAGGGTGGGAAAGAAAAATTGGATAACAGAAAGAAAAAAAGAAACAAAAAAATTTTTAAAAATTAAGTATAACATTTTTAATATCTCCAACAATTAAAGCCAAAAGGAATGCAACTTCACACTTATAATTGCTAATTTTCAGTGCATTAGAGGTTAATTGTAATTAACACTTGTCATTATTGGAAATAAGTTAACTTTCTTGGTTTGTATCTACCACAGATATAGAGCAGCTTCACACCATTCAATGCATTTCAATGGTGAGGCAGACAAGCCAGGCTACTGGTGAAAGTACACAAGTCAGATGGCAACTTTTGGATATTCGAGTTTCACTACATATCTGCCCCTCCCCTGATGTTGCTGTACTATTTGCGCATAAGTAGGCGAGCTCCATTGGCCTCATCTGGCCCAATATGGTACAGTATGTGGCCATCTTAGAATTTTCAGACCTAACTTACTAAAAATGTCTTCACTGAAAGTCTTGGCTCAGTGGTAGCACTCTTCCCTCTGTGTAAAGGTTACAAGTTCAAGCAGCAGTCCAGAGACATAGAATTACATAAGCATGATATTAGTGGCAGGGCGGGAAATGTACAAAGGAGCCCATGGGAGAAGAACATGGCAAGGCCAGGGCATGGAGCACCTGCTGTTCATTTAAACTAACAGAGATCCAAAAAAGATTTGCGGTCAAATTAGTATCATTATTGCAACCGTACTTCTTTAATTACTGAATTTCTAGTTATTCTTTCACCAAAGACTTTAATAGAATCAACACTTCTCACTCTGGAAAAAGCTCCATATGGCTGTCCATGTGTAAAAAAACAAGCCTAGAAATATAAATACAACTTTTGTCAAAAATCAAAAGTCTGGCCTTGTGACTTTTATTTATAGTCATTGAGTATGAAAGTCTAATTGGGAACTATTTTCTCCTGAGTTGAAAAGGCCGGTTTACATCAGATAGGCTCTTTTGACTCTAGGAAAAGCTACATAAAACTGTGCCTGTAAGAAAATATTGGGTTTATCACAAATTGCAGTTAGCAACCACTTCCCTGAAACACTCACATATCTCAAAGTTTCATTGAGCGCAATAAACAGATTTGGATTTATAAAAGATTTCAGTGGCGCCAAAACTAAACGCGCCATAGGTAGACAATGCTCACATAATTCATGTCCCCCTCCCATGCCGCTCTCTCCTCACTTGCAGCACCCCACCCCAACCCCCTTACACCAGGTGCCTTGTATCAGATGGATCAAATAAATGTTATACTGGGTACACTCAGTACCCGCATGTTACAATAAAGACTTAAAGTATAGTAATTAGCTAACTGTCATCATGCGGGTGCAGAACCAAAGAGCTTTGCAAAAAAACCTCACCAAACATAAAGCTCTCCAAAGAACAAGGTTCATAAACCTGACAGCAGCCACTTTTGTTTAGTGAGTCACCCCTCTGTGGGTTCAGTGGGAAAATCCCGAATTAGTAATGATTCCCTGAAGATTTATTCTGTAAATAGCACGTTTATAGATGTGGTCACCTCGCAGTTTAAGAGTATTCAGGGAGAGAGAGAATGGGTGATTGCCAGGCAGTCAAGAAGAAAGAGGCAGATCATGCAGGAGACCCCTGAATGCATATCACTCTGCAACCGGTATTGAATCCTGAATACTAAGAAAAGTAATGATTCATCTGGGGAGTGCAGCCAAAGCAAAGGCCATGGCACCACAGCTGGCTCAGCTGCACGGGCAGGGGGCGGGGGTTGCGCAAAGAAGACTGGAAGAGCAATAGCGATAGGAATTTCAACAGAGAGGTGATTCTGCAACCGCAGACGTGAATCCAGGCTGGTATATTGCCTCCCTGGTATCAGGGTCAAGGATGTCATTGAACAGCTGCAGAGCCCCCTGAGGGGGAAGGGTGAATAGCCAGCAGTCGTGGTCCACATTGGTACCAACAACATAGGTAGGAAGAGGTATATGATCCTGCAGAAACAGTTTAGGGAGCTAGGCAAGAAGTTAGCAAGCAGGACCTCAAAAATAGTAATCTCCGGATTATTCCCAGTACCACGCACAAGTGACTATAGAAATAGGAGGATAGTGCACTTGAATGCATGGCTGGAAAGATGGTGCAGGAGTGAGGGCTTTAGGTTCCTGGGACACTGGACCAGTTCTGGAAAAGATGGGACCTGTACAGACCAGATGGGTTGCACCTGAACAGAGCTGGGACAAATTACCTTGTGGGCTGATTTGCTGGTACAATTGGGGAGGGTTTAAATCAGGGGTCCCCAACATGTCAATTGTAAGCTACCTGTAGCTCACAACAGTCTTTTGAGTAGCTCGCAACGCAGTCGGATCGCCCGCATCATCCACACTTAGAACCATACAAAAATTACAGCACAGAAGGAGACCATTCAGCTCACGTGTCTGCGTCGGCCGAATAAACTATCCGCCCAAACTAATCCCACCTTTCAGCACTTGGTCCGTAGCCCTGCAGGTAACAGCACCTCAGGTCCAAGTCCAGACACCTTTTAAAAGATTTGAGGGTCTCTGCCTCTACCACCATTCCTGGCAGCGAATTCCAGACATCTACCACTCTCTGGGTGAAAAAGTTTCCCCTCATGTACCCTCTAATCCTTCAACCAATCACCTTAAATCTGTGCCCCCGGTAACTGATCTCCCTGCCAGGGAAAACGAGTCCCTCCTGCCCACTCTATCTAGGCCCCTCATAATTCTGTACACCTCAATCAAGTCACCCCTCAGCCTCCTCATTTCCAAGGAAAACAACCATAGCCTATACAATCCTTCCTCATAGCTGCACCCTTCAAGCCCTGGCAACATTCTTGTAAATCTCCTCTGTACTCTCTTCAGAGCAATTATGTCATTTCTGTAATGTGGTGACCATAACTGCACACTGTGGCCTAACCAACGCTTTATACAGTTCCAGCATCACATCCCTGCTTTCGTACTCTATACCTCGGCCAATAACAGAAAGCAATCCATATGCCTTCTTCACCACTCTATCCACCTGTCCTGCCACCTTCCGGGACCTGTGGACATGCACTCCAAGGTTTCTCACTTCTACCCCTCTCAATATCCTCCTGTTTATTGATTATTCCCTTACTTTATTTGCCCTCCCCAAATGCAATACCTCACACTTCTCTGGATTGAATTCCATTTGCCCACTCAACCAAAACATTGATATCATTCTGAAGTCCACAGCTTTCCTCCTCAGTATTAACTACACGGTTAATTTTTGTGTCATTGGCACATTTCCTAATCATGCCATCCACATTTAAGTCCAAATCATTAATATATACCACAAACAGCAAGGGACCCAACACTGAGCCCTGTGGAACACCGCTGGAAACCGCTTTCCATTCACAAAAACATCCATTGACTACTACCCTTTGTTTCCTGAACCAATTCTGGATCCAACCTGCCACCTTCCCCTGTATCCCTTGGGATTTCATTTTACTGACCAGTCTGCCATGCGGGACCTTGTCACATGCCTTACCAAATCCACGTAAACCACATCCACTACACTACCCTCTTCAATCATCCTTGTCACTTCCTCAAAAACCTCAATCAAGTTAGTAAGACATGACCTTCTCCTAACAAATCTATGCTGACTATCCCTGATTAGTCCATGACTTTCTAAATGACAGTTTATCCTGTCCCTCAGAATAGATTCTAACAATTTACCCACCGCCGAGCTCAGACTGACTGGCTTATAATTACCTGGCTTATCCCTCACACCCTTTTTAAACAACGGTACAACAGTCAGAGACCGCCAATCATCTGGTACCTCACCTGTATCTAGTGAGGATTTGAAGACTATCCTCAGCGCATACGCTATTTCCTCCCTGGCTTCTTTTAACAACCTGGGATGCAATCCATCCGGTCCTGGCGATTTATCCACTTGCCATCCATAAACTGCTCATGTGCATCCTGACATCACCATGCACTGACATCACCACACATTGATGTCACAACATGATGAGTCCAACGGCAAGGTAGAGCAGCAAGTCCAGCAATGAGGTCAAAGGTGTCCCAGTTCGATTTACTATCCTCACCTGCTGTGCTCACTATGAAATTATTCCAGTACGATTGAGGCACCTGCAATTCAGTTCCATGCAACCAAAAGTGGTTAATAATTTTACATTAATTTAGAAATTGTTATTAGCATAGCTTGAGCGTTGTTTACGGATAGCTCGAAGTCTTTGTATGGCTAAATAGTAACTCATTTGTTTTATATACATAACTATTTACGCTCTCCTAAGCATGTCCAGCTAGCATCTCTCATGATGCTTCTAGCTTCTTCCAAGCCTAATACCCATATGACTTTTACATCATCATCATCATTACAGTGGGAGGGGTTACTCTCACTGTCTCAAACACTCACCCTTTCAGACCCTTATACAACATCTCCCCCCAAGTCTTTGTCCATATATATTTTGATGTATATATATATATATTCATTCTTTTTGACTTTACATACTACCCCATCTCCTCGCAAGTCTCTGACATCAAAGATTCAATCTGTTTGGAGGCTTCTCAACTCTCCTTGATGGTGTTATTTTCAGACTCAGAAGATCGGTAGTTTTTCTTGAAAGTCTTGTTCAACGGTGAACAAGTTGGATGGCCTTGACCAATGTTTGTAGTATCTTGTTGTCTCTGGATTTCTTGATCACCATCTGGTTGATCCAGATATATGACTGGTTGTTATGTTTGAGGAATAGGGATAAGGTTTCTTCTATTTTGCTTGATAGAATCCTCAGAGGTCTGTACTACATAACATTGCAGATGAATTACATCTCTCTGGATGACTTTACCTTCATATCCTAGATCTTATACCTGAAACATTAACTCTGCTTCTCTCTCCACAGATGCTGCCAGACCTGCTGAGTATTTCCAGCATTTCTTGTTTTTATTTCAGATTTCTAGCATCTGTAGTATTTTGCTTTTTATCTTCCTAAAACAGTTCTTTTCAGGTGACATTGAAGATGACATTGAATGGGCGGCGCTGTGGTTAGCACCGCAGCCTCACAGCTCCAGCGACCCGGGTTCAGTTCTGGGTACTGCCTGTGTGGAGTTTGCAAGTTCTCCCTGTGTCTGCGTGGGTTTCCGCTGGGTGCTCCGGTTTCCTCCCACCTCCTAAGACTTGCAGGTTGATAGGTAAATTGGCCATTGTAAATTGCCCCCAGTGTAGGTAGGTGGTAGGAGAATGGTGGGGATGTGGTAGAGAATATGGGATTAATGTAGGATTAGTATAAATGGATGGTTGTTGGTCGGCACAGACTTGGTGGGCCGAAGGGCCTGTTGCAGTGCTGTATCTCGAAAAAAAAAAAATCAGTTTGGGTAGGCTTCCAGGAAATGCAGCAACAGGGGTTTCAGACACAGGCCTTACAGGAGAAATGCGGCAACACTTTGGTCTGCTTTTTACACTTGCTTCTCAGCTTCTTGAGAAATGAAAAACTCTTTTTTTTCCCAAACTGCTGGAACAGACTGAGTTGGTGTTGGCAAGGTAACTCTTTAACTCCTTTTCAAACCACTGTTCATCCCCAACTACCTTTTGTAGAAATTCAAAGTGAAACCTATAACATCCCAGAAGTCAAGCCTCCTGACCTCTATAAATCTTGACCTGTCACTGCTCCGTAAACATCTTCCCCAAGTCAAAAACCTGCTGGTAATGATTTGAAAACAGGTGCCTTCCAGTAACTCTTTGTTTTCAAAGCCAGACCTCTCAGTGACTCTGGTAAAAATCCATCCATGGAGTTTTTTCTCATTTTCCCAAAATAAACCAATGTCCAGTTCTAAAATACATGAGTCCTCAAAAAAAATACTTAAAAATATAGACGCACTCAGAACAATAGGCAGGTTTCTGGTACAAAATCTCTTATTGTAATTGTGAGCGTGTTGTTTCGTGTAAGACTTCTCTCTGTCTTGCACTTTTTTGCAGTCCTGGACATCAGCCCTGGAAGTAGTTTTTTGGGTATGTCAAGAAAACATGCTGTGCTGAATGAGGATTTTTAATTATCATTTGGAAATCTACGTTAAACTTTTAAAAAGGACAGCTGGAATCCTACATTTAACTTTTAAAAAGCTGGCAGCCAAGATAGCCACCACAATTTGCAATGAAATACCTCACATTCCAGGACATCGAAGTGGAGACACATGTCTAAAAAGCGCCCGTCCAGGACAATGACTTGAACAGTTGAGTAAATTACCTACCATCACCCTCGTTAGCAAGACATTCAAAGCCATCTTGGAGCATTAACTAGTGCAGACGTACCTCCAGAGGGTAAACATTGACACAATATAACCTGAGAAAGATTTGGGATTCTTAGACTTTGGACCTCATTAAAGGAAAAAAAAGTACTGAACCATGTGACATTCTCCCCAGTCTGGGTAAACTTGGAGTTTTTTGTTACATAGAGCAGACATGCCTTGAGAGCTAACCAGTCCAAGAACCTGGTGGGGCTGTGTGTGCCTCTCTCTCCAGGTACTTTCGCAAGTTTCAAAATCAGTCTGTGACTGCGAACATCCAAGTCTACCACTGCTACAGACAGAGACCCCCGGCAAGAAAGCAACCTACATCACTGCCTCCAAGAAAACCCTGAACCAGGGGGCCAGCTGCAAGTGCAATTCTCCCAGCCAGATATTTCAGAACCATGAATTGGAAGACAACTGAATTCCCAGACCCCACAGACTGTATATTATTTTTATTTGTTCTGGACTCCAATCCAACCAAACCATTCTTTATCATTCTGTAACTTAATTGTATCTGTGTGATTCTTGTGCGTGTGTGTGTAAGTTGGAGAGTAGTTTTAAAATTTTACTTAGATTGCGTTTAGATTGTTAGTACAATAAACTAACTTTTTCTTGTTTAAACTCAAGGAATCCTGTCTGATTGGTTCTTCTATAAACATAGCACATAAAGGGTTAAACACTCACTGAGTTGGTAAACACATACACTGTTTAAAAAGAAATAAACCCTGTTGCGGTCAAACGAGAGAGACCCTCCTCACCTGATTGTAACAGGGTAGAATAGGAAGTTGAGTTTTGAGCTTCCTCCCCGTCAACAGCTCTGAAGGTGATAGTCCACATAACAATGGAGTAGATCGATAATTCAGTAGTGCAGATGGAAGATCTTCGTTCTTCTGCAACAATGATTTCATAGTTCAGACTCCTCTCTGCTTCACCATTCGATTGAGGGTAACGAGGGGAATTTGTGAGAAGTTTAAATCCCCACTTTCTTACAAATTGTGTGAAGTATGCATTATCTGACACAACCTCGTCAAGAATACCATGCGTTGCAAAGATATCCTCTTAAGCTCGAATAACAAATTCTGTTGTTGGTGACTACAGCCTTTTCACTTTCATCCATCTTGAGAAATAATCAATCACTATGATGTACGATTTTCCATTGTACATAAATAAATCCATTCCTAGATATTGCCATGGTCTGGTTGGAAATTGTGTAGTTATAAGAGGTTCCCTCTGGTCTGGTCTGTGTACTGCTCATACCTGGCAATTTAAGATCATGTTTTCTATGTCTTTGGATATTCCTGGCCACCAAATGGCTGATTGAGCCTATGCTCTGCATTTTGTAATTCCCATGTGGCCCTGATGTGGCCTCGCCAAGATATCTAATCAAAGCGAGATCGGAGTGACCACTCTGTCATTATATACCAGCAAATTGTCTACCATTGTGAAATGCCTCCTGAATTTGAAGAAAATTACAAATAGACATACGGACATACGAATTAGGAGCAGAAGTAGGCCATTCGGCCCATCGAGCCTGCTCCACCATTCAATAAGATCATGGCTGATCTGCTTGTGTTTAGAATTCCACACTCCCATCTACCCCCGATAACCCTTGATTCCCTTGCCTAACAAGAATCTATCTACCTCCGCCTTAAAAATATTCAATGACCCCGCCTCCACCACCTTCTGAGGCAGAGAGTTCCAAAGTCGCACAACCCTCTGAGAGAAAAAGTTTCTCCTAATCTCTGTCCTAAAAGGGGAACCCGTAATTTTAAAACAGTGCCCCCAGACTCACTCACAAGAGGAAATATCCTTTCCGCATGCACCTTGTCAAGATCGTTCAGGATCTAAAATACTTCAATCAAGTCTTCCTTCATTCTTCTAAACTCCAGTGAAAACAAGCCCAGTCTGTCCAACCTTTCCTCAAAAGACAACCCAATCATTCCAGATTACAATCTAGTAAACCTCCTCTGAACCGCCTCCAACGCATTTACATCCTTCCTTAAATAAGGAGACTAAACTGCACACAATATTCGAGATGTGGACCGGAATTTTATGCCCCCCAAAAAACAGGATGGTGGTGGGGCGGGGGGGGGGGGGGGGGTGGTGGGGTGGTGAGGGGACGTAAAATAGAGTGGGAGACTTGGGGGGCCCTTCCCGACCTGCTCCCGCCTACGCCGCCACTTTACGCAGGGTGGCAGCAGTGAAAAACGGCCCACCCATCCCAGGCCAATCAAGGCCCATAAGTGGCCAGTTAATGGCCATTTAAGGGTCTCTGCCTGCCGCCATGGGGATTTTATCCTTGGCTGGCGGGCAGTCCAGGCTCAAGAAAAGCCGTCTGTTAAAAGGAGGCGGCTTTCCAGCCTGGGGGTGGAGGGGGGCCTCCTCATCAGGCACCCTGTGCCCAACGGAGGGTTCCCCCCAAGGCCCCAACCATGCCCAATGCCTAATGCCCCCTTCCCCCCTATCGACCACCCATGCTTTGCCGGGGCCTGAACAATTGCCCCCTGCGAGGCCCCAGATACCTACGAGTTTTCCCTGTGGCACTGCTGGGACAGAGAGTTGCTGGCCTGCAGATTGGCCAGCAGCTCCATTAGGTGGGATTTCCTGCCTCAATGAGGTGTATGTCCTGCCTCAGACCAATTAAAGGCCTGGGGGCCGCAAAATGCAGTCCAGATCAGCAGGCCAGGCGGAGGCGAATTCGCCACCGACTTTTCAGTCAGTGGACGGCTCCTGTCCACTGAGGGTAAAATTCCGGCCTTGGTCTCACCCTGTATAACTGGAGCCCCCATCTGTGGTTAACTAAAACGGTTAAAGATAGTATCAAACTTAAAGAAAAAGTATATAATTTGTCAAAGATGAGAGGCAGGTCAGAAGATTGGACAGAATATAAAAAACAGCAAAGAATGACTAAAAGATTGATAAGGAAGGTAAAATTAGAGTACGAGAGAAAGCCAGCAAGAAATATAAAGACAGATAGTAAGAGTATGGATATAGTTATTTTAAAAAGAAAAGAGTTAACAAAGTGGGTGTTGGTCCTATAGAAAGTGAGTCTGGGGAATTAACACTGGATAATAAGGAGATGGCAAATGAATTGAACAGGTATTTAGCATCGGTCTTAGCTATTGAGGATACAAGTAACATCCCAGTATTAGCTGTAAGTCAGGAAATGGAAGGGAGGAAGAAACTCAAAAAAATTACAATCAGCAGGGATGTGGTATTGAACAACTTGTTGGAGCTGTGAGCTGATAGGTCCCCGGGTCCTGATGGACTTCATCGTAGGGTGTTAAAAGAAGTGGCTAGTGAGATAGTTCATGCGTTAGTTTTAATTTTCCAAAATTCCCTAGATTCGGGGAAGGTTCCATTAGATTGGAAAAAGGGAGGGAGACAGAAAGCAGGAAACTACAGGCCAGTTAGATTAACATCTGTCTTAGGGAAAATGTAAGAAGCTATTATTAAAGACGTTATAGCAGGGCATTTACAAAAATTCAAGTCAGAGTCAACATGGTTTTGTGAAAGGGAAGTCATGTTTAACCAATTTATTGGAGTTCTTTGAGGGAGTTACATGTGCTATGGATAAAGGGGAACCAGTAGATGTGTTGTACTTAGAGTTCCAGAAGGCATTTGATAAGGTGCCACAGCAAACATTATTGCAGAAAATAAAAGCTCATGGTGTAGGGAGTAACATATTGGCATGGATAGAAGATTAGCTAGCTAACAGGAAACAGAGAGTATGCATAAATGGGTGATTTTTCTGGTTGGCAAGACGTAATGAGTGGTGTGCCACAGGGATCTGTGCCGGGGCCTCAACCTTTTACGATTTATATAAATGATTTAGATGAAGGGACCGAAGGTATGTTTACTAAATGTGCTGATGGCACAATGATAGGTAGGAAAGTAACTTGTGAAGAGGACATCAAAGGGCTACAAAGGGATATAGAGGTTAAATGAGTGGGCAAAGACCTGGCAAATGGAGTATAATGTGGGAAAGTGTGAAATTGTCCACTTTGGCAGGAAGAAAAGAAAAGAAGCATATATAAATGGTGAGAGACTGCGGAGCTCTGAGATGTAGAGGGATCTGGGTGTCCTAGTGCACGAATCGCAAAAGGTAAGTATGCAGGTACAACATGTAATTAGGAAAGCTAATAGAAGGTTATTGTTTATCGTGAGGAGAATTGAATACAAAGGTAGGGAGGTTATGCTTCAGCTAATCAGGGCATTGGTGCGACCACATCTGGAGCACTGTGTACAGTACTGATCTCCTTATTTAAGGAAGGATGTAAATGCATTGGAGGCAGTACAGAGAAGGTTTACTAGACTAATACCTGGAATGGGCAGGCTGTCTTACGAGGAAAGATTGGACTGGCTAGGCTTGTATCCACTGGAATTTAGAAAGGTAAGAGGCGAACTGATTGAAACATATAAGATCCTGAGGGGACTTGACAGGGTGGATGTGGAAAGGATGTTTCCCCTTGTGGGAGAATCTAGAACTAGGGGTCACTGTTTAAAAATAAGGGGTCGCCCATTTAAGACAGAGATGAAAAGAATTTTTTTCTCTCAGAGGGTTGTGAGTCTTTGGAATTCTCTTCCTCAAAAGGCAGTGGAAGCAGGTCTTTGAATATTTTTAAGGCAGAGGTAGATAGATTCTTGATAAGCAAGAAGGTGGAAGGTTATCGGGGGTAGGTGGAAATGTAGAGTAATCAGTTCAACCTTGAACCTATTGAATGGCGGAGCAGGCTCGTGGGGTCGAGTGGCCTACTCCTGCTCCTAATTCATATGTTCGTAGGTTCTCTGCAGTAAATTTAATCTGCCACGAGTCTGCCCATTCCACCAGCCTATTTCCTCTTGAAGTCTATCATTATCCACCTCACAGTTCACTATACTTCAAGTTTTGTGTCATGTTCAAATTATGAAATTGTCCCCACCCCTGGGGTACACCACAGTATATGAGTTATCTTTAAAGAAGAGATGTTTCAGGTACAGGCAAGGTACATTCCAATAAGGGCGAAAAGTAAGGGAACCAAAAACAGGGCTTCTTAGATCACAAAAGAAATTGAGATTATGATGAAACAAAAAAAAAGAGGGTGTATGATACATGTTAGGTGAATTCTTCAAGTGAGAGCAGGTCATATACAATATGAGAGGAGAGGTGAAGAGGAAAATAAGACTGGCAAACAGAGAATATGAGAATAGAATGGCAGTCAACATAAAAGGGAACCCAAAAATCTTCTTTCGGCATGTAAATAGTAAGTGGGTAGCAAGAGGTGGAGAGGAGACTTTTAGGTACAAAGAGGGTAATATATGCTTAGACGCGCAGGGCAAGGCTAAAATACTTAATGAGTACTTTGTATCAGTGTTCACTAAGTGTATCAGGCCTGTGTCCTCAGTACCTTGCTCTACGGCAGCGAGGCCTGGACAACGTATGCCAGCCAAGAGCGACGTCTCAATTCATTCCATCTTCGCTGCCTTCGGAGAATACTTGGCATCAGGTGGCAGGACTATATCTCCAACACAGAAGTCCTTGAAGCGGCCAACATCCCCAGCTTATACACACTACTGAGTCAGCGGCGCTTGAGATGGCTTGGCCATGTGAGCCGCATGGAAGATGGCAGGATCCCCAAAGACACATTGTACAGCGAGCTCGCCACTGGTATCAGACCCACCGGCCGTCCATGTCTCCGTTATAAAGACGTCTGCAAACGCGACATGAAATCGTGTGACATTGATCACAAGTCGTGGGAGTCAGTTGCCAGCATTCGCCAGAGCTGGCGGGCAGCCATAAAGACAGGGCTAAATTGTGGCGAGTCGAAGAGACTTAGTAGTTGGCAGGAAAAAAGACAGAGGCGCAAGGGGAGAGCCAACTGTGCAACAGCCCCAACAAACAAATTTCTCTGCAGCACCTGTGGAAGAGCCTGTCACTCCAGAATTGGCCTTTATAGCCACTCCAGGCGCTGCTTCACAAACCACTGACCACCTCCAGGCGCGTATCCATTGTCTCTCGAGATAAGGAGGCCCAAAAGAAAGATCACTAAGCAATCTAACAAAATATCGGTAAAAGCAGAGAGGGCAGAGACAATTGATAGGGTAAAAATTGAGAAGTGGGGTACAAACATAGCTGGCTATGCTTAACAAAGAACAAAGATAATGACAGCACAGGAACAGGCCCTTCGGCCCTCCAAGCCTGCGCCGATCCAGATCCTCTATCTAAACATGTCGCCTATTTTCTAAGGGTCTGTATCTCTTTTCTTCTTGCCCATTCATGTATCTGTCTAGATACATCTTAAAAGACGCTATCATGCCCGCGTCTACCAACTCCGCTGGCAACGCGTTCCAGGCACCCACCACCTTCTGCGTAAAGAACTTTCCACGCATATCCCCCCTAAACTTTTCCCCTCTCACTTTGAACTCGTGACCCCTAGTAATTGAATCCCCCACTCTGGGAAAAAGCCTCTTGCTATCCACCCTGTCTATACCTCTCATGATTTTGTACACCTCAATCAGGTCCCCCCTCAACCTCCGTCTTTCTAATGAAAATAATCCTAATCTACTCAACCTCTCTTCATAGCTAGCGCCCTCCATACCAGGCAACATCCTGGTGAACCTCCTCTGCACCCTCTCCAAAGCATCTACATCCTTTTGGTAATGTGGCGACCAGAACTGCACGCAGTATTCCAAATGTGGCCGATAAGTAGATAAGTCAGGTGGCTTCCATCTCAAGTTGTTTAAGGAAGTGGGGATGGAGATAGCGGAAGGGGTTGCCAAAATCTTCCAATCTTCCCTGAATACGGGAGCGGTGCCAGAGGATTGGAGAGTGGCAAATGTGACACCTTTATTCAAGAAAGGGTGTAACGACAATCCTACCAACTACAGGCCAGTTAGTTTAACATCAGTGGTAGCGCACTGTCGGCAATGCTGCATGCCTTTATTTAAACCACTGCAAAAAAACCCTGAGCGAATGTAATCACGTCTGTAAGTCTGCCAAAAGATGCTTCACCTCCCGAAGGACGTGGATGAGCTTTCCGGACGTCGATGGTGGGCACTGAGGAAATGGCTTATTACCTGCACCCGCTTCCACCCCCCCCCCCTTTCTCCTCCCCTTCCCCCCCTTCCCCTCCCCTTTCCCGCCTTCCATCCCCCGTCCCCTTCCCTGCTCCACCCTCTCAGCTCACCCCCTCACAACCCCGTCCCAGCCCCCCCCCCCGCACCATCTTCCCCCCCACCCCCTTACAGCCCCCTTCCCAGCTCCCCCTCGCACCCCCCTCCTCCCACCGGCACCATCCTACACCTGTGTAGGGGCCCTAACAACCCCACTGCCTTGTGGGCGTCTCGGGAGAGACCAAGGCAAAGGGAGTAAACCCGAACAGATAATCCGGAGCGGAACCCCGTAGGCGGTCATGTGTCACCTTTGGCATGTTTCTGGCAGTTCCTGCAGCCATACTGGTGCCAAACGTCGTGCCCTGCACTCCTTTGGACCCCACCAGAAAGGCCGAGAGGGGGGCTTTTACGACTGGGCAACTCTCAACCTCCATAAATTTGCCCAGGCATGCGCCATGGAGAGGTCACTCCATTGTTGCCTCACAGCGACTGAAACAACACGGAAGGCAGCAGTTACGGGTTATAAGCCCAAATAAATTGGCGTAGAAACTGGGCGCCACGGGTTGCCTTTGTCAGTGGGAGAGGTCATTGCACCTCACTGGACAGCTACCGCCCGCCTCAAACCGGGCAGCCCCCGGTCAATAAGGTTCTGTCCCGCCACAGTCTACCTGCTTCAATGGGTGCTTGGAGCTCAGGGTCATTGCCTGAAAGGTGGACTGATACACCGTACCAAACAACACAAAAAAAGGAAAGAAGGTACCAGCCCTTCGCTTTGCAAGCTGGAACGTCAGAACTATGTGTCCTGGCCTGTCGGAAGACCTTACACAAATCAACGATTCTCGGAAGACCGCCATCATTAACAACGAGCTCAGTAGACTCAATGTAGACATTGCAGCACTTCAGGAGACTCGCCTCCCCGCGAGTGGATCTCTAGCAGAGCAAGACTACACCTTCTTCTGGCAGGGCAGGGATCCTGAAGAACCAAGACAGCATGGAGTGGGCTTCGCCATCAGAAACTCCTTGCTCAGCATGATAGAGCCTCCCTCAAATGGCTCAGAACGCATACTGTCCATCCGACTGCTCACCACCTCTGGTCCAGTACACCTACTCAGCATCTATGCTCCAACACTCTGCTCCCCACCTGAAGCTAAAGATCAGTTCTACGAGGAACTCCATAACATCATTAGCAGCATCCCCAACACCGAACACCTATTCCTGCTGGGGGACTTTAATGCCAGGGTTGGGGCCGACCATGACTCATGGCCCTCCTGCCTTGGGCGCTATGGCGTTGGAAGGATGAATGAGAACGGGCAGAGACTGCTTGAGTTGTGTACCTATCATAACCTCTGCATCACCAACTCGTTCTTTCACACAAAACCCTGTCATCAGGTTTCATGGAGGCACCCAAGATCGCATCGTTGGCACCAGCTAGACCTCATTGTCACAAGGCGAGCCGCCTTAAACAGTGTTCAAATCACACGCAGCTTCCACAGTGCGGACTGCGACACCGACCAATCCCTGGTGTGCAGCAAGGTTAGACTCAGACCAAAGAAGTTGCATCATTCCAAGCAGAAGGGCCACCTGTGCATCAACACGAGCAGAATTTCTCACCCACAGCTGTTACAAAAATTTCTAAATTCACTTGTAACAGCCCTTCAAAACACTCCCACAGGGGATGCTGAGACCAAGTGGGCCCACATCAGAGACGCCATCTATGAGTCAGCTTTGACCACCCACGGCAAAAGTGCGAAGAGAAATGCAGACTGGTTTCAATCTCATAATGAAGAGCTGGAACCTGGCTTTTAGTTTCGGTGACTGCAGCGTTGATAGCAACGGAGGTGCGTGAACGGGCTTACAGCTGTGAAGTCAATTTCAGCGTAAGTTTAAAAGTGAATTCCCTTTTGTTTTCGGAGGACCAGGGGACTGCTGGGTAAGGAAAAAGGTATATATTTGTGTGGTTTAGAATCTCTTTCTTTTAGTTTCGGTGACTGCAGGGTTGATAGCAACGGAGGTGCGTGAACGGGCTAACAGCTGTGAAGTCAATTTCAGCGTAAGTTTAAAAGTGAATTCCCTTTTGTTTTCGGAGGACCAGGGGCCTGCTGGGTAAGGAAAAAGGTATATATTTGTGTGGTTTAGAATCTCTTTCTTTTAGTTTCGGTGACTGCAGCGTTGATAGCAACGGAGGTGCGTGAACGGGCTTACAGCTGTGAAGTCAATTTCAGCGTAAGTTTAAAAGTGAATTCCTTTTTGTTTCGGAGGACCAGGGGACTGCTGGGTAAGGAAAAAGGTATATATTTGTGTGGTGGCTGTACCCGAGACACTACACGTGTAGTGTCTCCCACCCACCCTCCTCCTCTAACCAAAAAAAAGGACTCTGGTGTGTTGATAAGGTAAGCTTTTTATTTAGGAAGTTCTGTCCGTTGGATTGCTAACCTAACAAGTTTTGACTTTTGGTTTTTTTTTTGGTTTTTCAGTAGATTTGTTGGGAATTTGGAATAGTGGGAATGGAGGTTAAGGCAGTTGTATGTTCCTCCTGCAGAATGTGGGAGGTAAGGGTCGCCAAGAGTGTCCCTGCTGACTGCATCTGTGGGAAGTGCACCCAACTCCAGCTCCTCGAGAACCGCGTTAGGGAACTGGAGTTGGATGAACTTCGGATCATTCGGGAGGCGGAGGAGGTTATTGAGAGGAGTTATGGGGAGGTAGTCACACCTCAGGTAAAAGAAGTAGGTAGATGGGTTACCGTCAGGGGAAGGAGAGGGAACCAGCAGGCAGTGCAGGGATCCCCTGTGGCCGTTTCCCTCAACAACAGATATACCGTTTTGGATACTGTTGCGGGGGACGACTTACCAGGGGTAAGCAATGGGGTACAGATATCTGGCACAGAGTCTGTCCCTGTTGCTCAGAAGGGAAGGGGGAAGAGGAGCAGAACATTAGTCATTGGGGACTCCATAGTTAGGGGAACAGATAGGAGGTTCTGTGGGAACGAGAGAGACTCACGGTTGGTATGTTGCCTCCCAGGTGCCAGGGTTCGTGATGTCTCGGATCGTGTTTTTGGGATCCTTAATGGGGAGGGGGAGCAGCCCCAAGTCGTGGTCCACATAGGCACCAACGACATAGGTAGGAAGAGAGATGGGGATTTAAGACAGAAATTTAGGGAGCTAGGGTGGAAGCTTAGAGCGAGAACAAACAGAGTTGTTATCTCTGGGTTGTTGCCCGTGCCACGTGATAGCGAAGCGAGGAATAGGGAGAGAGAGGAGTTGAACACGTGGCTGCAGGGATGGTGCAGGAGGGAGGGTTTTGGTTTCCTGGATAATTGGGGCTCTTTCTGGGGTAGGTGGGACCTCTACAAACAGGATGGTCTTCACCTGAACCAGAGGGGTACCAATATCCTGGGAGGGAGGTTTGCTAGTGCTCTTCGGGGGGGTTTAAACTAATTCAGCAGGGGAATGGGAACCTAAATTGTAGTGCCAGTGTACAGGATGTTGAGAGTAGTGAGGTCAGGGATATGGTTACAAGGACGCAAGAGGGCACTGGCAAGCAAGAACCTGGTTTAAAGTGTGTCTATTTCAACGCCAGGAGCATCCGGAATAAGGTGGGTGAGCTTGCAGCATGGGTTGGTACCTGGGATCTCGATGTAGTGGCCATTTCAGAGACATGGGTAGAGCAGGGGCAGGAATGGATGTTGCAGATTCCGGGATTTAGATGTTTCAGTAAGAACAGAGAAGATGGTAAAAGAGGGGGGGGTGTGGCATTGTTAATCAAGGAGAGTATTACAGCGACAGAAAGGACGTTTGAGGACTCGTCTACTGAGGTAGTATGGGCTGAGGTTAGAAACAGGAGAGGTGAGGTTACCCTGTTGGGAGTCTTTTATAGACCTCCGAACAGTTCCAGAGATGTAGAGGAAAGGATAGCGAAGATGATTCTCGACAGGGGTGAGAGTAACAGGGTAGTTGTTATGGGGGACTTTAACTTTCCAAATATCGACTGGAAATACTATAGTTCGAGTACTTTAGATGGGTCAGTTTTTGTCCAGTGTGTGCAGGAGGGTTTTCTGACACAGTATGTAGACAGGCCAACCAGGGGCGATGCCACATTGGATTTGGTACTGGGAAATGAACCCGGCCAGGTGTTAGATTTAGATGTAGGTGAGCACTTTGGTGATAGTGATCACAATTCGGTTAGGTTTACCTTAGCGATGGGCAGGGACAGGTATATACCGCAGGGCAAGAATTATAACTGGGGGAAAGGAAATTATGATGCGATTAGGCAAGATTTAGGATGCGCAGGATGGGGAAGGAAACTGCAGGGGATGGGAACAATCGAAATGTGGAGCTTATTCAAGGAGCAGCTACTGCGTGTCCTTGATAAGTATGTACCTGTGAGGCAGGGAGGAAGTAGTCGTGCGAGGGAGCCGTGGTTTACGAAAGAAGTTGAAGCGCTTGTCAAGAGGAAGAAGAAGGCTTATGTTAGGATGAGACGTGAAGGCTCAGTTAGGGCGCTTGAGAGCTCCAAGCTAGCCAGGAAGGATCTAAAGGGAGAGATAAGAAGAGCAAGGAGAGGACACGAGAAGTCATTGGTGGATCGGATCAGGGAAAACCCTAAGGCTTTCTATAGGTATATCAGGAATAAAAGAATGACTAGAGTTAGAGTAGGGCCAATCAAGGATAGTAGTGGGAAGTTGTGTGTGGAATCAGAGAAGATAGGGGAAGTGTTAAATGAATATTTTGCGTCAGTATTTACAGTAGAGAAAGAAAATGTTGTTGAGAATACTGAGATTCAGGCTACGAGGCTAGATGGGATTGAGGTTCACAAGGAGGAGGTGTTAGCAATTTTGGAAGGTGTGAAAATAGATAAGTCCCCTGGGCCAGATGGGATTTATCCTAGGATTCTCTGGGAAGCTAGGGAGGAGATTGCAGAGCCTTTGTCCTTGATCTTTATGTCATCATTGTCGACAGGAATAGTGCCGGAAGACTGGAGGATTGCAAATGTTGTCCCCTTGTTCAAGAAGGGGAGTAGAGACAGCCCTGGTAATTATAGACCTGTGAGCCTTACTTCGGTTGTGGGTAAAATGTTGGAAAAGGTTATAAGAGACAGGATTTATAATCATCTTGAAAAGAATAAGTACATTAGAGATAGTCAGCACGGTTTTGTGATGGGTAGGTCGTGCCTCACAAACCTTATTGAGTTTTTCGAGAAGGTGACCAAACAGGTGGATGAGGGTAAAGCAGTGGATGTGGTGTATATGGATTTCAGTAAGGCGTTTGATAAGGTTCCCCACGGTAGGCTATTGCAGAAAATACGGAAGTATGGGGTTGAAGGCGATTTAGAGCTTTGGATCAGAAATTGGCTAGCTGAAAGAAGACAGAGGGTGGTGGTTGATGGCAAATGTTCATCCTGGAGTTTAGTTACCAGTGGTGTACCGCAAGGATCTGTTTTGGGGCCACTGCTGTTTGTCATTTTTATAAATGACCTGGAAGAGGGTGTAGAAGGGTGGGTTAGTAAATTTGCAGATGACACTAAGGTCGGTGGAGTTGTGGATAGTGCCGAAGGATGTTGTAGGATACAGAGAGACATAGATAGGCTGCAGAGCTGGGCTGAGAGATGGCAAATGGAGTTTAATGCGGAAAAGTGTGAGGTGATTCACTTTGGAAGGAGTAACAGGAATGCAGAGTACTGGGCTAATGGGAAGATTCTTGGTAGTGTAGATGAACAGAGAGATCTTGGTGTCCAGGTGCATAAATCCCTGAAGGTTGCTAACCAGGTTAATAGGGCTGTTAAGAAGGCATATGGTGTGTTAGCTTTTATTAGTAGGGGGGTCGAGTTTCGGAGCCACGAGGTCATGCTGCAGCTGTACAAAACTCTGGTGAGACCGCACCTGGAGTATTGTGTGCAGTTCTGGTCACCGCATTATAGGAAGGATGTGGAAGCTATGGAAAGGGTGCAGAGGAGATTTACTAGGATGTTGCCTGGTATGGAGGGAAGGTCTTATAAGGAAAGGCTGAGGGACTTGAGGTTGTTTTCGTTGGAGAGAAGGAGGAGGAGAGGTGACTTAATAGAGACATATAAGATAATCAGAGGGTTAGATAGGGTGGATAGTGAGCGTCTTTTTCCTCGGATGGTGATGGCAAACACGAGGGTACATAGCTTCAAGTTGAGGGGTGATAGATATAGGACAGATGTGAGAGGTAGTTTCTTTACTCAGAGAGTAGTAAGGGCGTGGAACGCCCTGCCTGCAGCAGTAGTAGATTCGCCAACTTTAAGGGCATTTAAGTGGACATTGGATAGACACATGGATGAAAATGGAATAGTGTAGGTCAGATGGTTTCACAGGTCGGCGCAACATCGAGGGCCGAAGGGCCTGTACTGCGCTGTAATGTTCTAATTCTGTCATAGCCGCTAAGCGCATTGCACTGTTGAACTACAAGAAAGCCCCCAGCAATTTAACATCCGCAGCACTTAAAGCAGCCAGAAGCACTGCACAAAGAACAGCCAGGCGCTGCGCAAACGACTACTGGCAACACCTATGCAGTCATATTCAGCTGGCCTCAGACACCGGAAACATCAGAGGAATGTATGATGGCATGAAGAGAGCTCTTGGGCCAACCATCAAGAAGATCGCCCCCCTCAAATCTAAATCAGGGGACATAATCACTGACCAACACAAACAAATGGACCGCTGGGTTGAGCACTACCTAGAACTGTATTCCAGGGAGAATGCTGTCACTGAGACTGCCCTCAATGCAGCCCAGCCTCCACCAGTCATGGATGAGCTGGACATACAGCCAACCAAATCGGAACTCAGTGATGCCAGTGATTCTCTAGCCAGCGGAAAAGTCCCTGGGAAGGACAGCATTACCCTTGAAATAATCAAGAGTGCCAAGCCTGCTATACTCTCAGCACTACATGAACTGCTATGCCTGTGCTGGGACGAGGGAGCAGTACCCCAGGACATGCGCGATGCCAATATCATCACCCTCTATAAAAACAAAGGTGACCGCGGTGACTGCAACAACTACCGTGGAATCTCCCTGCTCAGCATAGTGGGGAAAGTCTTTGCTCGAGTCGCTCTGAACAGGCTCCAGAAGCTGGCCGAGCACGTCTACCCTGAGGCACAGTGTTGCTTTTGTGCAGAGAGATCGACCGTTGACATGCTGTTCTCCCTTCGTCAGATAGAGGAGAAATGCCGTGAACAACAGATGCCCCTCTACATTGCTTTCATTGATCTCACCAAAGCCTTTGACCTCGTCAGCAGACGTGGTCTCTTCAGACTACTAGAAAAGATTGGATGCCCACCAAAGCTACTAAGTATCATCACCTCATTCCATGACAATATGAAAGGCACAATTCAACATGGTGGCTCCTCATCAGAGCCCTTTCCTATCCTGAGTGACGTGAAACAGGGCTGTGTTCTCGCACCCACACTTTTTGGGATTTTCTTCTCCCTGCTGCTTTCACATGCGTTCAAGTCCTCTGAAGAAGGAATTTTCCTCCACACAAGATCAGGGGGCAGGTTGTTCAACCTTGCCCGTCTAAGAGCGAAGTCCAAAGTACGGAAAGTCCTCATCAGGGAACTCCTCTTTGCTGACGATGCTGCTTTAACATCTCACACTGAAGAGTGCCTGCAGAGTCTCATCGACAGGTTTGCGGCTGCCTGCAATGAATTTGGCCTAACCATCAGCCTCAAGCAAACGAACATCATGGGGCAGGACGTCAGAAATGCTCCATCCATCAATATTGGCGAGAACGCTCTGGAAGTGGTTCAAGAGTTCACCTACCTAGGCTCAACTATCACCAGTAACCTGTCTGTAGATGCAGAAATCAACAAGCGCATGGGAAAGGCTTCCACTGCTATGTCCAGACTGGCCAAGAGAGTGTGCGAAAATGGCGCACTGACACGGAACACAAAAGTCCGAGTGTATCAGGCCTGTGTCCTCAGTACCTTGCTCTATGGCAGCGAGGCCTGGACAACGTATGTCAGCCAAGAGTGACGTCTCAACTCATTCCATCTTCGCTGCCTCCGGAGAATACTTGGCATCAGGTTGCAGGACTGTATCTCCAACACAGAAGTCCTCGAGGCGGCCAATATCCCCAGCTTGTACACACTACTGAGTCAGTGGTGCTTGAGATGGCTTGGCCATGTGAGCCGATCCCCAAAGACACATTCTACAGCGAGCTCGCCACTGGTATCAGACCCACCGGCCGTCCATGTCTCCGCTTTAAAGGCGTCTGCAAACGCGACGTGAAATCCTGTGACATTGATCACAAGTCGTGGGAGTCAGTTGCCAGCGTTCGCCAGAGCTGGCGGGCAGCCATAAAGACGGGGCTAAAATGTGGCAAGTCGAAGAGACTTAGTAGTTGGCAGGAAAAATGACAGAGGCACAAGGGGAGAGCCAACTGTGCAACAGCCCCGACAAACAAATTTCTCTGCAGCACCTGTGGAAGAGCCTGTCACTCTAGAATTGGCCTTTATAGCCACTCCAGGCGCTGCTTCACAAACCACTGACCACCTCCAGGCGTGTATCCATTGTCTCTCGAGATAAGGAGGCCAAAGAGAGAAGTGGTAGGTAAGGTTTTAGAAACAATAATCAGGGAAAAAAATCAACAAACACTTGGAAAAGTTCAAGTTAATTAAAGTTCGAGATAGCTAGCATGGATTTGTAAAATGCAGATCATGCATTCTAATCTAATTGAATTTTTTGATGAATAAACAGAGAAGGTTGATGTTTGGAATGTGGTGGATGTTGTTTATATGGACTTAAAGAAAGTGTTTGATAAGGTACCATGTAAACAAAATTAAGGCTCATAGAATAGGAGGGTCAGTGTACAATTGGATAAAAAATTGGCTTAAGGACAGAAAACAGTGAGTCACGGTAAATGGTTGTTTTACAGACTGGAGGATGGTAGACAGTGGTGTTCCCCAAGGGTTAGTGCTGGGACCACTGCTTTTCTTGCTCTAGATAAATGACTTGGATCTTGGAATGTAGAGTAGAAACTCAAAATTTGCCGATGGTACCAAACTTGGAAGTGTGACAAGCAGTGAGGATGATATGAACCCCCTGCAACAGGAAATAGATAGGCTAGCAGAATGAGCAGACAGGTGGAAGATGGAATTTAATACTGACAAGTGTGAGGTGATAGATTTTGACAGAAGGAATAGAGAGAGGCAATATATACTGAATGGCACAGTTTTAAAGAGTGTGCAGGAACAAAAGAACCTGGGGGTACATGTGCACTGATCTTTGAAGGTGGCAGGACATATTGAGATAGTGGTTAGTAAAGCATATGGATCTTGGGCTTCATAAGTGGAGACATTGAGTACAAAAACAGGGAGATTATGCTGAAACTTTATAACACTCTGGTCAGGCCCCAACTGGAGTTGCATCCAGTTCTGGTCACCACACTTTAGGAAGGATGGAAGGATGTGAGGGTCCTTGAGAGGATAACTTACCAGAATAGTTCCAGGGATGGGGGC
Source organism: Heterodontus francisci (assembly GCF_036365525.1). NCBI lineage: Eukaryota > Metazoa > Chordata > Chondrichthyes > Heterodontiformes > Heterodontidae > Heterodontus > Heterodontus francisci. The sequence continues at coordinate 73,405,350 of NC_090374.1, forward strand.
TTTTAGTTACAAAGTTAGGTTGGAAAAGCTGGTGTTGTTCTCCTTCCAGCAAAGGAGTTTGAGGGGAGATTTAATAGAAATGTACAAGATTACGACAGGCTTAGATATGTTAGACAAGGAAAAACTGTTTCCATTAATTAATGGTACATGGAGTAGGGGACACAGATTGAAGGTTTTGGGCAAAAGATGCAGGAGGAATATGAGGAAGAATGTTTTTACATAGCAGATGGTAATGATCTGGAACTTGCTGCTCACAAGAGTGGTGGAAGCGGAGACAATTAATGATTTCAAAAGGAAATTGGATGGCTGCTTGAAGGAAATAAACTTGCAGGGCTGTGGGGATCTAGCGGGGAGTGGGACTGACTGGATAGCTCTGTGGAGAGCCAGCATGGGCTCAATGGGCCGAATGGCCTCTTTCTGTGCTGTAAATGACTCTGACTCCTTCAGTCCAAAAAACAACTATTCACCGCTATTCTGTTGCCTGTCACTCAGCCAACTTTGTATCCATGTGGCCTCTGTCTTTTATTCCATGGGGTTCAACTTTGCTGACAAGCCTGTAATGTGGCACTTTATCAAATACCTTTTGGAGCCTATGTACACCATGTTTACTGCATTATTCTCATCAACCTCTTTATTACCTCATCAAAAAACTCAATAAAGCTAGTTAAACACGATTTGCCTTTAACAAATCTATGCTGGCTTCCTTAATTAATCCACACTTGTCCAAGTGACTGTCAAGTTGTCCTGGATTATCATTTCTAAACATTTTCCCACCACTGAGTTAAACTCACCGACCTATTGTTGCTGGGTTTTCCTTATACCCTTTTTTGAACGAGGGTTAACATTTGCAATTCTCCAGTCCTCTGGCACCACTCCGGTATCAAAGAAGGATTGGAAAATTGTAGCCACTTCCTCTGAAATTTCCACCCTCTTCTGCAAATAGCAATTGATGCTAGATCAACTGTAAATTTTAAATCTGAGATTAATAGAGTTTTGTTATCCAAGAAGTGAAGAGATATGGGGCAAAGGTGGATATATGGATCTATGGCAGATCAGCCATGATCTCACTGAATGGTGGAAAAGTCTCAAGGGGCTAAATGACCTACTCCTAGTCCCTGTATTTCCTACTGTGTATTCAGCTGTGCAAAGTTCAGAGAGGGTGTAGGCTAGAGTGGTGACATCTAAAATGGCATCGCTCGTGTCACATCAGCTGTGCATACTTCTTGGCATTATGATTTGCCAGTTCTGCATAGTCCCGGTGGTCATTGGGTGTGTGCTTCCTAACCCCTTTACAAATTTGGCATCCAGCACACTTCCATTCAGAAGTTTGTGTGCGCATTGCAAATGCCATTTGGGTAACTGACTGTTAAAGGGGAGTGTT